>NC_069502.1:759179454-759533204 GCF_027579735.1 Bombina bombina | reverse complement strand
CTGGTGGCAAGTGGCATCTTGGCAGCTACACGCTTGACTTTTATCAATTCATGGGCAGTTGTTTTGCGCCTTGGTTTTTCCACACGCTTCTTGCGACCCTGTTGACTATTTTGAATGAAACGCTTGATTGTTCGATGATCACGCTTCAGAAGCTTTGCAATTTTAAGAGTGCTGCATCCCTCTGCAAGATATCTCACTATTTTTTACTTTTCTGAGCCTGTCAAGTCCTTCTTTTGACCCATTTTGCCAAAGGAAAGGAAGTTGCCTAATAATTATGCACACCTGATATAGGGTGTTGATGTCATTAGACCACACCCCTTCTCATTACAGAGATGCACATCACCTAATATGCTTAATTGGTAGTAGGCTTTCGAGCCTATACAGTTTGGTTGAAATAGTTTTTATTGGTTTACAATTTATAAACATGAAAATTAGTCAAACAGTACAATAACTAGTACACATGAGGTAGTCTGCCAGATATACATTACAGACCTTGTCATTACAGACCATTGTTATTTAAATACACCTTACTTTATTTATCATCGGTCTTGTAGGATGAGCCCCATACCTGTACCATAAACCTTACCTAAACCCATCCTATAACCCCTCCTCCCCTCCCAACCAACCTCCCCCCTCAGGTGGTGCCAATTCTTCTAAGTTTGAAGTGAATGACAATTCGTGTATGTGTTAAATAAAATACTCATTAAAGTCTCTAAATATGAATGTCACTACATCAGGATCCCTTATCATGTGTCCCATTGGGTGACTACCCCTATACTGACTTCCACTGCCTACTCCGTCTACTTTTTCCTCAATATCCAATAGTACCATACCTTCTGAAACTGCTCAGGGTGGCCCTGTGTCCAGGCCGCCAATTCTGACATATTAAATGTGTCCGAGATTTTATCCTCTACCTCTTGCCATGAGGGTGTCCCTACCTTCCAATGCCTAGCCACACATATTCTCAAGCATGTACAGAGAATTTTAATAAACTTATTAATAGACGCATTGAATGGCCTCACCCTGTCGTGTAGTAGTGCTTGTGGCATCGTCAAGTTTAGATTTTCGTCTAACAGAGACCCTATCAAGTCTGAGAGTCTCCTCCACAGTGACTGGACCCCTGGGCAATCCCACCACATATGTTTATAAGTCCCCCTGACTTGGCACCCTCTGTAGCAGTTGCCTTGTTGTGATGAGGTATAGTGTGCTGTCCTTACAGGTGTCAAGTACCATCTAAAAGAAACCTTGATGCAGTTTTCCCTCATGTCCGCGCTAATCAGTCCCTTGGTTGCATCTAACATCAATTCATCCCACTCGCTCTTCTCCCAAGTTTCCAGTGTATCTCTTTCCCATCTCTCTAGTAAGGGTGACTTGGTGTTATACTTGGCCTCCTGAATTAACAGGTAGATCTGGGATATCAGTCGCTTACCCCTAGTGGGGGCTCTAATCAGTCTCTCAAGTCCCGTTGTCGTTTGTGTCTGTTTATGTGTCATGTATTTTGATATCGCAGAGGAAATCTGCAAGTACATGTACCACTTTAACTGTTCTGGTTCTATTTTCTCTCTGACCTGGACAAACGTGAGTTTACCTGAGCTATTTAGAAAGTCTGCCACCCTATACAGGCCCTTATTTTCCCACTTGCTTACTACTTTTCTCAATTCTGAGGGCAATAAGAATTTAATTGGCCTAATTAGAGATTCTGTCCTACATAATTTTAATTCCTTCGTAATCTTATTCCATAATTTGACTGAGTCTATAGTAACTGAGGATTTGTACCCCCTCGACATTTTATGTAGCTCCAGGTCCCACAAAATATCTGCTGAGCTATTACAACCTACCAATTCCGCCTCGATCCTTGGCCAAATTAAGTCATTATTAGCTTGGCCCAATACCACCGTCTGTGCCAATCTGGAGGCCTGATAATATTCCACTAAGTTAGGAGCTCCCACTCCCCCTACCTGCCTATGTTGTTTCAGCAGTTGAGAGGCTATTCTTGCCTTCCCATCTCCTCTCAGAAATCTCAACAGCTCTTCCTGTAAGCCTCTTAGTTCCGGTATTGGGATTTTGATAGGTAGGGCTCTAAAAAGGTACATTAGCCTAGGCAGGACATTCATCTTGATGGACATGAGCCTCCCATACCACGAAAAGTAATCCTTCTTCCACCTTCCCAAATCCTTTTTAATAGCTTTATAGATAGGTATATAATTTAACCTATATAGATCCTCAATCTTTCCGTTCAACTTAACCCCTAAATATGTTATGCTAGTTTTTGCCCAGATAATAGCAAAGTTCAGCTCCACAGCCTTCTTAGTATGGGGGGGGTAGACAAATCGGCAAAGCCTTGCATTTGTCTCGGTTTATCTTGTACCCTGAAATATTTGAGAACTCCTCCAATACTCTATACAGATTAGGTAGGGAATACAGTGGCTTAGTAAGTGTTAGCAGAACGTCGTCCGCAAACAACATTAGTTTATATTCAGAGGAGGCTAATTGCACCCCTGAGATGTTTTCCTCGTTCCTGATGTACGAAGCCAGTGGCTCTATACATATTGCGAACAATAATGGCGACAACGGGCACCCCTGACGGGTTCCATTCAAAATATCTATTGGTCTCGACAGGTATCCCGCCGCCCCCACCATCGCCGTCGGTTTAGAGTAGATGCATCTAAGTGCCTGTATAAACTCTCCTTTGAAACCCATGGTATGTAACACTCGAAACATAAAATCCCAGTCTACCCTGTCGAACGCTTTTTCTGCGTCTAGCGACAGTAGTAGAGCTGGTTTCTTAGACGCCATCAAATAGTCTGTTAGGGTCACCACTCTCCTTACATTATCCGGGGCCTCCCTCCTACTAAATGAGGTAATAGTTCTTTTTTAAAGAGTTTATAGTATTCCCCTGTCAGTCCGTCTGGTCCTGCCGCCTTCCCCACTTTTAGATCTCTAATCACCCCTAAGACTTCTGCACTCGTGATTTTCGCATTGAGACTCTTAAGGTCACTGTCCTCTATCACTTTTAGTCCTGCCTTGTCTAAGAATCTAGTTGTCTGTTGTGCTATATTCCCTGGGGCCACTTTCTTCCTGTCATAAAGGTTCTCGTAATACCGTGCAAAGCTATCTGATATTTCCTGCGGATTCGAGGTCAGTACCCCGTTATCCTGGAATAATTTAGGTATAGAGAAGAACTTGTTCCGTTCTCTCAATTTATGTGCTAGATATCTGTCCGGTTTGTTGGCAAACACAAAGTACTGGGCTTTCAGCCTTAAGGCCGCTCTTATAGATGTGTCGTTTTGAATTTTGGCCAATTCCCTCCGTTTAGCGGTCAGTGTTCTATATGTCCTGTCAGATAGAGTACGTTGGTGTTCCCTTTCCAGTTGTTCCACCTCCCCCTGAAGTGTGTTTATTAATTTAACTGACTGTTTGTTTTTGATCGACTTTTCCTTAATAAGAAGTCCTCTCAGGAAAGGTTTATGAGCAGCCCAGCTTACTAACGGGTTCCTGACTGAGTTTTCATTTATATCCCAGTACTCCCTCAGTGCTTTTTGAATTCTCCCATGAACCCCGGGGTCCCTTAATAATGTTGGGTTATATGTCCAAGATCTTTGCCTGGTAAAGTCTAAGAGCCCCAAGAGTTCCAAGTATACTAGTGAGTGGTCTGACCAGACACATGCCTGGGTACCTGAGTAAACTAAATTAGGAGTGAGTATCTGACTCACGTATATATAGTCAAGAGTGGTATAAGTTTTGTGCGCTGGAGAGTAGTAAGTATAATCATGTCCCGAGTTGCCCACTGCCTCCCACGAATCCACTAAATTATGTTCTGACAGTGAGGTTTTAATGGACTTTATTATGCTGTTAGTTCTGTGTTGTTTGCTTGTCAGTTTCCCGCTGTCTGATCTCCCTAAAGGAGCCATATTAATATTAAAGTCACCCGCCAGAATTATTCTATCTTGTGACCATTGTGTTAGTCTTTGTGACAATTGAGAAAAGAAAGCGTTTTGAGTTTCGTTTGGAGCATATATATTACAAAGCGTTATTCTTGTATCTTGCATCGTACCCTGAACTATCACAAATCTACCCTCCTTATCCTTGCATACTTTATCCGCTATAAAGTCTAAAGATCTATGTATCAATATAGATACCCCTCTTTTTTTAGAATCAGCTGTAGAGTGAAAGTGGTGTGGAAAATGATTTGACCAATATCTTGGGATGGCCGACTCTGTGAAATGTGTCTCCTGTAAGAATATTATTTTAGCCTTTAATTTCAGATATTGCGACATAGCTGTTCTGCGCTTTATATCTGTATTAAGACCCCTTGCATTGTGAGAAACTAAGATTAAGCTATTTGTCATCTAAACGTAGTTCTCCTCTTTTCCTCCAGTCCCCTAATCTCTCTTTGTCTGGAAAGTCGGCCTGTCTTATGAGCGTACCTTTTTAACTTGGAGCCCCATGTCCCCTCTAGCCACCATACCTTTCTCTGAGTCCTATGAACCCGGACCTTACCATTGAACGGCACCACCTGAGTAAAAAAATGAGTGAATAAAAATAACAATAACAAACATAAACCTTGAATATGAACAATAACAATTTCAGTCATAGCTGACCAACAAAGCATCTTAACTAAAAGGGCAGTTACAAAACTTCCTCTTCTGTCTTAAACCATGTCATTGGCTTTTTAATCATTAAAACTATAAATCTAATAGCTGTTTCTGTTTTTGTATAGTGTTCATGGATTTTTGTCCTGGATCGGGCCCTCCGACAGGGGGAGAGATGGACCCTTCAAAGTTTTGTTAGCTAGTTCCGGGTGGTTACCTAATTTGGTGTACAAATAGATAAGTCTCCCGGTGAATTAGGTCTTTCGCCACTTGTTCAGGCCCACCTCTGTAATAGAAGGCCCCGAGGCCTTGTCAAGCCATAACCTGCAACAGTAAAAAAACATTCAAACGTCTAAATATTATACTCATCTGTCCATCGAATCAGTGGGTGTGCATAGTCAATGTCCACAGGAAAAAGAAACCATTGATCCTTAGTCCTTACTGCGAGCTCTGCAAAGCTCGTCACAACATTGCCGATATGCTGTCGCTCTCTTGTCTTCACGTTTTTCTTTTCTTTTCCGGGACTTTAGTCCATTTCTTCTGAAACGGCTGTTTATTCTGGAAATCGCTTCCAGTAGTAGACCTCTGTGGTTGAAGGGTCGGAGGATCTAGCTTCAATCTTTGGCATGTCTCCGGTATCTCCTCCGGATCCTTGATGGAGAATATCTTATTGTCCCATGAGATATGGAGGGCAAACGGGAATCCCCATCTGTATGGGATTTGATTCTTTCTCAGCATAGATGTGAGAGGCCTGAGGGCCCCCCTCCTCTGTAGTGTCCTCAAACATAAGTCCTGAAAAAATTGTATGATGTTTCCCTGGTGCTTATATGTGGGGTTTCTGCGGGCTGCAGCCAAGATTTCCTCTTTCTCTTGATATCTGAGCATCCGAACAATAATGTCCCTTGGCGGTTCTTCTCCTTTAGGCTTTGGCCTAAGAGCCCTGTGGGCTCTCTCCATCTGAAATTTTTCCTCTCCTCCAGCACCAGTGATACCCTGAAATAAGTTGAGTAGATATGTGTTGAGATCTTTAGGGCCCACAGATTCAGGGACACCCTTCAGGCGTATGTTACAAAGTCGGCTGCGGTTCTCAAGGTCTTCTAGCTTATCGTGAATGTTTTCAATTTCTTGCTGCTGCAAAGACACTTGAGATGTAACATCATTCAGGCCCTCTGACAATGCATCACCACTTTCTTCAAGCGAATCCACTCTGGAGCCTAAATCTCCTATTTCCTGCTTAAGCTCCGCAAGGCTGTTAGTTACAGTATTCTGCAGGGTTTCCATTTTATCTAACAATTTCTCAAAATTAGTGGAAATGTCTTGCTTTGACATTAGATGTTCAAGATCAGCTTTTGTTATTGGTGCTTGATTATCTGCCTCAGTTTGTTGTCTGGTAACTGGGTCTCTCTCCTCATCTGACTGTGGAGATTGCTGTTCTGGGGATTTTTCACCCCTTGAGGATTTAAAGAACATTGAGGCTGATGTTTGTTTGCTTACAGGTGTAGCCTTTATGTTCCGTCTAGCTGCCATGATGTAATCTTTCATCTATTTGTTTAGGCCTCTTTCCAGTCTCAGCCGTTATGAACGCAATATGGTGACACTTAATTGTTTTCTGCCTTGCTTGCAAACTGTCTCCCACTGATCACTCAGAATTCTGGGTATCCACCATTAAAAGCTATTCTGCTGTGTGGTCTGACTTTTCTCATCTTGTGTGTCTGCCAGGTCCCTTTACTTATATGTCTTCTGCAAACTTTATATTTATCTCTGTAAGTGCTAACAATCACTATTATGACGCTTTTACACTATGGCACATCATGACCCTTCAAGCAGGTTTAGGGAGAGTCTGTGGGTGTTAAATATGTTGCATAGCTATCTTTTAGCCGCTCAGCATACCTGCTGCTTTCTCCCCCGTTTTTATGTGAGAGGCTCCGGTTGTCCCGTGCTCCGCTGTCAATCTCCTTCTAGCCTCATGCAGTCACCCTTTAAATGTATCTTACTCCTCACTTGCATGCTCCGGTGTCGTCTGCGGAGCTGATTGAGTGACCACCCACACCGATGCCCATCTCCCAGGAGAGGAGACCTTTCAGTCCTGCCACGAGGGATTTTTTCAAATATGGCTGCCGGCCTGCGGCTCTATAGCGTTCTGCAAGCCTGTCCTCTTTGTCGACCGAACTGTCGTGCTGTGTTACTTTGAAAGGCACACTGATGGTCCGGTCAGTCTCATAATACTTTCAGCCCTTTATAACAGCTACTATTAAGCCATAATCGCCTTTAATCCATATTATCTGCCCGGAGCTCGGCACTTATGCGACCATTCCAGTGCCTCTCAAGGCTCCGCCCCCGCCTATACAGTTTGGAGTAAGACAACATGCATAAAGAGGATGATGTGGTCAAAATACTCATTTGCCTAATAATTCTGCACTCCCTGTATATATATATATATATATATATATATATTAATGACTTTTATACTTTGTTATACTTTGTTTATTACCCTTAACAGGCCAGATATTCATTATATCTTAACTAGAGCACAGGTGCAATAATCAGCTGATCAGTAACCATGGTTACTAACCTGCTCCCACCCTTCAGCTGATTATTTCACCTTTTCTCTAGTTAAGATATAATAAATATCTGTCCTGTTGAGGGTCCTGTGGACTGGAGTTGAGAAATGCTGTTTTTTTTTAGACATGTAGACGTCGGAAAATTTAGTTTCGTATCGATTCAGTATTTTTTTTATTTTTTCGTTTCGGATGCATTCGGATTGATTCGTTATAGCAGTCATTCGCTTCGGATGTATTCGGAAGTTCGTTATGTTATGTTACGTTGATTCGGATGGTTCCAACCAACATACAATTAATTATTTCACTGTTATATCTCACTATATTTAATTGTAATATTTCTCAATTTGTTTTTTTTTATAATAAATATGGAACGGCAAAGGAATTGTGATCAGTCCAGAAAGTCCATCTATCGCGCCATGGCCATTTGAATAAACCGAATGAATCCGAACTAATTTGGATGTTTCGTTATAAATTAATTCTGATTAGTTTAGTTTCGTTACTAGGGTGATTCGGAGATTCGGATACATCCGAATCACCCAAATTTCATCCAAATTTTTATTTGGAACGAAACAAATTGCACGTCTAGTTTATATCATTAACAAAGCTGGATCTTCCTTATGACCAGTAAGGCTCCTGCTTAGGAACTAACATGCAAGACCACATCCATCTACTAATACTAACAGAGATTGAGAAACAAAACTAAGTCAAAGCCTGACTGACAATATTACTTCACTCTCTCCAGTAATGTGCATCAGCAACTTGCCTGTTAAGTGGAAAATACAGCTAATAAAATAACCACAAGCCAGAACAGTCAAGAACCATTTGATGTGATGCGCATGTCTGTATGCCTATGCCACTCATAGAAAAACAGCATGTTGGCCAACTCAGGACAAGTATGTTACATCAATATTGGCCATATGAAGTGCTAAGTGACCCCATACATTAATCACTCAAGACCCTAGTTTGTTTCAAGTAGTTCAGTAGTAGTCATGCACATGCATCCGGCTTACTTTAAAAGGATACAAAACCCAACCTTTTTTTCACGATTCAGATAAAGCATGCAATTTTAAGCAACTTTCTAATTACTCCTATTATACATTTTTCTTTTAGGGCTAACTGACCAGCGCAATACCCTGTAAGGTGCAGATTGTTAAGGGGTTAAGTAAGGTCTGTGATTGTAAAATTATTTTCAACTGGGAGATTATTATATTTTTTGACAAATTATCACCTAGATTTAGTCCTGCGTTAGCCGTAAAAAGCAGCGTTAAGGGGTCCTAACGCTGCTTTTTAACGCCCGCTGGTATTACGAGTCAGGTAGGTAAAGGTGTACCGCTCACTTTTCTTCCACGACTTTTGGCTACCGCAAATCCCCTTACGTCAATTGCGTATCCTATCTTTTCTATGGGATTTGCCTAACGCCAGTATTACGAGTCTTGGAAGAAGTGAGCGGTACACCCTCTACCGACAAGACTCCTACCACCTAAAAAGTCTGTAGTTAAGAGTTTTATGGGCTAACGCCGAAACATAAAGCTCTTTACAAAGTACATTAACACCCATAAACTACCTATGAACCCCTAAACCGAGGCACCCCCACATCGCAAACCCTATAATAAAATTATTTAACCCCTAATCTGCCGACCAGACACCGCCGCCACCTACATTATAGCTATGAACCCCTAATCTGCTGTCCCTAACATCGCGGACACCTTCATTATATTTATTAACCCCTAATCTACCCCCCCCCAACGTCGCCGCCACCTAACTGCAATTATTAACCCCTAATCTGCCGACCGGACATTGCCACCACTATAATAAATGTATTAACCCCTAAACCGCCGCACTTCCGCCTCGCAAACACTATAATAAATTGTATTAACCCCTAATCTGCCGTCCCTAACATCGCCGCCACCTACCTACAATTATTAACCCCTAATCTGCCGCCCCCATCGCCGCCGCTACTATAATAAAGTCATTAACCCCTAAACCTAAGTCTAACCCTAACACCCCCCTAACTTAAATATAATTTAAATAAAACGAAATAAATTTACTATAATTAAATAAATTATTCCTATTTAAAACTAAATACTTACCTATAAAATAAACCCTAATATAGCTACAATATAACTAAGAGTTACATTGTAGCTATTTTAGGATTTATATTTATTTTACAGGCAACTTTGTATTTATTTTAACTAGGTACAATAGCTATTAAATAGTTAACAACTATTTAATAGCTACCTAGTTAAAATAATTACAAAATTACCTGTAAAATAAATCCTAACCTAAGTTACAAATACACCTAACACTACACTATCAATAAATAATTAATTAAATAAATTACCTACAATTACCTAAAATTAAATACAATTAAATAAACTAAACTATAGTACAAAAAACCCAAACACTAAATTACAGAAAATAAAAAATGAATTACAACAAGTTTAAACTAATTACACCTAATCTAAGCCCCCTAATAAATTAAAAAAGTTATCAGCTCTTTTACCAGCCCTTAAAAGGGCTTTTTGCGGGGCTTTGCCCCAAAGTAATCAGCTCTTTTACCTGTAAAGAAAAATACAATACCCCCCCAACATTAAAACCCACCACCCACATACCCCTACTCTAAAACCCACCCAAACCCCCCTTAAAAAAACTAACACTAACCCCCTGAAGATCTCCCTACCTTGAGTCGTCTTCACCCAGCCGAGCCAAATTCTTCATCCAAGCGGGACAGAAGAGGTCTTTCATCCGGTAGAAGTCTTCATCCAAGCGGGGCAGAAGAGGTCCTCCATCCGGTTGAAGTCATCATCCAAGCGGCATCTTCTATCTTCATCCATCCGGAGCGGAGCAGCAGCATCCTGAAGACCTCTGACGCGGAACATCCATCCTGGCCGACGAATGAACAACGAATGACGGTTCCTTTAAATGACGTCATCCAAGATGGCGTCCCTCAAATTCCGATTGGCTGATAGGATTCTATCAGCCATTCGGAATTAAGGTAGGAAAAATCTGATTGGCTGATTCAATCACCCAATCAGATTGAAGTTCAATCCGATTGGCTGATCCAATCAGCCAATCAGATTGACCTCGCATTCTATTGTCTGTTCCGATTAGCCAATAGAATGCAAGGTCAATCTGATTGACTGATTGAATCAGCCAATCAGAATTTTCCTACCTTAATTCCGATTGGCTGATAAAATCCTATCAGCCAATCGGAATTCAAGGGAAGCCATCTTGGATAACGTCATTTAAAGGAACCGTCATTCGCCGTTCAGTCGCCGGCCAGGATGGATGTTCCGCGTCGGAGGTCTTCAGGATGCTGCCGCTCCGCTCCGGATGGATGAAGATAGAAGATGCCGCTTGGATGATAACTTCAACCGGATGGAGGACCTCTTCTGCCCCGCTTGGATGAAGACTTCTACCGGATGGAAGACCTCTTCTGCCCCGCTTGGATGAAGAATTCGGCTCGGCTGGGTGAAGACGACTCAAGGTAGGGAGATCTTCATGGGGTTAGTGTTAGGTTTTTTTAAGGGGGGTTTGGGTGGGTTTTAGAGTAGGGGTATGTGGGTGGTGGGTTTTAATGTTGGGGGGGTATTGTATTTTTCTTTACAGGTAAAAGAGCTGATTACTTTGGGGCAATACCCCGCAAAAAGCCCTTTTAAGGGCAGGTAAAAGAGCTGATTACTTTGTAATTTAGGATAGGGTAGGGACTTTTATTATTTTGGGGGGCTTTTTTATTTTATTAGGGGGCTTAGATTAGGTGTAATTAGTTTAAACTTCTTGTAATATTTTTTTTATTTTCTGTAATTTAGTGTTTGGGTTTTTTTGTACTATAGTTTAGTTTATTTAATTGTATTTAATTTTAGGTAATTGTAGGTAATTTATTTAATTAATTTGTTGATAGTGTAGTGTTAGGTGTATTTGTAACTTAGGTTAGGATTTATTTTACAGGTAATTTTGTAATTATTTTAACTAGGTAGCTATTAAATAGTTATTAACTATTTAATAGCTATTGTACCTAGTTAAAATAAATACAAAGTTGCCTGTAAAATAAATATAAATCATAAAATAGCTACAATGTAACTATTAGTTATATTGTAGCTATATTAGGGTTTATTTTATAGGTAAGTATTTAGTTTTAAATAGGAATAATTTATTTAATTATAGTAAATTTATTTCGTTTTATTTAAATTATATTTAAGTTAGGGGGGGTGTTAGGGTTAGGGTTAGACTTAGGTTTAGGGGTTAATAACTTTATTATAGTAGCGGCGACGTTGGGGCAGCAGATTAGGGGTTAATAATTGTAGGTAGGTGGCGGCGATGTTAGGGAGGGCAGATTATGGGTTAATAAAATTTATTATAGTGTTTGCAAGGCGGGAGTGCGGCGGTTTAGGGGTTAATACATTTATTTTAGTGGTGGCGATGTCCGGTCGGTAGATTAGGGGTTAATAAGTGTAGGTAGGTGGCGGCAACGTTGGGGGCGGAAGATTAGGGGTTAATAAATATAATATAGGTGTTGGCGATGTTGGGGGCAGCAGATTAGGGGTTCATAGGAATAATGTAGGTGGCGGCGGTGTCCGGAGCGGCAGATTAGGGGTTAATAGTATAATGCAGGTGTCAGCGATAGCGGGGGCGGCAGATTAGGGGTTAATAAGTGTAAGGTTAGGAGTGTTTAGACTCGGGGTTCATGTTAGGGTGTTAGGTGTAGACTTAGAAAGTGTTTCCCCATAGGAAATAATGGGGCTGCGTTAGGAGCTGAACGCTGCTTTTTTGAAGGTGTTATGTTTTTTTTCAGCCGAAACTGCCCCATTGTATCCTATGGGGAAATCGTGCACGAGCACGTTTTTCCAGCTTACCGCTACCGTAAGCAACGCTGGTATTGAGGGTTGAAGTAGCGCTACATTTGGCTCAATGCTCACTTTTCTGAGGCTAACGCAGCCATTCAGAAAACTCATAATACCAGCGTTGGCTTAAGGGTGCGCTGGAAAAAAAAAGGAGCGTTAGAGCCGCAGGTTTTTACCGACAAAACTCTAAATAAATCTAGCCGAATGTTATTTAGAAAAATATAGTATATTATTCATAATTATTATAAGAGCACTTGCTTAAAAATGGATTTTTAAAAGATGGATTAATTCTAGGTCCTCAATTGTAAAAAACTTAAGCAATGAGATTTGGACCCAAATTATTAAAGAACCTTATTATGCTAAAAAAAGACCCAGATAATAGAATAGAAATATATAATGGAAGTGCATACTTACTAATACTAAAACTCTTAGTCCAATACTGATATTGGAAAACTTTTATCTCTGAACAGCACAGTAATGGCGAAGGGCACAGATGATGGCTTGGATTGATGATAGTATACCCACTATCCAAACCAACTTCCTTAGATAAAAAGCTTGTTTGTGTAAGAGAAATGTTTACTTCTTTCTTTATCACCTTTATTTTCTCTGTGGGCAAATTTAAAGGGACATGAAACCCAATGTGTAAAATGGCAACAAAACCTAAAAACATCTCCATAGATAATTGTTTTAACAACGCAGTTTATACAGTTTAAAACTTTTTTTTTTAGCTATGTTTTATTGGGAGAAGTTATTATCCAGAAAGAGCACGCCATGCATATCTAAATAGGCTCAGGAGCGAATGATTGGTGGCTGCACATAGATGACTAGTGTTATTGGCTCATCCATGTGCACTGCTATTTCTTCAACAAAGGATACATAAATAATGAAGCATATTAGAAGTAAAATGGAAAGTTGCTTAACCCCTTTACTACGGGACTTTCAAAGAAAAACTTGCACAAAATACCGGATATTTTTAGCATTTTTGCTATTACTCCATTTAAACAGAAATAGAGCCTTGTTTTTTTATTTACCTGTCAAAACTATATATATATATATATATATATATATATATATATATGTATATATATATATATATATATATATATATATATATATATATATATATATATATGTGTGTGTTTAAGAAGACAGACTAAGTATTGTTTTAGGCCCATTTTGGTTTATTTCATGCCACCATTTCACCACCAAATGCAATCAAATAAAAACCGTAATTTTTTTCACAAACTTTGGGTTACTCACTGAAATTATTTAAATAGTGCTTGTGCAATCATGGCACAAATGGTTGTAAAAGCTTCTCTGGGATCCCATTTGTTCAGAAATAGCAGACATATATGGCTTTGCCATTGCTTTTTCGTAATTTGAAGGCCGCTAATTTCAGTTGCGCGCCACACTTCTATTATTCCCAGCAGTGAATGGGTTAATTAGGTAGCTTGTAAGGTTAATTTTACCCTCCCATCTGACACTTCCCACCCCCTGATCACTCCCAAACAGCTCTCTTTCCTCCCTTACCCCCACTGGTCACCGCCTGTTAACTTTTTTTTTTTTTTTTTTGCAGGGTAGTATTCCCCCTTACCAACAATATACTGTGAATATTTAAATTAATCCTAAAGGGTTTATATATGTTAATACATTTATAGTAATGATCGGTAACAACCTTTTAAACACTGACTTTTCTTTTTAAGTATTGTAATGTAGATACAGCTGGATAAAAAACATATAGATCTAGTTCAGAAGTATTCTGAATGACAAAACTAATAACTTTACATTTACTAATTTGTTATATTTTGCTATCTAACAAATTATTTTAAACTATCCATTTTCCATAGAAATTGTATTTGGAAAGGGATTTTGACATAAAGGAAACCACTTCCTAGAAAATCTTGCCAAAAGATAATACATATTCACATTTAATTTACCCAGGAAGCACACATAGTTTATTTCTTCATTCATTCCTAAGGGTGTAAGTGATCTTAGGTTAAAAATCCATTTACATTCATTTTGAAGCAATATCTTATCGATATTGCCTCCTCTATCTTTGAGGTCTATTTTCTGGAGGCCCCTACATTTGAGTTCATGTTTATTACTGTTATGACTATAAAAAGTGCCTTGCCACACTACTGGTATCAATTAATTTATTCTTTATATCTCTTTTGTGTTCTTTTATCCTTTCTTTTAGCTCTCTGTAGGTTTTCCCTACGTAATAACATGGGCAGTTACAGTAAATCAAATAAATTACTCCTTCGCTCATACAGTTTATGTGTCCCTGAATGTGCCATTTATTCCCAAATGTATCAATAAATTGATTTGCTATTGTCATGTTTATGCATACTGAACATTTTGAGCATTTAAAATTCCCATCAGTATTTTTATATTTAGATAGCCAATTATTACCTTTATCTAGTTGAAAATGGCTTTTAACTAGCTTATCTTTGAGGTTTGGTGCTTTTCTAGCTATCATTTGTGGAATCTCACCTAAACATTTAGCTATTGAATATTCTAAGGTTAGAATGTGCCAATGTCTTAAGAGAATCGCTCTTATTTTGGCCCAAGAGTTATTATAAGTGCTTATGAATCTAACTGTTGCCTCTTTTTGTTCATCTTTTCTTGTCTGTCTAAGTATCTGGCTTTATCTGGCTTTATTGTAGGCCTTTTTAGGCAGTTTTGTGTATAACCACGTTCCTTAAATCTCTCTTTCAATTCCCTTGCTTCAGTTTTAAAAGTTTCTAGTTTAATACATTTTCGTCTATGTCTAAGATATTGACCTTGTGGTATGTTTTTAAGTAAATGTTTTTAAGTAAATGTGCTGGATGGTGACTATCAGCTCTCAGTAGGGTATTTCCTGCTGTTAGTTTTCTATGGGTGGCCGTTACAATTCATTGGTTTTCATTTCTTACAATGAGATCCAGAAAGTTAATTTCAATGTTACTACTAGTGTAAGTAAACTTTAAATTGTAATCATTTATATTCAAAGAATTCATGAAGTCTGTTAAACTTTCCTCTGTACATTCCCAAAGCATAAATGCATCATCTATGAAGCAAATCCACAATCCAATATTATCTTTGAAAAAGCCATACCAAATTACTTCTTTTCCCAAAATCCCAGGTACAGGCATGCATACGTCGGAGCACAGCATGTGCCCATGGCTGTACCTAGGATTTGCTCATAGATTTTATGATTAAACATAAAATAATTATGTCTCAGTAAGAAGTCCAAGAGGGAGATAACAAAATCAGTGTGTTCATTATATTGGTGGCCTCTTTGCTACAAAAAGTATCTACAAATTTCTACTCCTTTATCATGTGGAATTGAAGAGTATAATCCTTCTACATCAATTGCTACCAGCAAAGTATTTTCAGGAACAAAGAGGCCACCAAGTTTTTTTAAGAACATCTAATGAATCTTTGACATAGGATGGTAGTATATCAAGGAAGGGTCTAAGGCAATAATCAACATATTCTGAGATTTATTCGGTTAATGAGCCGATCCCAGATATTATGGGTCTACCTGGTGGAGGTAGTTTAACCTTATGTAGTTTTGGAAAAGTATAGAAAGTAGGTATGGTTGGAAATTTCACTTTCAGGAAATCAAGTTCCCGTTTATTGATCATGCCCTTTTCAAGGGCTTCCCCCAAGATTATATTTAACTGGTCAGAGTAAATTTCAGTAGGATCTTTTTTTAGTAGTTTATAATGTATTTTATCACGAACTTGTGCCATGCATTCATTTAAGTAATCTTTTGTATTTAGGATATAAACATTGCTGCCCTTATCTGAGGGCTTAATAGTAATGTTCTTATTAGCTTGAAGTTCTTTGATTGCTAGCTGTTGTTTACCTGTTAGATTTTTATTTTCTGTTATTTTGTCATCCATTTCTCTTATATCCTTTTCTACCAACTTTACAAAGTTATACACAATGCGAACTGTTGAAAGTGAAGGCATACGAGTAGATTTATTTTTTAGAGTACTAAATCCTATATGGGATAAACTCTGTTGCTCTTGGGTATTAACCTCTGAGGATAGCTCTTACAGACACTTTAAGGCTTGACGATCTCGTATGTCAAGTACATTATCCTTTAATTTATTTTCAAATGTCTTTTTTTAAATTAATTTTCTATCAAATAAATTTAGATATTTTACTACTGTGATTTATCACATTTATTTGTAGGTGAAAAGGATAATCCCTTGCCTAGCACTTGAATTTGAGAGTCTGAAAGATCTACCTCAGAGAGATTGACCACTTTTTTAGTTCTAATTAAGTTTTCTACTTCTCTTTAAATTGATTTCTCAGTGGATATTTCTTGCTTTCTTGTATAGTTTGTCTTATGTTTCCTGCCTCCCCTCCTGGTTCTTTTATTTCCTGTTGTTTCTGGCCTAAAAAATCCCTCCTACTCCCACGTCTTTGCCTAAATCTTTGTTTGTTAGTTTTATCAATTATTGAGCTCCCTGATTCTGAACTGCTTGTCTGGTTAAGAGAATAATTATATACTTGATCTTTTTGGTAGTCATCCCAGTCTCTTTCAAATTTTCTCCTTTTCCTGAATTTAATTGTGTCTTGAATTTCTTTTACAAGATATGACGAGTCCACGGATATCATCCTTACTTGTGGGATTTATCCTCCTGCTGACAGGAAGTGGCAAAGAGCACCACATCAGAGCTGTATATATAGCTCCTCCCTTCCCTCCCAATCCAGTCATTCTCTTTGCCTATGTTAGTACTAGGAAGAGGTAAAGTGAGGTGTTAGTTTAGATTCTTCAATCAAGAGTTTTTTATTTTAAATGGTGCTGATGCTACTTTAGGAGCAGTTCTGGAAGTTATGGTGATGGGAACTTGTGAGGTTTTATTCTGCACTGTGCCTCCCATCATTATACTGCTCCTCAGTATTGGTCTTAGTGAGAATTAACTAAGGCCTAACTGTCTTCACAGGACCTCAAGAGAGAGAAGAGGCCTCTTGACACTGTGGGACGTCTTCATGCTGTTATGCAGCATTGAGGTAAGTGCAGACCTTCTTTTTCTGGGGATAAGCTCTCAGACATGGCTATACTCTTATCTTTGGCTGGACAGATGAGCTGCAGAGTACAGGGCTCCTTGTCCATAGCCTGTGGGTTCTCTTAGACTTAGGTAGCACTCACTATTG
This sequence comes from Bombina bombina, assembly GCF_027579735.1. Lineage (NCBI taxonomy): Eukaryota > Metazoa > Chordata > Amphibia > Anura > Bombinatoridae > Bombina > Bombina bombina. The sequence continues at coordinate 759,516,056 of NC_069502.1, read as the reverse complement.
TATTTATTCTCCCTTAAGCTACGTGCTTACTAGGATGACATATTTATTTGCAGTATTTGTACCACATGGTACAATATTTATTTGGCTGACGCTGGGGATGGGTCTCCTTGTTACCGGAACCATCCGGTTTACTTTTAAAAACGTATGTGTGTTTCACTATTACGGCGCTTTATTCAATCTGGCCTGGTCTGACACTAGGGCCGTCTAACTTGTGCTTTGGGTTGTTACTCACGCCCACGATGGGCGGGGCTTCCTTGGCACGCTGGGGCTGTAATTTTGCAGCACGCTGTTCATTTCTGGTAGTTCCGGGGATAGTAGTGTAACGCTGCAACCGCATGGATTAGAAGTGAGCGGTTTGCAGTGTCGTCGGGCTGATCGGAGCCGATTTAAGTGGCGGACTGACTGGTGTTCGCTTGAGGGGGCACAGCAGCACTTCTTTCAGTTCCAAGCACGCTGGTTGTCCTCTGGTGCAGACGATCATGGGTCTTGACAGGTGGAGATAGGAGCCGCAGCAGAGCTGCGGCGCGGTGACTAAGTTTAGTTTTTCCCCCCCCCCATAATTCTGTACTATTTGCCCCCTTAAAGCTATATGACTCAGCAATAATTTTTTTGCCTGCTCTGTTATTAAATTTTTAAACGACCAACTTGCCTGTTTTTGCTGTTTATTCATATCATGGAGGATACTGAACACTCATGTCCTATGTGTCAAAATGCCATTGTGGAACCCCCTGTTACCCTATGTGACACTTGTTTAGAGAGGGTCTTACAATATAAAGAGAGGATATTTTCTAATTCAGATATGTCTGGAGATTGCTCTCACACCAATGAGACTCAGGGTACGCCGCTAGTTTCTCCCCAAGCGTCACAGCCTTTAATGCCCACGCAAACAACGCCATGTTGCTCAACGGCATCTGCTGCATTTACCTTGCAGGATATGGCTGCAGTTATGTCATCCACCCTCACAGAAGTTTTGTCTATGTTGCCATTGTTACAGGGCAAGCGTAGCAGGACTGAGACCCATGTGGTCCCTGCAACTTCTGATGCCTTTATGGCTATCTCCGATGTACCCTCACAGGGATCTGAGTTGGAGGGTAGGGAACTTATGTCTGAGGGGGAGCTCTCTGATTCGGGTAGTGCATTACCTCAGACTGACTTGGACGTCATGTCCTTTAAATTTAAGCTGGAACACCTCCGTCTGTTACTTCGGGAAGTTTTAGCGACTCTGGATGATTGTGACACTATAGTGGTACCACCAGTGAAATTGTGTAAGAAGGACAGATATTTAGAGTTACCTGTTTATACTGATGTTTTCCGAGTTCCTAAGAGAATTTCGAGATTATTAAAAAGGAATGGGACAGACTGGGTATCCCAATTTCACCGTCCCCTAATTTTAAAAAGATGTATCCCATAGCTGACTCTGTTCGGGACTCTTGGCAGACAGTTCCCAAAGTGGAGGGAGCTATATCTACCCTAGCTAAGTGTACGAGTATTCCTATTGAGGACAGTTGTCCTTTCAAAGACCCTATGGATAAAAAATTGGAGGGTCTGCTAAAGAAGCTGTTTATTCATCAGGGTTTCCTTTTACAAGCAACGGCCTGCATTATGCCAGTAACCACTGTGGCGGCCTTTGGTTTGATGCCTTAGAAGAGTCTCTTAAGGTTGAGACTCCCTTAGAGGATATTTTAGATAGAATTAAAGCCCTTAAGCTAGCTAATTCTTTTATTACAGATGCCGCCTTTCAGATTGCCAAATTGGCGGCTAAGAATGCTGGTTTGCCATTTTAGCGTGTAGAGCGTTACGGTTAAAATCCTGGTCTGCTGATGTATCATCTAAATCTAAGCTTTTGGCTATTCCTGTCAAGGGCAAAACCTTGTTCGGGTCTGACTTGAAAGATATCATTTCTGACATTACGGGAGGTAAGGGTCATCTCCTACCTCAGGATAGGACTTCCAAACTGAGGGGTAAACAAAATAATTTTCGTTCCTTTCGGAATTTCAAAGGAGTCCCCTCTTCTTCCTCTTCTACCGCCAAGCAAGAAGGGAGTTTTGCTCAGGCCAAACCCATCTGGAGACCCAACCAGGCTTGGAACAAGGGTAAGCAACCCAAGAAGCCCGCTGCTGTGACCAAGACAGCATGAAGGGGTGGCCCCCGATCCGGGACCGGATCTAGTAGGGGCCAGACTTTCTCTCTTTGCCCAGGCTTGGGTAAGAGATGTGCAGGATTCTTGGACACTGGATATCGTGTCCCGCGGATATCAGCTGGAATTCAAAAGTTCTCCCGCAAGGGGGAGGTTTCTTCTTTCACGATTGTCTGTAGACCAGACAAAAAAGAGAGGCATCCTTGCATTGTGTAAAAGACCTCTCTACTATGGGAGTAATTTGTCCAGTCGAAAGACTAGAACAGGGACAGGGGTTTTACTCAAATCTTTTCGTGGTCCCCAAGAAAGAGGGCACGTTTCGACCCATTTTAGATCTAAAAAGTCTAAACAAGTTTATCAGAGTCCCATCCTTCAAGATGGAGACTATTCAAACAATTCTGCCATTGATCCAGGAAGGTCAATATATGACTACCGTGGACTTGAAGGATGCATATCTTCATATTCCTATCCACAAGGGTCATCACCAGTTCCTAAGGTTTGCCTTTCTAGACAAACACTTTCAGTTGGTGGCTCTTCCCTTTGGGTTGGCCACAGCACCCAGGATCTTCACCAAGGTTCTAGGATCCCTACTGGCGGTTCTCAGACCGCGGGGGATTGCAGTGGCGCCTTATCTGGACTATATTCTGATTCAGGCATCGTCTTACCATCTGACAAAGTCTCATACAGACATAGTTCTGTCCTTTCTGAGGACTCACGGGTGGAAGGTGAATCTAGAAAAGAGTTTGCTGGATCCACAGACAAGGGTTCCCTTCTTGGGAACTCTGATAGATTCCATATCTATGAAAAATTTTCTGACAGAGGTCAGAAAGTTAAAGATTCTGAATACATGCCAATCCCTTCAGTCCACTCCTCGGCCATCAGTTTCTCAGTGCATGGAGGTAATAGGATTGATGGTAGCGGCAATGGACATAGTTCCTATTGCTTGTTTTCATCTCAGACCGCTACAACTGAGCATGCTCAGGCAATGGAATGGAGATTATGCAAATTTGTCTCCTCAGATAGACCTGGATCAGGAGACAAGAGACTCTCTTCTTTGGTGGTTGTCGTCGGATCATCTGTCCCAGGGGACGTGCTTCCGCAGACCCTCATGGGTGATAGTGACAACGGACGCCAGTCTACTAGGTTGGGGTGCAGTCTGGAATTCCCTGAAGGCTCAGGGTATGTGGACTCAGTTGGAGTCTCTACTTCCAATCAATATTCTGGAGTTGAGAGCAATATTCAATGCGCTTCAGGCGTGGCCTCAGTTGGCATTGGGCGGGTTCATCTGTTTTCAGTCGGAAAACATCACGACTGTGGCTTACATCAATCATCAAGGGGGTACAAAGAGTCCCTTAGCTATGACAGAAGTATCGAAGATAATTCAATGAGCGGAGGCTCACTCGTTATCTGTGAGCAATCTACATCCCAGGAGTAGACAACTGGGAAGCGGACTTTTTAAGCAGACAGACGTTTCATCCGGGGGAGTGGGAACTCCATCCGGAGGTATTTGCCACTCTGATTCTCAGATGGGGCAGACCAGAATTGGATCTGATGGCATCTCGTCAGAATGCCAAGCTCCCGAGATATGGATCCAGGTTGAGGGATCCTCAGGCCGAACTGATAGATGCCTTAGCAGTGCCTTGGTCGTTCAGCCTAGCTTATGTGTTTCCACCGTTTGCTCTCCTTCCCCGGGTGATTGCTCGGATAAAACAGGAGAGGGCTTCGGTAATTCTAATCGCGCCTGCGTGGTCTCGCAGGACTTGGTATGCCGATCTAGTGGAAATGTCCTCTCTGCCGCCGTGGAGGCTTCCATTGAGGCAGGACCTTCTCATTCAGGGACCATTTCAACACCCAAATCTAGTTTCTCTGCAACTGACTGCTTGGAGATTGAATGCTTAATTTTATCTAAGCGGGGGTTCTCTGATTCGGTCATTGATACTTTTATTCAGGCACGAAAGCCTGTTACTAGGAAGATTTACCATAAGATATGGCGTAAATATCTTTATTGGTGTGAATCCAAGGGCTACTCATGGAGTAGAGTTAGGATTCCCAGAATTCTGTATTTTCGACAAGAAGGATTGGAGAAAGGGTTATCAGCAAGTTCTTTAAAGGGACAAATCTCTGCTTTGTCAATTTTACTACACAAACGTTTGGCACATGTTCCAGACGTTCAGTCTTTTTGTCAGGCTCTGACCAGAATCAAGCCTGTGTTTAGGCCAACTGCTCCACCCTGGAGTTTGAATTTAGTTCTTAATGTTCTTCAAGGGGTTCCGTTTGAACCCATGCATTCCATAGATATTAAGTTATTATCTTGGAAGGTTTTGTTTTTGGTTGCCATTTCTTCTGCTCGTAGAGTTTCTGAGCTTTCAGCGTTACAATGTGACTCGCCTTATCTTATCTTTCATTCTGATAAGGTGGTTCTATGTACCAAACTTGGGTTTCTTCCTAAGGTTGTTTCAAATAAGAATATTAATCAGGAAATTGTAGTTCCTTCATTATGTTCTAATCCTTCTACTAAGAAGGAGCGTCAGTTGCATAACTTGGACGTGGTCCGTGCCTTGAAGTTTTACTTGCAGGCGACTAATTAATTTCGACAATCTTCTTCTTTATTTGTTGTTTTTTCTGGAAAGCATAGGGGCCAGAAGGCTACGGCTACCTTGCTTTCTTTTTGGCTGAAGAGTATCATCCATCTGGCATATGAGACTGCTGGACAGCAGCCTCCTGAGAGGATTATGGCTCATTCTACTAGGGCTGTGGCTTCCTCATGGGCATTTAAAAATGATGCTTCTGTTGAACAGATTTGCAAGGCTGCAACTTGGTCGTCTCTTCATACTTTTTCCACATTTTCCAAATTTGATACTTTTGCTTCTTCTGAGGCTGTTTTTGGGAGAAAGGTTCTTCAAGCAGTGGTGCCTTCCGTTTAGGTTCCTGTCTTGTCCCTCCCTTTCATCCGTGTCCTATAGCTTTGGTATTGGTATCCCACAAGTAAGGATGAAATCTGTGGACTCGTCATATCTTTTTAAAAGAAAAGGAAATTTATGCTTACCTGATAAATTTCTTTCTTTTACGATATGACAAGTCCACGGGCCACCCTGTCATTTTTAAGACAGGTATATATTTATTTTTATTAAACTTCAGTCACCTCTGCACCTACAGCTTTTCCTTTCTCTTCCTAACTTCGGTCAAATGACTGGATTGGGAGGGAAAGGAGGAGCTATATATACAGCTCTGCTGTGGTGCTCTTTGCCACTTCCTGTCAGCAGGAGGATAAATCCCACAAGTAAGGATGAAATCCGTGGACTCGTCATATCGTAAAAGAAATACATTTATCAGGTAAGCATACATTTCCTTTTTTCTAACTTCTAGTTTTGCCACATTAATTTATCATATTGCTCATTGCTCTTCCATTCATCAACTTTCTCTTTCGCTTCTATTAATTCAGTTTGAATCTGTTTTAGTCTTATTTCATTCTCATCATTAGTCTCATCCAATTAAATGCACATTCAGTTGCATAATTATCCCATTTTTTCTGAAAATCCTCAAGTAAAGGTTCATTCAGATTAGAGCCTCTAGGTATCATTTTTTCTTCCAAATATTTGTTTAAACTAGAAATTTCCCATTTTAATTTCTGCTCTCTCTAGCAATTTCTGCTCTTTTAAAATTTTTGTTTTGTATGTTTTAAAGATTTTAAAGATACTCGGGCTTTCTTCTGAATTTGTTTTAGTATCAGCTGTACTGCCTGGTAAAGAAAAAGTTTCATTCATGTCAAAATCCCACTCTGTTTTATCAAAACCAACCATATCTAAATATACTTATTTGTTGAAGGTTTGACACTAGATAAAGAATTATGTATGTAACAAGCTTTGGAAGGCAACAAGAAAGACCACTTAAATGGTGAGAAAATCAATTAACATATATATGTTGTGCATTATGATAAGCAAAGTACTGCACAACGTATATATAAGTCTTGTTGGAAGAAGGGCTTAAAATTGTATTCTCTGTCTGAATCATGAAAGAAACATTTTGTATTTCATGTCCCTTTAAACTGTCTATTTGAAATATCTGATTTAGCCTGTAGTATCCCTACCTATACTGAAGTTTCTATACTTAGATATAGGTTATTGACAAACCATGTAAACACAGCCAATAGAAGACATAACACTCACAGTGGGATCTGGAAGAGATACGGCTCTAAAATGTCCATTTTTAATTGTTCCTTTTAAGTATTGTACAGAGATTAAAAAATGAAGTATTTGAGTGATAAGATAACGAGATCTGATCTGTCAGCATGCCAAGGCTATTTTGATGGGCTGTGGTTTCAAAGAGTAAATATAGCTATTTATTTTGTAAAAAAAAAAGCATAAATTAGCAATTTGTCATTAATTTTATACGCTGAGCTGGTATAACAAGTCATGGGGAACACATTCAGGGAAAACAATCTTGCAGTGAACTGTCCCTTTAATTCTATTTTTTCTTGAAAGAAAACTACAATTTGTAGCTGTTGATAAAGTCATTTGCAATCCTGACACATTGTAGCGGATCATGTCTGCCGCACATTGATAAATTCTGACAAGTGGCGGACGAGTTAAGGAGCAGCGGTCTTCAGGCAGACCTGAAGTGGAGTGGGACGGAAGCATCATCCATTGCTTCAAAAATCGACCCCATTGTCTAAAATAATTATCAAATTCCAATTAGACTTTACCAAGCAACCGCACGCTTCATAAGTTTAGTGAATACCCTAGATTCTGAGGAAAGTCTAAAGGAGAGACAAGAGAATTGCCATGCGGTTTTATACCACAGGAATTTTAAACATTTTCTGAAATCTATGTGAATAGATGTAGTCGATTTAACATCTTTTAAGTCTTAGCGAACAACACAGTATTGATTCATAGTGTATTCTCTCAATAGATGGATCCATTTTGAAGGGCTGATATCAAATAAATGAATTGGGGGATTTCAAATTTATCACAGATTGAAATTTACCATTTTTCTTTTCACTAAAAAAAATTTGCTGAGAAAACCATCTTGTGATGGGCTTTTTCTATTGCTCATTTTGAGAAAAGTTCTGCAATTTCCAAATTTACTTGTGTTCTGTCTATCACAATCCTACTAGAAAATAACTTGTTCTACTAGTTACTAGTAAAGATGATCTTGTATACATAGGTAACCTTCAAGTAATGAATGTATGCAGGTAAGGAAATTAGGTTTTATGGTAAGAAAAACTCAGAAACAGACCTGCAATTTATATAGACAAGTTTTACTATTTTTTTAAAAATAAAGCCCAACAAAGAATAAGAGCTGCAGAAGTAAAACAAGGCAGTCTAAGATAATGGAAACTGATATAAATACAAAAATAGGAGACAAACAATTTGAATTAAGAGAATAAAGTCCTGGCAAAGGTACAGGTATATGCAGGACAAACTGATGGAGTATAAGTCCAGTGTAGCAGAAAAAATAAAAAATGAAATAATGTCCACAAAGCTTAAAGTTAGATCAATCAGGAAATTGAACTTTAAACAGGCAGGATATTCTAAATAAGAAGAATGGCAAGGGATTACCTTAGAGAGTGAGGACGAAAACACTGAAGGTAGATCAATCCGCTGGAGTAGAAAGTAGATCCGGCTGTTTGAAATAAAAAAACAAACTGCAAATAAACTTTAAATGTACTCACTGAGAAAGTAGTTTCCAACAGGACTTTAGGCAGATAGTATTATGCATACATGGAAATGGAATAAACTGCAAGAATAGTTTCTCCTGAAAAACTGCAGAGGAAAAAAAGATACAGTTTAAACACAAGCAGTAAGGTTCTCTGAGAAAAGACACAGGCAAAGCTAGGTAGCAGTAATGATATCCAAGCACTTCCTGTATGAAGGAGGTGCTATTTATTTTATTTATAGGAAAACTGCAGCCAGGTAAGGAAATAAATTTAAAGGAACAGCAGAAATGTGACATGACACTCTTCTCAAGGACGCCCTTCTGGGCGTGCAGCAGGTTTAGTGGGATGAGCTTTATGGAAAGCTCTAAGCAAGCGTGGAGCATGAAGGTGGGTGGCAGGAATCCATGAGTCCTCAGAGGAGTCATACCCCTTCCAACTCACAAGGTATTGAAGTTGACGTCTGTGGATCCTGGAATCGAGAATACGTCTGACAACATACTGAAGCTCACCATCTACTATTACTGGGTCAGGAGGAGGTAAGGTCCGATGCTGGTAAGGATTGGGTACAAGAAACGTGAAAGGTAGGATGTATCCGGAGAGAAGGAGGTAATTTCAATGTGACGGCATTCTTATTGACTATTCGAGAAACAACATAGGGTCCAATGAACATCTTACTCAGTTTCCTGGAGAGAGTTTGGAGTTTCAAATTCTTAGTGGACAACCACACTTTATCACCAATTTGGTAAGACGGAGGAGTAGACCTGTGATTGTCATAATATAATTTGTCTTCTTTGTACATTAACAATGCTGACTTGAATAATCTGCATGGTGTCCTGAATCTTTGATAAAGTCTGTCCTACTGCATAGTTACGAGATGAACGGTTGGTGAGAGTGTGGAATACAGGATGAAACCCATAATTAGCAAAGAATGGAGTGTATTTGGTTGTTGAACTGTAGTTATTATTGAAGGCAAATTCTGCCAGAGGTAGTAGAGAGTACCAATTGTCTTGAAGATGGGTCGTGAAACATCTTAGGTACTGTTCTAGCCATTCATTAGTTCTTTCTGTTAAGCTGTTAGTCTGTGGATGGTATGCACTCCTAAAACTATTTGATATGGATAGAGCTTTGCATAATTCTCTCCAAAATTTAGAAGTGAATTGTACCCCTCTGTCAGATATGATGTTGGATGGTAAACCGTGTAATTTAACAATATTATGAATGAACGCTTCATCAGTCTTTGGTGCTGAAGGGAGACTTGTCAGGGGAATAAAGTGGGCCATTTTTGTGTGCTGGTCAACCACTACAAAAATTGTGGTGTAGCCTTGTGAAGGTGGAAGGTCAACAATGAAATCCATTGATACTGAGGACCAAGGACGAGAAGGAATTGGTAGAGAGGATAATAGGCCATATGGTGGAGTTCGACTTGCTTTGGATGTGGAACATACTTGGCAAGAGGTGATGTATTTCTGAATATCCTCAATTATTTTCGGCCACCAGAAATCACGTTGTAGGAGTTCATGGGTTCTTTGTATACCGGGATAACCAGATAATGGTGTATCATGAATTTGTTTAAGTACCTCCACTCTCAAGGTTGGTGGAATGTATAATCTCTGATCCTTGTAAAATAGGCCATCACTGGCTTTTAGGAGGTGAGAAGGTAGATTAAGATCTGTACTAAGGCTGTCTTTAATTTTAGAAGTGAAATCTTTAACAATCCCAATGAACCGATCCTCTGGGATAATAGAAGTGGGAGTTGCAGGTAATGGAGCAGTGTACATTCTTGATAGAGAGTCAGCCTTACCGTTTAATGTACCAGGTCTGTAAGTGATATGAAAATTAAATCTTTCAAAGAAAAGACTCCAACGAACCTGTCTTGAGGAGAGTGCCTTGCTGGATTTTAGGAATTCTAAATTCCTGTGGTCAGTGTATATGATAACAGGTTGAATAGTTCCTTCTAGGAGATGTCTCCATATTTTGAAGGCGACTTTTATGGCTAATAATTCTTTTTCACCAATCGGAAAATGGGTCTTGGCATCAAAAAGAGTTTCTGAATGGTAAGCAACAGGATGAATAACACCGGTATCCGGATGTCTTTGTGACAGAATAGCACCAAGTGCAAAATCGGATGAGTCAACTTCGAGGATGAACTGTAAATCTGGATCTGGCATTCTGAGAATAGGTTTAGAGGTGAATTTTATTTTGAGGTCATCAAATGCACTCTGGGTTTCTTGTGACCAGATAAAAGGGGTGGTGCCAGTTAAACGGGTGAGAGGTTTGACAATACTTGAGTAGTTGCGAATAAACTTTCTATAAAAATTTGCAAAGCCTAGGAATTTCTGTAGGGCATTCTTGTTCTCAGATATAGGCCAATTTTTAATAGCTTCAATCTTGTCATCCTCCATGTGAATTCCATCTGGAGAAATTTTATATCCTAGAAAACTGATCTCTTTTGAACGGAATAAACATTTCTCAAGTTTGGCATATAAGCAATGAGTGTGAAGTCTAGATAGTACCCATCGAACATGTTTGGTTTGTTCAAGTTCTGATTTAGAATATATCAAAATGTCATCTAAGTAGATAACTACACACACATCTAGTAAATCTTGGAAGATGTCGTTCACAAAGTATTGGAAAGTGGCTGGGGCATTGCATAGCCCAAAGGGCATGACAAGATATTCATATAAACCATATCTGATGCGGAAGGCAGTTTTCCACTCATCACCCTCTTTGATGCGCACCAAATTATAGGCTCCCCTGAGGTCTAATTTCGTGAAAATCTTTGCATCTTGTAGCCTTTCGATTAGTTCAGGTATTAAGGGTAGAGGGTAACGGTTTTTAATGGTGATCTTGTTCATTAAACGATAATCAATAATAGGACGGAGTGAGGAATCCTTGTTTTTTACAAAAAACATACCAGCCCCAGCAGGGGATGTGGAGGGTCTTATGAAACCCTTGCAGAGATTTTCTTCAAGGTAAGACTTTAATTCTTTGAGTTCAGGCTGGGAAAGAGGGTATACATGACCATAAGGAACAACTGCCCGAGGTATAAGATCAATAGGGCAGTCATACAGTCTATGTGGAGGTAAAGTTTCTGCCTGTTTTTTACTGAAAACATCTTGGAACTCCAAATATCTCTCAGGTAAAGTTGGTTCTGTAATATGCATGAGAAATCCATGTTGAAGGCATGTTTTTCTTACAATAATCAGACTGGAAGTCTAGTTCTGATTTATTCCAGGAAATGGAAGGAGAATGGAGTTGTAACCAGGAGATCCCCAGTATTATGGGGTAGAATGGTGAAGGAATTACATAAAAAATTATGTGTTCTGTATGTCCAATAGTAGTTGTCATCTGTAAAGGTACTGTTTGATGCATAATAGATCCATTATCAAAGGAAGAACCATCTATAACTTTGATGGTTACAGGAATTGGTTTCTTTGTAATAGGGATATTATTTTTTCTGACAAGTTCAGAGTCAATAAAGCCCCAGAGTCGAGGATACAATCACGTTGCAGATGGTTTTGATCCCACTGCAAGGATACACAAAGAGTGAAGAAGGTTGGAGAAATGGAATATATAGACAAGCAGTTATTTTCTACTTGACTCTTACCAGAATGAGTTTTCTTTAAAGTTAAACAAGACTTTACATTGTGAATATTTGAAGCACAGTATAAACATAAATTATTTTTCCTTTGTTGCTCCTTTTCTTCAGGGATAAGCGGTCCTCTAGTGAAACCTATCTCCATAGGCTCACTTGGGGAACATCTAAAGGGAGAATGGCAAGCTGGAATGGGTGTGAAACTATGATATTGGTCAGTCTGAAATTTCTCTTTTCTCTTTTCACGAATTCTCCTATCAATTGTTGTAGCCAATTTAATCAATTCTTCTAAGGTGGTTGGAAACTGAACCCTTGATAGTTTGTCCTTTAATGACTCAGAGAGGTTGAGCCTGAACTGATTACGGAGACTGATGTCATTCCATTGAGAGTCTCTTGCTACACTTTTAAGTTTAATAATGTAATCCTCAACTGGTCTCCTACCTTGTTTTAAGACTCTTAAAGCAGTTTCTGCAGTAATTTGAATGTCAGGGTCAGCATATAATGAGGACATAGAAGAGAAAAATGAATCCAAAAAGTTTAGGACAGGATCATTAGTTTCCCGGAAGAAATTGGCCCAAATCCTAGGCTCACCTCTAAGATAAGAGATAACAGTGCATACCTTGATACGGTCAGAACAGTAAGTCTTAGGCTTGAGCATGAATAACAATGCACATGCATTTTTAAAATCACGATATTGGGACCAGTCTCCATGAAATGTGTCAGGTGGGCTAACAATTGGTTCAGGGGCTTCAATAGGACTAGTGTGTTTAAGTCATTGAGTTGCTATGGTTTCATAGTCTGGGCTTAGATATCTATCACAATCCTACTAGAAAATAACTTGTTCTACTAGTTACTAGTAAAGATGATCTTGAATACATAGGTAACCTTTAAGTAATGAATGTATGCAGCTAAGGAAATTAGGTTTTATGGTAAGAAAACTCCAAAACAGACTTGCAATTTATATAGACAAGTTTTACTTATGAAAAATAAAGCCCAACAAAGAATAAGAGCTGCATAAGTAAAATGAGGCAGTCTAAGATAATGGAAACTGATATAAATACAAAAATAGGAGACAAACAATTTGAATTAAGAGAATAAAGTCCCGGCAAAGGTACATGTATATGCAGGACAAACTGATGGAGTATAAGTCCAGTGTAGCAGAAAAAATGAAATAATGTCCACAAAGCTTACAGTTAGATCAATCAAGAAATTGAACTTTAACCCCTTAATGACCACAGCACTTTTCCATTTTCTGTCCGTTTGAGACCAAGGCTATTTTTACATTTTTGCGGAGTTTGTGTTTAGCTGTAATTTTCCTCTTACTCATTTACTGTACCCACACATATTATATACAATTTTTCTCGCTATTAAATGGATTTTCTAAAGATACCATTATTTTCATCATATCTTATAATTAACTATAAAAAAATATATAAAATATGAGGAAAAAATGGAAAAAAACACACTTTTTTTTTAACTTTGACCCCCAAAATCTGTTACACATCTACAACCACCAAAAAAAAAAAACATGCTAAATAGTTTCTAAATTTTGTCCTGAGTTTAGAAATACCCAATGTTTACATGTTCTTTGCTTTTTTTGCAAGTTATAGGGCCATAAATACAAGTAGCACTTTGCTATTTCCAAACCACTTTTTTTCAAAATTAGCGCTAGTTACATTGGGACACTGATATCTTTCAGGAATCCCTGAATATCCCTTGACATGTATATATTTTTTTTTCGAAGACATCCCAAAGTATTGATCTAGGCCAATTTTGGTATATTTCATGCCACCATTTCACCGCCAAATGCGATCAAATACAAAAAATTGTTCCCTTTTTCACAAATTGTTTCACAAACTTTCGGTTTCTCACTGAAATTATTTACAAACAGCTTGTGCAGTTATGGCACAAATGGTTGTAAATGCTTCTCTGGGATCCCCTTTGTTCAGAAATAGCAGACATATATGGCTTTGGCGTTGCTTTTTGGTAATTAGAAGGCCGCTAAATGCCGCTGCGCAGCACACGTGTATTATGCCCAGCAGTGCAGGGGTTAATTAGGGAGCTTGTATGGTTAATTTTAGCTTTAGTGTAGTGTATTAGACAACCCAAAGTATTTATCTAGGCCCATTTTGGTATATTTCATGCCACCATTTCACCGCCAAATGCGATAAAATAAAAAGAAAAACGTTACATTTTTCACAATTTTAGATTTCTCACTGAAATTATTTACAAACAGCTTGTGCAATTATGGCACAAATGGTTGTAAATGCTTCTCTGAGATCCCCTTTGTTCAGAAATAGCAGACATATATGACTTTGGCGTTGCTTTCTGGTAATTAGAAGGCCGCTAAATGCTGCTGCGCATCACACGTGTATTATGGTTAGCAGTGAAGGGGTTAATTAGGTAGTTTGTAGGGAGCTTGCAGGGTTAATTTTAGCTTTAGTGTAGAGATCAGCCTCCCACCTGACACATCAGACCCCCTGATCCCTCCCAAACAGCTCCCTTCCCTCCCCCACCCCACAATTGTCCCCGCCATCTTATGTACTGGCAGAAAGTCCGCCAGTACTAAAATAAAAGTTTTTTTTTTTTTTTTTAAAAAGTTAATTTTTATAGCATATTTACATATGCTGTGGTGTAGCATCCCCCCTTAGCCCCCAACCTCCCTGATCCCCCCCAAAACAGCTCTCTAACCCTCCCCATCTGCCTTATTGGGGGCCATCTTGGGTACTGGCAGCTGTCTGCCAGTACCCAGTTTGCAAAAAAAGGGCTTTTTTTGTTAGTTTTTTTTTTTCTGTAGTGTAGCTTCCCCCCCACCCCACAGACAAACCCCCACTACCTTAATGATCGTTTTTTTTTTAACTTATTATCCCTTTTTTCAACATTTTTTATTACAGCTTTTTCTGTAGTGTAGCGGTTCCCACCCGCTCCCTCCCCGTGGCTCTCTCTGCATCGGATGGCTACCAAAGGTTATTGCAGGATGCCTCCATATCGAGGCATCACTGCAATAACCGGAAAGCAGCTGGAAGCGAGCAGGATCGCTTCCAGCTGCTTTCCACACAGAGGACGTGCAGGGTACGTCCTCAGGCGTTAACTGCCTTTTTTTGAGGATGCACGTCCTCGGTCGTTAAGGGGTTAAACAGGCAGGATATTCTAAATAAGCAGGATGGCAAGGGATTACCTTAGAGAGAAAACACTGAAGGTAGATCAATCCGCTGGAGTAGAAAATAGATCCGGCTTTTTGTAATAAAAAAAAATAAAACTGCAAATAAACTTTAAATGTACTCACTGAGAAAGTAGTTTCCAACAGGACTTTAGGCAGATAGAATTATGCATGCATGGAAATGGAATAAACTGCAAGAATGGTTTCTCCTGAAAAACTGCAGAGGAAAAAAGATACAGTTTAAACACAGGCAGTAAGGTTCTCTGAGACAAGATACAGGCAAAGCTAGGTAGCAGTAATGATATCCAAGCACTTCCTGTATATGGAGGAGGTGCTATTTATTAGGAAAACTGCAGCCAGGTAAGGAACAGCAGAAATGTGACACTGTCTTTGTCTGAAAAAAAGAAAAATGATGGGATTAGGAATGGAGGACTGAATTGGAAAAACTACTAAATCTAATTTTAGTCCTAATACTGCCTGAATAATCCCAGACATCCCAACTCTCCCTGAAGATCAGGGAGTCTCCCTGATTGTAATAGCGGCTCCCTGATGCCAGCAAATGGAATGCAATCTCCCTGAAACTCCAAATGCCATGATAGAATGTGGCTCAAATAGGGAAAAGTGTTTCTTTAAAGTGAATGCAAAGTTAACTGCAATCGGTCACGCCACATGAAACATAATCTAAAAATAACTAGACTTTCATTCATCATTCCTTTATAAAACAGAATAGTACTCACAAATTTGAACTTTGAAGTCTCTCTCTATTCACGCTGCATCTCCGCCCGCTATAGATCAGTTTTGAGTGACAGATTTCTCAGATTATTCTGTCTAATCACATTTCATACCCCGTGGGGTTCGTTCCCTTTCCTCCTACGTCACGTTAGTATTATGCGCATGCGCTAATCCCTATTCATCGAATGGAACCTAGATGCGCGTCCATGATTCGCGCATGCTCAATACCGCTGCTAATGAAAAATATATCACTTCTCCTTCAATTGCTGAAAGTAAGTAGCATTGAGATCTGCTGTTGCGCATGCGCAGGACCACTCTCTCTCTCTCTCTCAGGGGTGCGCTTGACACATGTATAGAGCGGGTGGGACCGCTGTATACGTCAGACATATAGAACAAGGAAGTCGGCTCTGGGAGGAGCTTGGAAATAAACAGTAGAATTATTTATTGATAATTTATGCTAAAATCGTAATTCGGATTTAAAAAAAAAAAAACATAATGATTTTAATTGTATACCATAGATGAACGCTTAGCAGGCTTACATAAAGATAAAATTGACAATCACTTTAAGGAATGCCTTTAGTTGCTGGGACGTTAAAGAACCCTTAAAGCATGCATCAGTAACCAAAAAGCCCCCACTGATTTTAATAAAATAAAACACAAATACTGCCTTATTTACTGCACATAATTAAACTTTGTATTCTAAAATATTTAAAGGGACAATGAACCCAAATTTTTTCTTTCATGGTTCAGATAGAGCATGCACTTTTAAGCAACTTTCTAATTTACTCCTATTATCAATTTTTCTTCGTTCTCTTGCTATCTTTATTTGAAAAAGAAGGAATCTAAGCTAAGGAGCCAGCAATTTTTTGGTTCAGAACCATGGACAGCACTTTTTTATTGGTGCTGTACAATCAGCAAGGATAACCCAGGTTGTTCACCAAAAATGGGCCGGCATCTAAACTTACATTCTTGCTTTTAAACATACCAAGAGAATGAAGAAAATTTGATAAAAGGAGTAAATTATAAAGTTGCTTAAAATTGCCTGCTTGTCCCTTTAAGCATTCAACAAGCGTACGATCACTGGAAAAGAAGTTTGTTGTATGTGGTTGTGAAATAAAGCTACTTTTTAATGTGACTTTAGTGAGAGCTACTTTATTGATAAGTCTCTATCTTATTTAGGATTTCAAGGTGTCTAATATATAAGGGGGGGGGGGGGGCAGCGCAGTAGCGGGTGAAGCCACCTCCCTGAAATTAGTTTTTGCAGGTTGGGATGTCTGTAATCCATGGGTCTGAGGTAATATGGAACCTATTGGAAATTAAATAGAAAAGCCTGCCACATATCAACTTTTTGGAAAAGTGTATGTGAGGAAAAAATAACTTACCTGACTAGAACTTGATCTGGAATGGGTTTCTCTTTGGTCCAGGGACTTCAAATCTGAGGCTGGGAGAATGTTTTGACTGTAGTCATTTAAGAATTAATTATGCATAATGGAGCAAAAGAAAAAGGTGCTAATGCTTGTGTGTGTGTAACAGTTATAGCATTTGAAAGGCTTTTATTAGCTACTTTCATCTGGTGATCAATGCTGTTCTCTCATTGGTCATTTTTTTAACGTATTGTATTGAAACGGTTATGCAAAATATAAGTATCTGGTCTTGTAATAACATTTACAATTTTTGTAAAGTTCAGTCTTAGGGTTGCAGCACAGATATTAGAAAACATTTTCTCTGCTGCCATCAACTGGCCAATTTTGATATTTCTGTCTGTCTAACATTACAATACATTTTAGTGAAATAGAATGTTAATCACTTATAGAGACATTTAGTTTAAAAATAATTATCAAGCTTTTTGTTTGGATATTCAGTTTGGTGAATATATCATTCTTTAGAAAAAAAAACATCTGAGTAAGCCATAATGATATTTGATTAGACATGTTTAGCACAAAAAAAATCGTTTTGGATATTCACGGAAATGTGTTTCCCCGAATATTTTGTTGCCAGCACTATTAGGTTTTAGTTTAGTTTAAAATTAAAGAAAAATTGTATTTTTGTTAAACATTTACATTTTTGTTCATTAAATGAATATAAATGTTTTAAAGCTAACAAAGTACAAAGTGTGGTGCATACAGACATACACCACACTCATAGGGGGCGCTTTCTGGTGGCTATAGCACCAATACAAAAAATAAAACAATCAATAAAATTCAATCAGAAAGTCTAATTCAGAAATTATATTGTGAATGATAGCAAATGTAGATAAAAGTCCATACAAACAATCTTGAAAAAGGAGGCAGCTCTCTATCATAGGACGGTCATCCTGGTGTATCGTGGTCTATAGGAAGAAAGGAACATAGGCGCCAAACATGGCCTAGTAACGTCAAGGCACATAAACACAGAACCAACAGGATAAAATATACTCACAAATGAGGCGCACCCATATGGTGCTATTGTAGCAGACTGGAACCTAAGCAGTGGTCCAGCTCACTGATCTCCGCCAGCTTAGCTTCAGATCCAGAAAATCCTAGGCAAGGCCTGTTGGTTAGAGCCTAAAGGGAAAAGAAGAAGGCACACACATAGCCCAGTAACATTTGAACCATGGAGATAGAGAACTATAAAGTTGCACTTACAGAAAGTGAAGCACCACCAGGTGCAATATCAGTACTGCTGTAATATCAGTACTACTAATATTGCACCTGATGGTGCTTCACTTTCTGTAAGTGCAACTTTATAGTTCTCTATCTCCATGGTTCAAACGTTACTGGGCTATGTGTGTGCCTTCTTCTTGTCCCTTTAGGCTCTAACCAACAGGCCTTACCTAGGATTTTCTGGATCTGAAGCTAAGCTGGCGGAGAGCAGTGAGCTGGACCACTGCTTAGGTTCCAGTCTGCTACAATAGCACCATATGGGTGCGCCTCATTTGTGAGTATATTTTATCCTGTTGGTTCTGTGTTTATGTGCCTTGACGTTACTAGGCCATGTTTGGCGTCTCTGTTCCTTTCTCCCTATGTTTTAAAGCTACAGGTAAAAAGTTCACCTGTAGCTACAAATACCGTACTCTGGAAAGTGTGCTAACCCGATTCTCTTCTTGCCAGAGCCCCGGCCATGCTAACCCTTGGCTTAATGATCTTGTTAGTGTGGCCAGGGCTCTGGCAAGAAGAGGATCGGGCTAGCACGCTACCCACCACATTAAGGTAAGTATTTAACCCTTTAAAAAAATTAAATAAATACTGATGAATTTCGTCAGTATTTTATGTTTTCTTTATTTTTAGTTGGTGCATTCATTCAGATTTTCTTTTTCGATCTAAACATTTCACCATTATTATATAATAATGGAAAGTTAAAATCAATTTTAAATTAATGGATTAGGTGTAAATAACATAATATTATTTGCATATAGATCTTTGTGAACAAATTTGACTTAGGCTTAAAGAAGACTATACTCTATCAACTCATAATGACATAGAAATCATGTAGTACCACACTAAGGGGACGATTTATCAAAGCGTCAATCTAGACGCATTCGCTGGAGTCAATACGCTCGCCAGACATCGCTGCCGCAAATCTACATTCGACGGCTTTATTTATCAACAGGTCTGTCAAAAACATGCGCGTCAAGTCCGGCACGATTAGTATCGGACTTTTAATAAATAAGAGTCATCTATGTCGCGGATATCCTTATGTATCAAATGATCTACCCCGAATGTCTATCAAATGAAGACGTTTTAGTATTCCAACTTTATACCATTTCATTACTGTCCATGAACAAGAACATTTCTCTAAAGCTAATCTTACATTACATTTGAATAACACAAGCATCGATTTGCGTCGGATTGATCTTGCGGGAGCGAATATTACGTCACACATTTCAACATTTGACGATGTTGATGCTTTGTTAACTATGGCAGATCAACTTTGCATCTAATTTGAAGCGGGATTCCAGCATATTATCAGTTGAAGCATTGATAAATCGGACCCATGTGCTATTATATTGTCTTTTATCATGTATTTGTTGATTATGCAAATCTACTGTATTTACTGGTCCTTTAAAGAGATATTAAAGGAGCAAAAATGAAATGCTCCATTATTGTAGGCCATTTCAATATTTTGGTTTTGCTTGAACAGAACTAAGTTTACCCCTACAAATAGGTGAAGTAAATCTGGATCAGCAATGCATTACTGGCACTAAGCTGAATATTTCTGTCGAACCAATCAGGGTGACAACTGTGCCTAGCTGTCAATAACCAGCCATATTCAGGATTTTCAGTGCCATCTAGAGCTGATTTTCTCTTTGCAGGAGTTTGAGACATGAAACCCAAATGTTTTCTTTCATGATACAGACAAAACATCTAATTTTAAGCAACTTTCCAATTTACTTCCATTATCAAATCTGCTGTCTTGTAATCCTTAGTTGAAGGAGCAGCAATGCACTACTTGAAGCTAGCTGAACACATTGGGAGAGCCAATGACCGGAGGCATATATATGTAGCTAGTTCCCAACAGTGCATTGCTGCTCCTCAGCCTACCTAGATATGTTTTTCAACAAAGGATACCAAGAGGACAAATAAATTAGATAATAGAGGTAAATTGTAAAGTTTGATCATGAAAGTTTAATTTTGACTTTGCGTTCCTTTAAATACATACATCCAATACTTTAGCACATTATTCATGTCCCTTTATATCTTTGTATGTAGCCCTGATAAATACTATGATACACTAATCTATATGATTTTTGTAAATGGGATCTAACTATAACACATAAATTGAATTTTAATAGTTATATCAGAACTCAGAATTTGTATTGCACCTTCAATAGAAATATATATACAGGTGTACCACAGAGATATTGCAGGTTTGGTTCCAGGCCACCACAATAAAGCAAATATAGAAATAAAGTCACACTTATTTTTTTGTTTCCCAGTGCATGTAAAAGTTATATTTACACTATACTGTAGTCTATTAAGTTTAGCATTATGTCTAAAAAAATGTACATACCTTAATTAAAAAATACTTTATTGCTAAAAAATGATAACCATCATCTGAGTCTTCAGTGAGTCATAATCTTTTTTGCTGCTGGTGTGTAAATATAGGTGTGTATATATGTGTATTCTTGTGTATTTATGTGTTTATATACGTATACAGTATATGTTGGAAAAATGGCACCAATAGACTTGCTTGACACAGGGTTGCCACAAACCTTCAATTTGTAAAAAAAGCAATGTCTGCAAAGCACAATAAAGTGAAACGCAATAAAAAGAGGTATGCCAAACTGGGTATATCTCTGTGCAGCTCGCCATCAGTTGCCCTCCTTCATATTGGTGTGCACACCCTTCCTAAGCATCACGCATATATAAGCATATACCTTTTTCTGTCCATAAAACATTTAATAGCTTGCTTGCCTAGCTGGTCTAAGGTTTGCTCTTATATGGCCTATCTTTACACCATGGAGAAAGATATTTTCTATAAACT
Source organism: Bombina bombina (assembly GCF_027579735.1). Classification (NCBI taxonomy): domain Eukaryota; kingdom Metazoa; phylum Chordata; class Amphibia; order Anura; family Bombinatoridae; genus Bombina; species Bombina bombina. The sequence continues at coordinate 759,495,313 of NC_069502.1, read as the reverse complement.
GGGTAACACCGACCTCTTTGAGCTGACTTGAGCTGACTGGAAAGACTTTTATGACACAACCTGGAAACCTAATTTACTGTCCCCTGGCTAATTAGACACATGAGAACGATGTAAGGTGATTGGTATCATAATTATCATATGATGTATGTCGAGTCCTTGGTACCGTCGTCTGCAGTATTTTGTAACCGCTATCTTGGTAGGATTATGCTGTAATGGGGGCAGATTGGACCACCCTGTTAAAAATGTATTTATATGTATTTTTGTTGTAACTTTAATAAAGCTCTTTGAAAAAAAAAAACAAAAAACAATAAAAAACAAACAAACAAGGTATGCCTGTGTGTGTGTGTGTGTGTGTATATATATATATATATATATATATATTTATTTATATATATATATATATATATATATATATGTGTGTGTGTGTGTGTGTGTGTTTATTAATAAAGATGTTTTAAAAGTGATATAAAGGTATATGACCAGGTGTTGAACTGGGAAGGGCTCAAATGTATGTGTGTGTGCATGTATATATATATACAGTGGGGCAAAAAAGTATTTAGTCAACTACCAATTGTGCAAGTTCTCCCACTTAAGAAGATGAGAGACACCTGCAATTTTCATCATAGCTATACCTCAACTATGAGAGACAAAATGTGGAAACAAATCCAGACAATTACATTGTCTGATTTGGAAAGAATTTATTTGCATATTATGGTGGAAAATAAGTATTTGGTCACCTACAAACAAGCAAGATTTCTGACTCTCACAGACCTGTATCTTCTTCTTTAAGAGGCTCCTCTGTCCTCCACTCATTACCTGTATTAATGGCACCTGTTTGAACTTGTTATCAGTATAAAAGACACCTGTCCACAACCTCAAACAGTCACACTCCAAACTCCACTATGGTGAAGACCAAAGAGCTGTCGAAGGACACCAGAAACAAATTGTAGACCTGCACAAGGCTGGGAAGACTGAATATGCAATAGGCAAGCAGCTTTGTGTGAAGAAATCAACTGTGGGAGCAATAATTAGAAAATGGAAGACATACAAGACTACTGATAATCTCCCTTGATCTGGGACTCCACACAAGATCTCACCCCATGGGGTCAAAATGATCACAAGAACGGTGAGCAAACATCCCAGAACCACACGGGGGGATCTAGTGAATGACCTGCAGAGAGCTGGGACCAACTTAACAAAGGCTACCATCAGTAACAAACTATGCCACCAGGGACTCAGATCCTGCAGTGCCAGACGTATCCCCCTGCTTAAGCCAGTACATGTCTGGGCCCATCTGAAGTATGATAGAGAGCATTTGGATGATCCAGAAGCGGATTGGGAGAATGTCATATGGTCAGATGAAACCAAAGTAGAACTGTTTGGTAGAAACACAACTCATCGTGTTTGGAGGAGAGAGAATGCTGAGTTGCAACCAAAGAACACCATACCTACTGTGAAGCATGAGGATGGCAACATCATGCTTTGGGGCTGTTTCTCTACAAAGGGAACAGGACGACTGATCTGTGTACATGAAAGAATGAATGGGGCCATGTATTGTGAGATTTTGAGTGCAAACCTCCTTCCATCAGCAAGGGCATTGAAGATGAAACGTGGCTGGGTCTTTCAGCATGACAATGATCCAAAACACACCACCCGGACAACAAAGGAGTGGCTTCGTAAGAAGCATTTCAAGGTTCTGGAGTGGCCTAGCCAGTCTCTAGATCTCAACCCCATAGAAAACCTTTGGAGGGAGTTGAAAGTCCATGTTGCCCAGCGACAGACCCAAAACATCACTGCTCTAGAGGAGATCTGCATGCAGGAATGGGTCAACATACCAACAACAGTGTGTGACAACCTTGTGAAGACTTACAGAAAACGTTTGACCTCTGTCATTGCCAACAAAGGATATATAACAAAGTATTGAGATGAACTTTTGATATTGACCAAATACTTATTTTCCACCATAATTTGCAAATAAATTATTTCTAAATCAGACAATGTGATTGTCTGGATTTGTTTCCACATTTTGTCTCTCATAGTTGAGGTATACCTATGATGAAAATTACAGGCCTCTCTCATCTTCTTAACTGGGAGAACTTGCACAATTGGTGGCTGACTAAATACTTTTTTGCCCCACTGTATATATATATATATATATATATATATATATATATATATATATATATATGTATAGAAATAAGTTCTCCCCAAACACGAGGACAAAGGCGGCTGAAGAATCATCCACGGCTGGTTCAAAAGAGTTTATTGAGGCAAGGTGCTTAGTACAAAAGGTGAGTGCAAAGCCTTAACACCTGACGCGTTTCGCGCATGTGCACATGCGCTTCATCAGAGGTGATATGTTCAAGGTATGTGTTGGCCTATATGCAGCAAAAAGACCAATCATGTGCTTTGTTTAATCAAGAACTTGTATTTGCACCTGAAGGTAAGGTGTCAAAGTCATTTGCTGCAAATAGGTCACTCATTCAATTTCCTTAATTACTATGTCTCAAACAACACAGTAAACATTTTTACAAGTATTTAGTACCAATACCATTGTCAATATATAGAAAATATACATTCTAAGCCTATATAATTCGTTATGCAAAACGAATTTAGTAAAGGATATAATATTCAAAGAAAAAATTAAAAATAAAAATAATAATAAGAATAAAAATAAAAGTAAGCAGTTAGCAGTGCATATAAAAGAATATATGAATACTTAAATAAATTAATATTATATAAATAGATGACTCAGAAAGAGACTGGTAGTTGATTTAAAGATGCTGACTTGTTGATAATAGTATCAGTTACTGTGAACCAGTGACTATTCAAAATTATAGGCTAGTCACTATCACTGCATCTAGGAAACAATTAACCAGTCTCAGTATAAAATGGGAAAACACATTATATTAGTATAAATCAGACAATATACCAATATATATGATTATGATAAAAAAGAAATTTGTACAGAAATAGAGAATACATAAAAAACATAAATATAATGTTACAACACACATAATTGATTTCGGATGTGCTAAATTTCTTTATAATTTTTAGACTATTAATATTAGTAACTCTAGAAATTATTTGGAGATTAGGGAATTTAAAAATATAGAGATTAAATGTGGTCCTAGGTGTCTTTTATGTTTTATAGGTGAAAAAAACTCTTAGTATGAGATTGATATGCAATGTTTTCTTCTATTATTGTGATATTATGAATTATGTTATGAATTTATCATTCAACAAATAGATCAACATCCATCCTTTTATTAATTCCTTCTGGGACTCTGGTGTGCAACTTTATAATCCAAAAGATCTCTTTTTTTCTTAAACTTTTTTCCCTATTACCACCCCTAGGGTGTTTTTTGATAATATCAATGCCTATGAATGAAAAGTATTTTTGTCCTATGCCATGTAATCTAAAATGTTTAGCGACCGGTGTTTTTGGTTCTTTTTCATCTAAAGAGCGCAAATGCTCTCGGATTCTTTCTTTTAGTGGGCCGGTAGTTATCCCAATGTATTGACTGAAACAAAATAAACAGTTAATGAGATAGATGACATACTGTGAATTACAATCAATTCTATCTCGGATATGAAGCATTTGTTTGGTAATGTTAGAAGAAAAGGTTTCTGTCACAGTAATGCACGTGCATCCTTTACATGGTACATGGCCACATTTGAAGCACCCTGGTTTTTGGCTAAGCCAATGTGAGCCTGTTTTTTCTTTATCTGTAAACTGTTAATTAGTTATTTCTCTTATAGTGGGTGCTTTTCATGCTATACATTTGATTCCTGATGTTAGAATGTTATTAAGTGTTTCATCACCTTTTAAAATTGTTAAATTATGTTTAACTATATTACAAATTTGGTTGTATTGTCTACTGAATTGAGTAATGAATAGGAGATTTTGATCAGGAGATATAGATTTATCAATTTTTTCAGATTTCTTATGGCATCCTTTAAGTAGTTCTTGTCTATTTAGATCTGCCACTTGTTTCTCTATCTTAAGCAGCTGGTTCCTATGGTATCCTCTATCTGTTAGTCTATTTGTTAACTCCTTTGCTTGCAAAAGATAATCTGTCAGTTCTGTACAATTCCTTCTTAAACAAAGGTATTGTGCTTTTGGAATGCCTCTTTTTAAATGATTAAGATGGCAGGAATCAGCTCTCAGTATCGTGTTTCTAGCCAGTGGTTTTCGGAAGGTACATGTAGAAATTTTGTTGTCTATGACTCTCAGACTCAGATCTAAAAAATCAATCGACTGTTTGTGTATCTGTGCTGTAAAAGTCAAATTGTATTCATTATTATTCATAAAATCTACAAATTTATCTGCTGTGCATATATATATATATATATATATATATATGTATACACACACATATATACATAAAAAATTGAACCAGAATGAATGGAACCTTTAATTTACTTATTATTGTAGTAACACTGAGTTAACATTTCTGGACCTCAAAATAACAAAAGTAAATGACAAGTTAGTGACTGAATCATACAGGAAACCGACAGCAGCTAATACTTTGTTAGAAGCGAGTAGCCACCACCCACCATCTCAAATTAGATCAATACCAATAGGACAGTTTTTAAGACATCGTAGAAACTGTTCAACTATAATGAAATTTAAACAACACGCTCTTGATCAAAGAGAAAGATTTAAAAACCGTGGTTATTCAAGAAATATGATTAACAAAGGTTATCAGCGTGCGTATCAAACATCAAGGGAATAATTATTATATGGTAATACTAAACAAAAGGAGAATATTGTGAGACTTATCTCCACCTATAACAATAAATGGCTGGAAATTAGGTCTATACTGAGTAAACTTTGGAAAGTATTAACCATTGATAGTGAAGTGAGTAAAATTGTAGGTGATAAAGCATCCCTAACTGCACGTAGAGCCCCCTCTTTGAAGGACAAACTAGTCCATAGTCATTTTGTCAACCCCAGTAAGTATGAACAATTGAATTGGCTAAGCAAAAAGCAAAATAAAAGTGGTTCCTTCATTTGTGGCAAATGCATTGTCTGTAAATTCATGATAAGAGGTAATAAAGTTTCTAATATGGATGGAAAAATTTTCTATGTCAAAGGACATATCACTTGTAAAAGTGAGGGAGTTGTGTATCTTGTCTCCTGTTCATGCCCAAAATTCTATATTGGGAAAACCTATAGGGAACTGCATGAAAGGATTAAGGAACATCATAGGGATATCTTGAAGGAAAGGGTTAAAACTAGCGGGTTTGCAAGACATTTTTTTGAGTGTCATGGAAGTAGTGATGCAAACTTTAGATGGATGGGTCTAGAATTAATTGATTTAAAATCCAGAGGAGGTGACATTGATAGACGATTGTTAAAGGCTGAATGTAAATGGATTTATGATATGAATTCCTTACAGCCACAGGGTCTTAGTGAGGAAATAAATTATGCACTGTTTCTCATGGATCAGTAACTTGAGGGAAAATTACTTCAGCATTCTGCAGTAATGTTATATTTTTAGTATTGATAGGTGAGAAAATTTTAAGGAAGTCTAGTTTTAGTAATGCCACTAAATGTACATATCACTGGCATTTGATCTAAACTCTCATTCCGTTTAAAAATATATATCTTTAATATAGATCAATTTAACAGGCGTACGTATTTGACAAATTGGGTTTACCTATTTCACCGTTTGTAAATGTATTAACCATTGTGAATATAAAGCAGCACTTTAGCCTAAGGTAATCAGAACGCTTGAGAAAGCGTAAGAGTATAGACAGGTGAAACGTACGTAGCGTAACATAATGACCACAGCCACTAGATGTTTGATGTGGGTAGTAGCAAACTAATGCTGGAGCATCAATACTTTGTTGCAAGGAATATGGAAAGCAACAATCGTTAAGGAATCCCTCCTTGAAACATACTTCGGAACAATCCGCCAGCAGTACCCAACTAACCAGGTTGACGGCACAGACAGCCGACTGCGTTGCAAAGATCTGGAGTGAGACACGCCAAACTCACGACATCTCAAGTCTTGGTGAAACACTGTAGGAGAGTGCTCTGGGAGGATTGACATAATGATCCGGTGAGCTAAATTGAATAATCTGTGACTCTCTAACCTACAGCTCCCTTTTGGGAAGTGGATATCGTTAATGGCTATATCACGGTAACTTTTACACAACTGTATTCACAAGTTGAATGGATGATTTGTTACTATATATCAGGTCTGCATAAATTGCTATATTCCAAATATTTACACTTGGACATTTAATTTTGAAGCTTTTACAGTCCGTATGTAAACTAGCAATTGATTGTTGTTTAATCCTGCAAATGCTATAAATTATTTCAGGCAAATAATTAATATATGCTGAGCTTTGGGGTACCCCACCTTGCACTTAGTACATGCTCTTTATTGTTTATTAACACAAATTGTCAAATGTGTTGCTTTAGTGAATTATAAAATATACAAGATTCTTTGACTGCAATTCTGGGTATGTCTCGTTCATTTGTGACACAGTATTTGGAATTATTAGTTTGAAATAGGTCTGTGCTGGCTATAATCTACTAAAATATCCTTTTTTGTTGGATAATTAATACTTTAGATTACCGGGCACTGATTGGATCACCACACTATTTTTAAAGGGATCCAATTATTACTTATTAGCTATTTAGATTATAACCTTTAGCTGGTAATTTATTAATCATTTAATTTCTGAACTGGGATCAGTTCTTTCTTTCTGTACAGTGCTTTAGGATTAAAATTATACTGGAGTCATAGGAGGGAGACATTTCCTGAATTTGTGTCAAGAATGGCTGGAATTATTGATAAGTAGTGGGAGTTTGATCTGAATTAAACATTTTTTTATTAGTAACTGAACAGGCCACACCGGCAATAGGTGATGGGTCTATTTATCATGACTACAAGGTACATAAGAATAGTGATGTCGCGAACCTAAAAACCGGTGAACTGGGCGAACCGCCATTGACTTCAATAGGCAGGCGAACTTTAAAACCCACAAGGACTCTTTCTGGCCACAATAGTGATGGAAAAGTTGTTTCAAGGGGACTAACACCTGGACTGTGGCATGCCGGATGGGGATCCATGGCAAAACTCCCACGGAAAATTACATAGTTGATGCAGAGTCTGGTTTTAAGCCATAAAGGGCCTTAATCACCTAACATTCCTAAAATTTTTTTGAATAACGTGCTTTAAAACATCAGGTATGATGTAGTATCGATCGGGTAGTGTAAGGGTTACGCCCGCTTCACAGTGACAGACCAAACTCCCCGTGTAACGCACCACAAACAACTGCAAACAGTCCATTTGCACAACCACGAGTTAGATAGATTTGATAGTTAGATACATACTTTACATAGATCAATAGATGCAATATACATATGATAGATACAAATTGCATAGATCAATAGATGCAATATACATTTGATGATAGATACGAATTACATAGATCAATTGATGCAATATACATTTCATAGATACGAATTACATAGATCAAAAGATGCAATATACATTTGATAGATACGAATTACATTGATCAATAGATGCAATTTATATTTGATAGATACGATTGATAGTTAGATACATTTGATAGATAAATAGATAGATTTGATAGATATATGATTTCCCTGACTGACAGAGTATAACAATAAGACATGCGGTCTGGGACCCGTGGTGTGTTAAGTAGTATTATTCTTAGCAGTTTACTACCTGTTACTCCTCCTATCGGGGGAGGTCTATCTGGGCTGCATTTTCGGAACAGGGAGATGGAAGAAGATGATTGGTCTGTCCTCCTACTTCAAATTTGGCCTAAACACAAGTGGCTGTCTCAAATCAGTCCGGCCATGAGATAGATAGATTTGATAGATAGATATACATAGATTGATAGTTAGATAGAATCGATAGAAGATAAATAGATCGATTTGATAGATATATAATTACCCTTACAAAGTATAATAATAAAACATGCGGTCTGGGAACCATGGTAACTAGGTTGTGTTAAGTAGTACTATTCTTAGCACTTTAATCCATGTAACTCCCCCTATCGGGGGAGGTCTATATGGCCTGCATGATCACCCTGACAAATTATAACAACAAGACATGCGGTCTGAGACCCATGGTAACTAGGTTTTGTTTATATTAGTACTATTCTTAGCACTTTAATCCATGTTACTCCCCCTATCTGTGTAGGTCTATATGGCCTGCATGATTACCCTGAGAAAATATAACAACAAGACATGCGTTCTGGGACCCATGGTAATTAGGTTGTGTTTAGTAGTACTATTCTTAGCACTTTAATCCCTTTTACTCCCCTTATTGGGGGAGGTCTATATGGCCTGCATGATTACCCTGACAAAGTATAACAACAAAACATGTTGTCTGGAACCCATGGTAACTAGGTTGTGTTAAGTAGTACTGTTCTTAGCACTTTAATACCTGTTAGTCCCGATATCAGGGGAGGTCTATATGGCCTGCATGATTACCCTGACAAAGTATAATAATAAAACATGCGGTCTGGGAGCCATGGTAACTATGTTGTGTTAAGCAGTACTATTCTTAGCACTTTAATCCCTGTAACTCCCCCGATCGGGGGAGGTCTATACGGCCTGCCTGATTACCCTCACCAAATATAACAACAAGACATGCGGTCTGGGACCCATGGTAACTAGGTTGTGTTTATATTAGTACTATTCTTGGCACTTTAATCCCTTTCAATCCCCTTATCAGGGGAGGTCTATACGGCCTGCCTTATTACCCTCACCAAATATAACAACAAGACATGCGGTCTGGGACCCATGGTAACTAGGTTGTGTTAAGTTGTACTATTCTTAGCACTTTAATCCCTTTTACTCCCCCTATCGGGGGAGGTCTTTACGGCCTGCCTGATTACCCTCACCAAATATAACAACAAGACATGCGGTCTGGGACCCATGGTAACTAGGTTATGTTTATATTAGTACTATTCTTAGCACTTTCATCTCTGTAACTCCCCCTATCGGGGGAGGTCTATACGGCCTGCCTGATTACCCTCACCAAATATAACAACAAGACATGCGGTCTGGGACCCATGGTAACTAGGTTGTGTTAAGTTGTACTATTCTTAGTACTTTAATCCCTTTTACTCCCCCTATCGGGGGAGGTCTTTACGACCTGCCTGATTACCCTCACCAAATATAACAACAAGACATGCGGTCTGGGACCCATGGTAACTAGATTGTGTTTAGTAGTACTGTTCTTATTAGTTTAATACCTGTTACTCACCCTATCGGGGAGGTCTTGTAGTGGTTCACACCTAATTCACTTATAAGGTCTTAAAGCACAGTTATATTGAAATATGAATTCCAAGCACTGACCTTTAAATATTATATCAGTGAAACAGGTCTCATTTCTTACAAAGAAAGTTTCTGAGTACAATGAAAAGAAATGGTATTTGAGTAGATAACATTGTTTAAAAATAAATTTTTATTATACAGAAAAATCAGCTTACAGAAGTAATATAAAATTAAATTAATTTAAATCCAAAGTACACACAGAGTTAAAAGACTATCAGTTAAACTTGCTTTCAATAACAATTGTTACATACCACTCGAAATGACTTCTTTGCAACCAAATCTTATCCTTAAAAATGCTCTATAATATCCTGTCAGAGTCACCTGCCTCATGTTTACAACAAGGTGTATTTATAGTTTTTTATTTGGATGACGTCATCATTTATTGTTTTCTTTTTATATGTATTTTTAGCATCATTTTAACATCAACAAAACTTGTCTAACTTGTTTTAGGAACGTGACCTTGAAAATCTGTTTTACAAGAGTTTAGACATACGCACTTGAAATTGCAATGAGCATCCATTTTAGAGCTATAAATTCAAGGTTGAATAAACCTCCATTTTAAATCACATAGCATCTTATGTTAAAACTAGTTTGTTGGTTAGTATGTTAGCAAACAGATAATAAAAACCTTTTATATTGTAAAAGACTTTTGTTTAAACATATAAAAGTATACAGTTATACATTGTAAACATTGTAGAAGTACATCATTTAAACATATATTTGAATATAGTCATATACTTCATATATTGCAAAATAAGCATATTAAAGATTATATTTTTCACAATTTATGTGAACAGGCTCTTATAACAAGGTACAGTCTTTATGTATAGAAGCTGTACATGATAGATTTAAAAGAAATCTATCATTTATAGTAAGTTATAAGTGTCTTGCTGAAAGAATGTATTTCTTACTGTTGGCATATTTATCAAGTGAATAGCAATATTAATTTGCAATCTAACATTTACATAGCAGCTTTTATTGAGACAAGCATGCTATAAACAAAGTTTATTTGCAAAGTTATGCATTGTTAACTAAAAATTACATTTACAAGCACAGGTGTATCACAGGGTTAATGAAAGCCTGTTACAGCCCCTCCAATACATTCTTAAGGAAAAGATAAGAAAGTGTCCAGCCCTTCGTTCTCACAGAAAAAGAAATGCGTCATTAATGTCCGGGATTCAGCAGAGTAATGGACATGAAATCAAAGTGTCCTTAATAATGCAAACAAAATAAAGTCCGACATTAATGATACAGGAATTAAACTGAACTTTTTCATAATCTTCTTCAAGTAGGAGCGTTGAGCCAGACAGAACATCATGTTTGTATTCCGTTATGGAAATTTTTACAGCAAACTTTCCACTGAGCAAGACAATCAACATTTCGTTTGTAATCCGCTATGGAATTATTGCAGCAAACTTTTCTCTGGATTGGAGAATCAGGATTTTGTTTGTAATCCGTTATGGGAAGTTTGAAGCAAACTGTTAGTTGAACAGAAACGTTTTACTCCTGCGCCAGCAAGAAAAACAGTTGGATCCCAGCCAATGTAAGTATATGACGGATTCATACAAATAAAAAAATCTCCATAAAGCTTTGTTGAAGCATATTAGTATTCCTTTTATAAGTTACAAGATTGTAACGTGAAATAACTGTAAATCCCAAGGTAACAAAGGTTAAATCCTCCTCATTGGAAGATGACTTGCCATTTAGTAATACGTCGTAAATAAATTTTCCAAAATATCCATTTGATAGAAACTGGTTAATTGGTGTATGACTCATTAGTGGATGAGTTATAGATGTCCAGTTAGCATGGTATTTCTTGCTTGGAGAAATATCCTCATAAAAATGTGTGTCGTAGGAGTAAATTTATTACTTTCCTTTTCAATGAGACACTGATAACAAGTAGCTTTTAAGTTAAAAACCTTGCAAAAAAAACTTAAAAATAAAAAGGTTGATAATAAATTGTAATCCACAGGTTTTCTTCGTGAAAATAAAGGATTATTAATGTTTCTAACCAATAAGTTTATACTGGTTACATTTACAATAAAAATACATTTATAATAAAAATAATAAATCTTTACTTCTACAGATGTTATTGGCATATAAATTATAGCTTAACAAGATATATACATATAGCATATATGAATTATAGCATAACATGATAATAAGCTTGCAATTTCTTTTCTGGTATTTCATTCAAAAGAAAACAGGTTGACAAATAATTGCTTATTATATTTTTTTTTACTTAGATTTTCTCCTAGGAAGAAAGGACAAAAATTCTAAATAAAATGATACACAATACTATGGCTATTAATACATAGTACATATTCCCAGTATGTCTCCAAAGATACCATTCCCCACTGTAGCTAAACCTTCTCCAATTTTTGAAATAACATTACCCAATGCTGGCATTATTGGAATCAATGATTTACCTAAAGTTCTAATCCAGGTAGGAAAGTCCCCTTCATGCAAGTCAATTCTTAAGAGGTCTGCATGTGCCCTTTTAATCAAATTCTCAATTGCTTCATGGGAGGAGCCTAATCTCACTTGCATGTTATGTAAATGAGCCCAGAGTGCTGTCATGTATGGAATTTGCAATGTAATATGGGGTACCTGCATTGTTAAATGTGACCTAGCATGTATATTCTTAATGACAGGTGGTGTTAAAATTATATTATAACACTCCACAGATTCATTAACTGTTACCATCGTAGCTTGCAACATTGGGATATTACAATCATTTTGACTAGTAATCATAACATATGACCCATTATGAATTATGAAGAGTCTTGTTTATCAACACCACATGGTTTTCGTTTGTAGACATTTTCACATATTAAATATCCTAGATCAATACAGTTTTCTGTTTCAATATATTTCCAGCTATCACAATACTGTGAAACATATTGATATGGTTTTTGAATTTGTAACAATGCCATATGATCAGGAGAATTAATTATATGTCCAAAATTAACAATCTCCCAATTTGTTGTGTATACATTTCCAGGTATTTTCATCTCATAATATATATATTTCCCATACACAATCTTCTGGGTTATTTGTTATTCTACACTTCAATTCTCTTATAAATCATTGATTTTGAAATATGCAGCATAATTTCTGTTTGTTTTACCGTTAGACTTAATTGTGTAGAAATTTTCTGTAACATTTAAAAGTGTAATATCAATGTGTCCTTGTAAGGTTAACCTTATAGCTGTCAAATAATTTAGTATTGCTACTGCTTTCATTTCTTCATCTACCATTGTAAAATCAGACATCACTGCAGTTAGCATAGTTATCATGTGATCTCTTAAGATCATCAATCCTCTCTTCAATTCTTCATCATTAATATCTGAAATTTCACTGACAATTAATACTGCATCACTTAATAAATGCCCTGTCAATATCTGAACTTCAGCATTAGACATTAACTGCCTTTTATTTGTTTTTTCTTCTGTATTACAATCATCTGGAATTATATTCTCTATTGTAATATATGTTACATTATCAAATATATTATTTGTTCCCCAAACAGCTTCATCATAAGTCATATCTGTCACATTTTGCTTATAACATTTAGCATATTTACATGGTATGTCATCAACTGATATATTTACATCCATTTGTAGTTTCATACTTGCAATTACTACATTTACTGGATATTTTATCTATGAGACATTTCTGAAACAGGGAATATATTACATAATTTTTGTTAATAATGTGATGTTTTGTCACGCACCAAAAGCCTGGCTTGCCTGCATACTGCAAGAATCCCTTATCAATATCTTTAGGTTGAAAACGAAAATACTTTCCTGACTTCCTGAGGTATAAACAGCAGGATGTACATCTATAGTCTGTTTCCAAGACACAAATGCCCTTTTTAATTAGATCTTCAACACAAATGCCCTTTTTAATTAGATCTTCAACTGTTATATTACAAAGATTGTTCTTTTCTTTGCATGAGTGACTGTAATACATTGTATTTAAGAAAGCCGCATATCTTGGCTTTGTACACGTATCCCATTCTTTTAGATTCAAAAACATTTCATCTTTTCCTTTCTCATTCCATTATGCAGGTAATGCTTGCTCTCGCAGTCTTCCTGTCTGTTGATCCACTACTTCAAGCTGAAGCTTTTCAAATAGTTGCAGGTATCCTTCATCTGTATGTTACTCTGGTGTCCACCTTTCTGAATAAAGTGTGTTAGTACAAAGCACTGCTCCATTATAGGATTCTACTCCTCCAGGAATCCTATACTCCTTCCTTTGCACTTTCCCAGAATGCAATGCGAGGATCTGTGTGATTTTCAGGAAAGAAGCCTTTTTGAGTTAAGTGTCCTGTGTTTAGATAAAAATATAGGATATTCTTTATACTTGACTTTGTCAATTGTAATCCCAGGACGTGGACATTGATCTGCTTTTATTTCATTTGCAGGCCATCTCCTTGTCCCTTGAAAGTCCACATAATAGCAATGTGCAAATGTTGAAAAACAAATTTTTTCTCTGTATGTCTTTTGTTTCCAGTATTCTTGCAAAGGCAAATCATATTCCAAAGTCTTTACTTGTATCATTTCCATTTGCCCATTTATGTGATCTTTTACCAATTTTCTTCTCATTTGAGTTGTGATCTTTGCTTTCTTTGATATTACTGTTGAATCTATCAATACGACTTGAGATATTCCTAATACTTTTTGTTTTTGTATTATAGGTTTTGGAAATGGTTTCCAATAAATTCCTTGCAGTAGCCCATTCATCTTTATTTCTACAGGTTGCAGATTGTAATGTTCAGCTCTTTTTAGTCTTGATATCATTGGTACATCATCCTCTTGAGCTTTTGTTTGATTCCATGCCAGAACAGCTCCAGGTCTCTTTGCAAGATTATTCCACTGTAGACGAAAAACTACCATGCAGGTTGATATCAAGATAAGGAGAAGTATAAAAAGTATCAGTACTGTATATCTCAATATTTTAAGGTTTTTATAATTGAACAAGTTCTTTAACATTTTCAGTCCTTGTTGTTGTATCAGTGTTCGTGCTGATAGCATAGTATTTATGATAGGTAAAACAGGATTAGATCTTGTAACTGGTGTTGGTGTATCAAATGAATCTACTTCAGTTATTTGATCACCTTCTTCAACATCATAATAAAAAAGGTGTTATAGTCTCTGGATTTGAAGAAAATGGCATCATTTAAAATTGATTATTAATCCGGTTTGCTTCATTCAGAGTAACCCACTGAGAGTAAGTCAGAGGGTTTGTCATCTTCTAACTCAAATTTAGAAGCTGGTTTTAAGTTATCAATGCTGACAATTCTGTCTTTTCCTTGTTTGTCTTCTATAATCAAAGTCCTTAGGTTAATGACATGTTTTACCTTTGTAGGTTTCCACCTTGGCCATAAAGGTTTCGCTTCTTGAACTCTTTCCTGGACAAACTGACCAACCTGTGGTGTCCAAGCTCATAAAAGGTTAGGTGTAAAAGCAGGTCGTGCAAAACAATCACGTATTTCTTGTAAAATAGATAATTGCTCTAATCTCCCTGGTGCAGAAAGGTACTCAGTATTAAACATTGTATTCATAGGTATACCATATAACAATTCATAAGGTGTTTTCCCAGAAATAACAGAAGGTATATTATTTAAACCTACTTGTACATAAGTTAACAGGGGATACCACTGTTTTGGACGGTTAGTTAGTAACTTGGTTAACAATCGTTTTACCTCAGCATTTTTCCTTTCAACAACCCCACTACTTTGGGGATGATAAGGTGCACTGATTTCCCATTTTATATCAAAAGACTTAGCCCACTCTTGTGCTTGAGTAGATGTTAAAGCTGATCCAGCATCTGAGTGTAGGGCTTTAGGTTTACCAATACTTACTAAGGAATTGAGACTATCAAGCGTGGTACTAGCCGTGTCACTTTTAACAGGGTATAACCATATGAACCTTGTACAAGCATCAACATATACTAAAACATATTTGTATCCATGTGAAGTAGGTAAAGGCCCTATGTGATCTAAATAAATTAGATCAAATGGCTTATTAGGAATTTCTTTAACAATGTATGGTTGTTTCTGGTGATTTGGATTATTAACAAGGAGACATGCTTTACAACTCCCTATAACTCTTATGACCGTTTCCTTCATATTAGGCCACCAATATTTTGACTTTAGGGTAAATAAGACTTTATCTCGCCCTAAATGAGGATGTCCAATACTAGAATAGGCCATCTCTGTTAAGTTCCATCTGTCTATGACAGGGGGAATAATCAATTGTTAGTCTCCAATCTTAACCATACAATGTTTGTCTTTAAATTCATAAAGATATGTTTTAGGATAACCAGGTGGATTAGGTCTGGTTTTATTCAAGCAAGCATTTAACTCTGTGTCAAGATTACTGGTTGCTGTCATTTGAGTTTTAACTGCATTTACTGCATATTTTTACTTACACTTTGTGCAAGAGTATCTGCAAATATATTGCCTTCTGTATGCAAAGAAGAACCTAGCTTTCTATGAGCTGGTTCATGTACTACTTCAATATCAGGCTTTAGATCCAAATAAGCAGCAATTGCTTTCCATTTGACAATATGCTTTAATGGTTTTTCTTTGCAGTTAAAAAACCATTAGATTTCCAGATTCGTAAATCCTGGAATACAGATCTTGCCAGGTATGCAGAATCAGTTACAATCAACACTGGTCCTTTATCTAACAATGCTTCCTTCATAGCAAATGCTAATGCAGAAATTTCTGCAAATTGAGCTGAATGATCTCCCAAAGGGATTTGCCATGAACGTAATAAAGTCAGAGTGGGGGAATATTTTGCAATTCGTGCCCCAACAGATTTATTTACTTTCTCTTTACTAGAGATTATTGCAGAGCTATCAGTGTAAAATATAGCTGAATTGTAATAATTTGGATAAGTTTATAAATTCCAACTTGAGGGTTGCTTTGGAGCTGGTAAATCATCTAGAGGTGTCAGATTCTTATCATGAAAAAAAATATGTATCTGTGGGTCTTCCAAAATAGAAAACCATTTTATCCATCTATTCTTTAGTGCTTTCTTGTCTGGTATAGTTTGCTTTTGTAAGTTATCAAGTGAGGCTACTGATGTATGTACATATATATCTTTCCCCTGTGCAATCTGTCTTGACTTTAACAGTGTTATATTAACAGCTACCAAAAGCTTCTCTATCATAGTAAACTTTATCTCTGTTTGTGAATATACATAAGAT
This sequence comes from Bombina bombina, assembly GCF_027579735.1. Classification (NCBI taxonomy): domain Eukaryota; kingdom Metazoa; phylum Chordata; class Amphibia; order Anura; family Bombinatoridae; genus Bombina; species Bombina bombina. The sequence continues at coordinate 759,478,758 of NC_069502.1, read as the reverse complement.
AGAAGTGCTATTGGAATTGTCTCATTTACATTATATAACCTTACATAGCTTGCATTCGGCGATACATTTATGTAAACTAATAGATCCTTAGTACTATCTCTTTGAGCTAAATACTCTCTATTTACTGCCTCTAATAATGCATTTAGTGCATCCTCTTCCTGAGTCGTCCACTTAAAAAGTATCCTTGGTCTTTTTGTTTTAGATTTTATCTCCCTTGAGACTGCAGCATGCAGAGGTGCAATTAACACATTGAAATCAGGTATGAAAAACATTGCATAAGTAAGTAAACCAATTATATTACGTAATTGTTTTAGAGAATGTGGATGTGTTAAAGCTGCTATTTTTTCTGTATAATTAGCAGATAATCCTCTCCCCCTTTCAGAAATTTCAAATCCCAAGAAAGTAACAGTATGTCCTGCAATTTGAGATTTCTTAAGAGATACTACATAACCCGTAGAAAAATAGTTTCCAAAAAAGGCCACGACCCTCAATTCAATAATAATAAAACGTCCATTTATTGTGTACACATAGTACAAACAATTAAAATCTGTAGAGCAGCATCAAAAAATGTACAAAGTATAGGTAAGATCACAGTCTTACGCGTTTCAGCATGGATTTGCCGTAATCATAGACTCATTGTGAAGTTAATTACTACATACATTTAAAGAACCAACTCTCACCTGATTGGTACTCTAAAAACACACAACTACCACTTTGATTAGAGGCAACATCTAGGTCCTAAAGACCTCCCTATCTCCTACTCATATTATTTGTGATACTGTTTATATTAGTCTCTTGTAATTATTTTTCCTTTTATTTAGAGAATCAAACTTCTATATCTTATCCCTTGCATATACTCTAACCTAATAATATATCTCTACCTTAATAGCCATACTAAACATGTAGAAAAAATCTCTAAAAATCTCTTATTATTCTTTTATATAGCTCTAGGTGAGTTGCTGGAGGGAGGATGTAGATAAGTTTAAAGGAAATAATACTAAAATGTTATTTGAAATGTCCCAAAGACATCAAAATACATAATGACAGTAGTATTGAAAAGACTTATTCATGTGGATCATTATCATTATAATTAAATTATTAGTTAGACCTATTTAATTGGTTGTTAGACAATAATATCAATAATATCAATTTATATGTTAATACATAATTTATAGATAAGAAATTACAAATTCATACCACCAAGTATCTCTTGAGATGTCACGTAAAAAAGAGGGTCTAAAACTAAAATTATAACTAAACATAAGAGATTGGGCACGTATGGTAAAGAGGTTATTACCACCTTTACTCCCAAAAATTTATAATATCATTGGCTGAGTTGAAACCCATTGGGGTCAACGTGCCCATCTTATTAATCCAATAGACTTCCTGTCTGGCTAAAATGGATCTCCTGTCACCTCCCCTAGGGGGACTTTTAACTAGTTCAATAGCATTCCACTTGAATGTTGACACATTCTGATGGTGTTCATCTATAAAGTGTCGTGCTAATTCTGAGCATCTCACCTTATTTGTGATATATCCCAAATGCTCCCTTATCCTTGTACGGACATCTCGAGATGTCATTCCTATATACTGTTTGGAATGAACCGAGCATTCAATCAGATATACCACAAACGTAGAAAAACATTTAATACATCCTTTTGTGTCAAAATTCAGGCCAGTTGAATGTGACATAAAATTAGGGCCCACTTTTATATGTTCACATGCTTTACAATTTTTTCCACATCTATATGTACCATTGTGTGTAAGCCAGGAACTGTTACTTCTTGGTGTTCGCAATTGACTAGGAGAGAGCATATTGCCTAATGATAGATTCCTAGAATGTACAAATTTACATCCCTGTTTAATGGTATCCTTCAGTAGATCATCCCTATATAAGATGGGCAGATATTTCCTCACTATCCTACACACATCATAGTACTGTGATGAATATTTGGTTACAAAAATGGGTTTCTTACATGTTTCATCTTTATTCTCCTGTCTACTACATAACCCGCAGCATTTAATATAGTCAAAACCTGATCCAACACTGCTATGTGTTCTTCCTCACTATCATGTGAAAAATATATGTCATCCACATACACCTCCACTTCTGGAAATTTAGACAATAAATTTACTACATCTGAAGTAAATAACGCACTCGAATTAAAAAATCCCTAAGGTAATCGGGTAAATACCAAAGTTTTGCCTCTCCAAGTAAAACCTGTTATCCAGTAACTATCTGGAGTAATAAGATGACTCCAAAAACCATTTGCCAAGTCTAACTTTGTCTTAAAAGTTTTCCTTCGCAAATTGTGTAAAATAGAAGGTGCATGTGTATTTTGTGTTGCCACCCGTGGTGTAACTCTGTTAGCTTCTCTATAGTCTAATACCATTCGCCAAGAACCATCCGGTTTGGGAACAGGGTAGACTGCTGAGTTCATTTGACTGTACTGTTATTTTAGTACTCCTTGTTTAAGTAAATCACCAATGACTACTGTATATAGGGAATGGCTACACCATTGATTTTATACTGTGCCTGTTTCTTAGGAACTACTGTGCCTGTAGCAATATGATGACTGATTCCTTTACAATGTCTAACCTGATTTTCCCACTACTGAAATATTTTAACATTTTTCTTTAAGCAAAAATCTAAGGCCTAGATTTGGAGTTCGGCGGTAAAAGGGCTGTTAACGCTCCGCGGGCTTTTTTCTGGCCGCACCATGAATTTAACTCTGGTATCGAGAGTTTAAACAAATGCTGCGTTAGGCTCCAAAAAAGGAGCGTAGAGCATATTTACCGCAAATGCAATTCTCGATACCAGAGTTGCTTACGGACGCGGCCGGCCTCAAAAACGTGCTTGTGCACGATTCTCCCATAGGAAACAATGGGGCTGTTTGAGCTGAAAAAAAACCTAACACCTGCAAAAAAGCAGCGTTCAGCTCCTAACGCAGCCCCATTGTTTCCTATGGGGAAACACTTCCTACGTCTGCACCTAACACCCTAACATGTACCCCGAGTCTAAACACCCCTAACCTTACACTTATTAACCCCTAATCTGCCGCCCCCGCTATCGCTGACCCCTGCATATTTTTTTTAACCCCTAATCTGCCGCTCCGTAAACCGCCGCAACCTACGTTATCCCTATGTACCCCTAATCTGCTGCCCTAACATCGCCGACCCCTATATTATATTTATTAACCCCTAATCTGCCCCCCTCAACGTCGCCGACACCTGCCTACACTTATTAACTCCTAATCTGCCGAGCGGACCTGAGCGCTACTATAATAAAGTTATTAACCCCTAATCTGCCTCACTAACCCTATCATAAATAGTATTAACCCCTAATCTGCCCTCCCTAACATCGCCGACACCTACCTTCAATTATTAACCCCTAATCTGCCGAGCGGACCTCACCGCTACTATAATAAATGTATTAACCCCTAAAGCTAAGTCTAACCCTAATACTAACACCCCCCTAAGTTAAATATAATTTACATCTAACGAAATTAATTAACTCTTATTAAATAACTTATTCCTATTTAAAGCTAAATACTTACCTGTAAAATAAATCCTAATATAGCTACAATATAAATTATAATTATATTATAGCTATTTTAGGATTAATATTTATTTTACAGGCAACTTTTTAATTATTTTAACCAGGTACAATAGCTATTAAATAGTTAAGAACTATTTAATAGTTACCTAGTTAAAATAATAACAAATTTACCTGTAAAATAAATCCTAACCTAAGATATAATTAAACCTAACACTACCCTATCAATAAATTAATTAAATAAACTACCTACAATTACCTACAATTAACCTAACACTACACTATCAATAAATTAATTAAACACAATTCCTACAAATAAATACAATTAAATAAACTAGCTAAAGTACAAAAAATAAAAAATAACTAAGTTACAAAAAATAATAAAATATTTACAAACATAAGAAAAATATTACAACAATTTTAAACTAATTACACCTACGCTAAGCCCCCTAATAAAATAACAAAGACCCCCAAAATAAAAAATTCCCTACCCTATTCTAAATTAAAAAAGTTACAAGCTCTTTTACCTTACCAGCCCTGAACAGGGCCCTTTGCGGGGCATGCCCCAAGGATTTCAGCTCTTTTGCCTGTAAAAAAAAACATACAATACCCCCCCCCAACATTACAACCCACCACCCACATACCCCTAATCTAACCCAAACCCCCCTTAAATAAACCTAACACTAAGCCCCTGAAGATCTTCCTACCTTGTCTTCACCATACCAGGTTCACCGATCCGTCCTGGCTCCAACATCTTCATCCAACCCAAGCGGGGGTTGGCGATCCATCATCCGGTGCTGAAGAGGTCCAGAAGAGGCTCCAAAGTCTTCCTCCTATCCGGCAAGAAGAGGACATCCGGACCGGCAAACATCTTCTCCAAGCGGCATCTTCAATCTTCTTCCATCCGGTGCGGAGCGGGTCCATCTTGAAGCAGGCGACGCGGATCCATCCTCTTCTTCCGTTGTCTCCCGATGAATGACGGTTCCTTTAAGGGACGTCATCCAAGATGGCGTCCCTCGAATTCCGATTGGCTGATAGGATTCTATCAGCCAATCGGAATTAAGGTAGGAATTTTCTGATTGGCTCATGGAATCAGCCAATCAGAATCAAGTTCAATCCGATTGGCTGATCCAATCAGCCAATCAGATTGAGCTCGCATTCTATTGGCTTTTCCGATCATGGATCCGCGTCGCCTGCTTCAAGATGGACCCGCTCCGCACCGGATGGAAGAAGATTGAAGATGCCGCTTGGAGAAGATGTTTGCCGGTCCGGATGTCCTCTTCTTGCCGGATAGGAGGAAGACTTTGGAGCCTCTTCCTCTTCTAACGCTCACTTCAGAAATGACTCTAAATACCGGCGTTAGAAAGATCCCATTGAAAAGATAGGATACGCAAATGGCGTAGGGGGATCTGCGGTATGGAAAAGTCGCGGATGAAAAATGAGCGTTAGACCCTTTAATCACTGACTCCAAATACCAGCGGGCGGCCAAAACCAGCGTTAGGAGCCTCTAACGCTGGTTTTGACGGCTACCGCCGAACTCCAAATCTAGGCCTAAGTTTCTAACATCAGATACTGCAGTATGATCTAATTGCATTTTCATAAATGCTTATTCCACAACTCTAGTAGTTAAAGGAAGTACATCTTCCAGCTGCAATGAAATAAAATGTGCTACATTCTTATAAGCTATAAGAAAATCAGAATCAAGCTTAGGATGCTGAACTAATTCTAAGTGCACTCTTTTACCATTTATTTTTACTTGTGCATTATATGAGGGATAAATACCTTCACCTTTTAAAGTCTGTATAGTTATATTGCCCAGTACATCTTCTTTTAACATATCTGATTGTACTAAAGATATTTATGCTGGTGTATCTAAATACCCCTCATAAGTCTCTCCCCCATATTCTACTGTTAATTTTACTTCATTCACCTTTAGACTCTTCTGGGATGTCTGCTAGTGATTTCTTTATTTTCCTTTCTTTTTTAGTATTAGCTGGGGCAACTGAAATTTCACCCCTTTCAGTAGAACGAATCTCACGCTCCTGATATCTATCCTGACCCCTGTACCTTTTCCTCTATATCTTACACTACCATCTCCAAATCCATACCGATCTGGAGTTTTTTTTTAAAAAAATGGTCTCAATATCCTGCGAGGAAATTCCTCATAAGGCAAATCTGAAGATTTGCTCTAAATAGTTATAAACTGATTTTCATTGGTGTAAGATGGTGGTGCTTGGGAGTAAGGTTGTGGAGGGTTAAATTTAGTTTGTTTTTGTGGATATTGTTCTCTTGCATTCTTTTTTACAAACTGAGCTCTGTTATTCTTTTGCTGGAAAATCTTTTCTCCTTTCCTTTCCTTTTCTCTGCTATTTGAAGTTACTAGTGCATCTCCAGTCAGGTCCTTACCTACAAGTGTATAAGTATGTCTTAATATATATCAGGAATTTGTTTAGGTCTCTCAGCAATAGGTACAGAGAGTATTTGTCTCTCTATATCCAAAATTAAGCCTTGTCCTTTAACATTTGGCTTTAAACAACCCCATACCATGTCGTGATTATTTTAATTGTAAATCTCAGCTCTAATAAATATGCTGCTACAATGCCACTATTTATATTCATCATTCCTAAAATATCAACAAGTGAAGCCAAAGTATCTTTACCTTGTGTCTTTACATGATATGCATAAATCACTGAATTCCACTTCCTTGCCTCAAATATAAAAACACACAAACCAGAGAATAAAATAGCATTAACTAACGTTCTATTTTGTGGAAGATAACAAGTTGGATAAACTCCAGCTAATGCATGAACTCTGTCATTTAACCACAAAGCTATGTCCTTCGGATTGTGTGGTATCACTCCAAATGTTGTTTTTATATTTCATTTAGGAATTCCTGCAGCTTCAGCAAAAAAAAACAAAAAAATTTGCTTTATGCCTGACACTCCAGACATTTTCACTATTTAAAACCTGAGCTTACATATAACCTAAAAATTGTATCACATTAAAAAGGTTTTCCCTCTCAGCTTGCTCATATTCTGCAGCTGGTATTATTTATTTTCCCTTTACTGGACTGTACAAACTAGATCTAGGAGTACCCCACATCTCAATTCTAGCTAAAGCCTTTAGGGCAATGTCTTTGTATTCCTGTAGCAATAACAGGAGGTCTGCCTAAAATCTCTACTATACCATCATAAGAAACATTTGTATTTCTATTTGTTGCAGGATCAAAATTTGCATCTATGGTGTGATATATAGGTTGTTGCAAAACTACTCCAGCAGCATTAGCAAAGTTTAAATGAATTAAACCATAACTGTATCTCCAAAGCAATAACCTCATAATTTCCAATGACTCTACCATTCTGCATTTTAAACACATAATTGAGATTTAAAAGATTCTGCAAATCCTGATTAGCCATGATATTGTAGCACCTTCCCTTACGTATAAGGGGACCCAGGTAAAATTATAATAATTATTATAAAACATATATTATCTCTCAAAACACCCAGGGATGCCAATTGTAGTGGTTCACACCTAATTCACTTATAAGGTCTTAAAGCACAGTTATATTGAAATATGAATTCCAAGCACTGACCTTTAAATATTATATCAGTGAAACAGGTCTCATTTCTTACAAAGAAAGTTTCTGAGTACAATGAAAAGAAATGGTATTTGAGTAGATAACATTGTTTAAAAATAAATTTTTATTATACAGAAAAATCAGCTTACAGAAGTAATATAAAATTAAATTCATTTAAATCCAAAGTACACACAGAGTTAAAAGACTATCAGTTAAACTTGCTTTCTATAACAATTGTTACATACCACTCAAAATGACTTCTTTGCAACCAAATCTTATCCTTAGAAATGCTCTATAATATCCTGTCAGAGTCACCTGCCTCATGTTTACAACAAGGTGTATTTATAGTTTTTTATTTGGATGACGTCATCATTTATTGTTTTCTTTTTATATGTATTTTTAGCATCATTTTAATATCAACAAAACTTGTCTAACTTGTTTTAGGAACGTGGCCTTGAAAATCTGTTATACAAGAGTTTAGACATACGCACTTGAAATTGCAATGAGCATCCATTTTAGAGCTATAAATTCAAGGTTGAATAAACCTCCATTTTAAATCACATAGCATCTTATGTTAAAACTAGTTAATTGGTTAGTATGTTAGCAGACAGATAATAAAAACCTTTTATATTGTAAAAGACTTGTTTAAACATATAAAAGTATACAGTTATACATTGTAAACATTGTAGAAGTACATCATTTAAACATATATTTGAATATAGTCATATACTTCATATATTGCAAAATAAGCATATTAAAGATTATATTTTTCACAATTTATGTGAACAGGCTCTTATAACAAGGTACAGTCTTTATGTATAGAATCTGTACATGATAGATTTAAAAGAAATCTATCATTTATAGTAAGTTATAAGTGTCTTGCTGAAAGAATGTATTTCTTACTGTTGGCATATTTATCAAGTGAATAGCAATATTAATTTGCAATCTAACATTTACATAGCAGCTTTTATTGAGACAAGCATGCTATAAACAAAGTTTATTTGCAAAGTTATGCATTGTTAACTAAAAATTACATTTACAAGCACAGGTGTATCACAGGGTTAATGAAAGCCTGTTACAGTCTATACGGCCTGCCTGATTACCCTCACCAAATATAACAACAAGGCATGCAGTCTGGGACCCATGGTAACTAGGTTGTGTTTATATTAGTACTATTCTTGGCACTTTAATCCCTTTCACTCCCCTTATCGGGGGAGGTCTATACGGCCTGCCTTATTACCCTCACCAAATATAACAACAAGACATGCGGTCTGGGACCCATGGTAACTAGGTTGTGTTAAGTCTTTACGGCCTGCCTGATTACCCTCACCAAATATAACAACAAGACAAAGTTATGCATTGTTAACTAAAAATTACATTTACAAGCACAGGTGTATCACAGGGTTAATGAAAGCCTGTTACAGTCTATACGGCCTGCCTGATTACCCTCACCAAATATAACAACAAGACATGCAGTCTGGGACCCATGGTAACTAGGTTGTGTTTATATTAGTACTATTCTTAGCACTTTCATCTCTGTAACTCCCCCTATCGGGGGAGGTCTATACGGCCTGCCTGATTACCCTGACCAAATATAACAACAAGACATGCGGTCTGGGACCCATGTTGACTAGGTTGTGTTTATATTAGTACTATTCTTAGCACTTTAATCCCTTTTACTCCCCCTATCGGGGGAGGTCTATACGGCCTTCCTGATTACTCTCACCAAATATAACAACAAGACATGCGGTCTGGGACCCATGGTAACTAGGTTGTGTTAAGTTGTACTATTCTTAGCACTTTAATCCCTTTAACTCCCCCTATCGGGGGAGGTCTATACGGCCTGCCTGATTACCCTCACCAAATATAACCACAAGACATGCGGTCTGGGACCCATGGTAACTAGGTTGTGTTAAGTAGTACTGTTCTTATTAGTTTAATACCTGTTACTCTCTCTATCGGGGGAGGTCTATATGGCCTGCATGATTACCCTGACAAAATATAATAATAAGACATGGGGTCTGGGACCCATGGTAACTAGGTTGTGTTTTAAGTAGTACTATTCTTAGCACTTTAATCCCTGTTACTCCCCCTATCGGGGGAGGTCTATATGGCCTGCATGATTACCCTGACAAAATATAATAATAGGAAGGTTGTGACATTTTTGTGCAAGATGTGCTTATCTCTCCTTTGCAGGGCTGAAGTGCCATACTAGCTCTGTGCCCCTCCATTCCCATTGGCACTGTGCATCCTATTAGTATAGGTTGATACATTGTCCTAATAACCTTGAGCCCCCTACAAGTGACAGCTTCAAGTACTAATGACCCCCCATACTTTGTCACTGACAGATTCATTGCTAAACAGACCTTCAGACAACTGAGCTAAATATATCCAAGGAGAAATCACACCAGATCTGCAGAGTATTATGCAGATGAATAGATCTTCAGGGTACTGTTCCTTTTTTTTTTTTTTTTTCAAATTTTTTTATTAATAAAAGTAAAAAAAAAACCCACTACATTATCGTGAGAACAGGTATACATAGTGCATTATAACATCATTTTCATTTTTAAACATTTCCATCTTTTTTTTTCAGATCTAATTCTACTAGTTTGAATGGCTAATTATGTCTTCAAAAGAGTACTAATCTATCTTTCTTTCACCTACAGCTCTTGAGTAAAAATCTTTGTAGGTAGGGGAATAAGACAATGAGAGAGAGAGGGGGATTAAAAAAAAAATATATATATAATGAAATATAATAGACTCATTTGACCTCTCTATTCTGTTCCTCTCCCCCTCCTTCCACTCATCATGCTATAGAATTCCATTCACCTCTAATTTGTGCTTCCAAAAAGTATTCCGTATTCCTAAAGGGTTTTAAAATTTCCTTTTGAGATTCTGTTGATTGATTTTTTACATAGAGAGACCATTTTTCAAAAAATATTCCAATTCTATTATTTACATCTGCCATGTATCCGATCTTTCTATATTAATCTGTTGCAATATAGTTTTCTTTAAGTGTCTGATCGTAGGTTTCTTTCTTTTTTCTATCCAAAATTTGAATATTAACTTTCTTGACAGTAATATAATCATTGTTATTAATCTAGTTTCTTCTTTTTTTATTTCTGCAGGTGTCTTAAAGATCAAAATGTTCTCTACTTCCAGGGTTATTTTTTTTTTAACGATTTGTGATATAAGTGTTGCTACTTGATACCAAAATTGTCTAATCTTTGGGCAAAGCCAGATATAATGTATTATATCCGGTATGTTTTTATTACATTTTATGCATATTGGTCCTACTATCCCATTTTGCTCTCCTTGTGGGTGTAATATAGTCATGATGCAATAATCTTACATTAGACTCTCTTATCCCCATATCCAGTGTTGATTTCTTCACTATCTTTATGCAGTTTGATATTTTTTCTTCCCCTATATCTATATTAATGGTCCTGCCCCATTTCCCTGTTATATTCTTTATACACAATTTTAATTCTTTCTTTATTAGTTGCTTATATAGAGTTGATCATTTGTATTTTGATTTTCTACTTCTTTCAATGATGCTCTCCATTATGTTTTCTGTTGTATTTCTCCCTAGCTTCTCTTATATTTTAATAAAGTGTTTGATTTGTAAGTAAGGTAAGGTCTGTCCCTTAAAGATGTCTATTGTGTTAGATAGTTCCGTTAATGTTTTGATTTTTCCTTCCACTTTGTTCATTACATCTTTCACTTGTCTAATTGTTGGGCTGCCATCTTTTCTTTTAAAAGGGAAGTAATTTCCTGGTTCAAATCTGGGATTACCCTGTATTGGCATATACTTTATGATCTCACTTCTTGTTTCTAATTGTTTGTTAATTTTTTTCCATGCCCATAGCGTGTCTTTTATCATAACATTATTCTTTTGTTCCTTCGTTAGTTCCCTTGCCGAGGCAAATAGTAAAAAGGATAGCTTCATTGGATTAGCGAATTTCTGTTCTAATTCTGTCCATACTGTCTGGCCCTTACCCGTAATCCATTCTATTGCGTATTTTAATAAAATTGCCCAATTATAATACTGTATATTAGGAACTCCTGCACCTCCTAGTTCTTGAGAAGCCTGCAGTTTCTTTAAACTTATCCTTGGTTTTTTATCTTTCCAAATTAAGTTTTTAATTATTTTATTTATATTTAATAAATCCACCTTTTTTTATTAAAAATGGTAACATTTGCATTGGGTATAATAACCTTGGTAGTATCATCATTTTAATTAGCTGTATTCTACCTGTCAAGTTCAAATATAATTTACTCCATATTCCTAGATCTCTTTTTATTTGTGTAATAAGCGGGTGGTAATTTATCTTATATGTCTTTGTTGGGTCATTGTTTATTTTTATACCCAGGTATGTTATATAGTCGTCTTCGACTTCGAATGGGTATTTCCTATTATCTTTTCCTCTATATAGCCAGTAGATTTTGGATTTTGCTATGTTTATTCTATAACCCGACAATTCTCCATATTGTTCTATATTTGAAATAATCTGGCTTATATTTTTTTGTGGGTTTGAGACGAACAACATAAGGTTGTCTGCGTATAGAGCTGCTTTTATCTCTAGATCTTCGATTATCCTGACAAAATATAATAATAAGACATGCGGTCTGGGACCCATGTTAACTAGGTTGTGTTAAGTAGTACTATTCTTAGCACTTTAATCCCTGTTACCCCCCCTATCGGGGGAGGTCTATATGGCCTGCATGATTACCCTGACAAAATATAACAACAAGACATGCGGTCTGGGACCCATGGTAACTAGGTTGTGTTTAGTAGTACTATTCTTAGCACTTTAATCCCTGTAACTCCCCCTATCGGGGGAGGTCTATACGGCCTGCCTGATTACCCTCACCAAATATAACCACAAGACATGCGGTCTGGGACCCATGGTAACTAGGTTGTGTTAAGTAGTACTGTTCTTATTAGTTTAATACCTGTTACTCACCCTATCGGGGGAGGTCTATATGGCCTGCATGATTACCCTGACAAAATATAATAATAAGACATGCGGTCTGGGACCCATGGTAAGTTACTCCCCCTATCGGGGGAGGTCTATATGGCCTGCATGATTACCCTGACAAAATATAATAATAAGACATGCGGTCTGGGACCCATGGTAACTAGGTTGTGTTAAGTAGTACTATTCTTAGCACTTTAGTCCCTGTTACTCCCCTATCGGGGGAGGTCTATATGGCCTGCATGATTACCCTGACAAAATATAATAATAAGACATGCGGTCTGGGACCCATGGTAACTAGGTTGTGTTAAGTAGTACTATTCTTAGCACTTTATTCCCTGTTACTCCACCTATCGGGGGAGGTCTATATGGCCTGCATGCTTACCCTGACAAAATATAACAACAAGACATGCGGTCTGGGACCCATGGTAACTAGGTTGTGTTTAGTAGTACTATTCTTAGCACTTTAATCCCTGTAACTCCCCCTATCGGGGGAGGTCTATGCGGCCTGCCTGATTACCCTCACCAAATATAACAACAAGACATGCGGTCTGAGGTTCTGACCCTGCATTATGGCTGCACCTCTCCCTAAAAGAGGGATCTGTTACAGAGTCTGTGGGCCTGTATGCAAAGAGCTAGCCTGCCTGAAAGGAGCAGTAAGGCAGAGGGATCGATTCATGCCTATAAGAAACCAGTGGGCATGATACCTGCTGGAAGTGTGCAGTGAGGCAGAGGGATCTATTCCTGCCTAGAAGCAGACAGGCAGAGGGGATGCTACCTGCCTGGGAGCCCACTGAGACCAGCCCAGCTGGGGGAGATACAGCCGCTGGCTTGACCCCGGTCTCAGCCACGATAGCCCTGGTCCCACTATTTGGAGGCAGAGGGATCAATTCCTGCCAAGAAGCAGCCTGGAAGGTGGATTTATTCCTGCCTAGAAGCAGACAGGCAGAGGGGACGATACCTGCCAAGAAAGAGCTGCAGTGCAGAGAGGATGCTACCTGACTGTGAGTCCACTGAGACCAGCCCAGCTGCGGGAGATACACCCGCTGGCTTGACCCCGGTCTCAGCAACTATATCTCTGGTCCCACTCTATGGTGGCCACCCCTGGGTTTTGACAGAGGAAGGGAGACCCCCTAGTGGAGTAACGCTACATCTGGGAGATGCAAAAAGATGCTTGGACCCCCAGTACAGGTCGGTCTCCTTCAGCCTTTTTAGACAAGGGTCCCCGACCCTCAACATAAACAACAGCATGAAACACCACATATGCCATCCTTTAGCACAATAGAGTACAGGGATGGCATCGATTTTAGGAACCCAGAGATAATTTTTAGGAACCGGGAGATGGAAAAAGATGCTTGGACACCCAGTACAGGTCGTTCTCCTTCAGCCTTTTTATACAAGTGTCCCAGACCGTCAACAGAAACAACAGCATGAAACACCACATATGCCATCCTTTTGAATAATCCAGTACAGGTATGGCATCGATTTTATGAACCCGGACATAATTTTTAGGAACCGGTAGATGGAAAAAGATGCTTGGACACCCAGTACAGGTCGTTCTCCTTCAGCCTTTTTATACGAGTGTCCCGGACCATCAACAGAAACAACAGCATGAAACACCACATATGCCATCCTTTTGAATAATCCAGTACAGGTATGGCATCGATTTTAGGAACCCAGAGATAAATTTTAGGAACCCGGAGATGGAAAAAGATGCTTGAACAGTACACCCAGTACAGGTAGTTCTCCTTCAGCCTTTTTAGACGAGGGTCCCGGACCCTCAACAGAAACAACAGCAGGAAACAGCACATATGCCATCCTTTTGCACAATAGAGTACAGGTATGGCATCCATTTTAGAAACCCGGAGATAATTTTTAGGAACCAGGAAATTGAACAAAAAAAATGATTGGACACCCAGTACACTTCGTTCTCCTTCAGCCTTTTTATACGAGGGTCCCAGACCCTCAACAGAAACAACAGCAGGAAACACCACATATGCCATCTGTTAGGGGTAATATGAACCTGATGGCAGCCATCTTGTTTCTCGCAGCCATCTTGTTCCTAGTAGCCATTTTGTAATGAGTAAACTTTATTATACTGGGTTATGATGTAGTGAGAACTATATGCATGTTATGATAGTTTCCTTAGCTGTCCGGCCTTGCCAATGTACCCTGGCCCTACGCCCAGAAATAAGATAGAATAAGATAATGTAAACAAGATGGTTCAGAAACCTTGTTGTCTCTGCAGATGGTAGTTTGTTATGACTCTGTAAGTATTGTTATGAGAAACTCATATTCCAGCTTTTCCTTGTACTTTGCTCTGTATAACTGTGTAAGATGACGCGGTCCTAACGTGTCATCCCTTTAACCCTGTATGTCACTATAAGAAAGGCTTGCACTGTGCAATAAACAGATTTGGCTTTCGATCATAATGCTGCGTGGTCTGAGTCATTCTAAGGGGCCCTTATCAGGTAATCTACATATGCCTCAGGTGGTACACTGGCCCCGTGGCTTCGGCCTGACCTGACACTTACCCCCCTGGGGGGACACCTAACAATTTTGGCGTCAGTTTGTGGGATTCGCAGTGAGTAAGTATGAGTGCTTTTACCATGCTTTCCTTCTGTGAATCTGAACCTAAATTTAGTCTGGTAATAGGTGTTGATAATATATGATAAAGGGTTAAAGGGGTTCCTGTGGTTGAAGCACAGGTTTGCAGAGGTTATAGTCCTGCCGGCAGTTGTGATACCCCTCCAGACAGGTGTAGAGTCCTGTGCTGGGATACGACAGGTATTGTGAGTCCTGTCTGTGATAAGCGCGCAAGAAATATATGAATGCCAGTTGACGGAGAGCTTTTAAGATAAGCTCCTCCGGGCAAAGGTGGCAGTGAGTGAGTCTCATGTATGTTAAAGTTTCCCATATTCATTCCCATAATAGAGTTTTGTTACCCACCTGAAGCTCATGTTGATATCTGATGCTTGCTTTGCTTTGTTTTGTTTGTGTTTTTTGATGCTGTGCGTAGAAAATATTAAGTGGCTATGCATGTTATTATTGTGGCTATTATTGTGTTGAGAAATGGGAACTGCTCATAGATAAGATTGCACAGAGAAAATTACATGTATAAGGTAAAAGAAAAGAAGAGTTAATAGTTTCTGCAAAAGACAGAAATATTTTTAAAACACTGTCAGTGAGTACTGCTGTGTGATAAATAGAGAAATTTCTGTGTGAAAGAATGTAGCAGGCAAAGAAGGGGGGCCACCACTGAGCGCGCACATAGATCAGAAGAAAAAAAAAAAAAAAAAAGACAGGAGAAACTGTTACAGCAGCTCCGTTTGTAAGACTTCTTGTTCGCTTGCAGTAAGGAAATTGGTATATTGAGATGCATAATGTGTGATGGTCTGTAGGTTCTCACTGTGGTATGCGTATAACAGATTTGCTTTAAACCAAAAACAGAATGTATTATTTGAAAATGATTGTCTCAAGCCGTGCAAAAGTGGCCATTTTGCAGGGTTTCGGAAAAAAAAAAAAGAATACATTTTGGACTTGGTGACAGGTTAATCTGGTAAATTTTATATGTATGTCGTACGCTATGAAATAGATGTTTTTCTGAGAAAGAAAAAAAGGGAGTGAATCTCTGGTATACGAGATGAAATGAGCTTGTCTGTATCGCTGTACAAATGAAACTGTTTCTTTCTGTTTCCCTGCTGGGAAATCAGACGTTTTAAGGAGATATTCGGTAATGTTATTTTATATACCTGTATTTTAAAGTCACCAGCATGTTTTAAGTAGGTGGTATTCATATGCAGTTTTAGTTTTAAGTGATAATTGTTTTTCGGCATGTAAAGATATGATATTGTTTTTGCAAGTGAAGTAACGGCTTTGAAAGTGCGATGGTGTGTGTGATTTTTTGTCACGCTCTGGTAAATATGAAATTGTTTCTGGTATGATTAATGGGTTAACGTATGTTGTATTTGTAAGGTCTGTGCACAGAGTTGGTGCACCCAATGACATATAGCTATAAGCTGTAATTGAAATTTTTTTTAAAAGTGTGTCCGTTTTTGTTGCAAGTAAATT
Organism: Bombina bombina; assembly: GCF_027579735.1. Taxonomy (NCBI): domain Eukaryota; kingdom Metazoa; phylum Chordata; class Amphibia; order Anura; family Bombinatoridae; genus Bombina; species Bombina bombina. The sequence continues at coordinate 759,462,574 of NC_069502.1, read as the reverse complement.
AATCTGCAGGTCATGCTACAGTACAGAGGTGAAATTTGTGTTGTAAATCATACAAGAAGCCTAAATTATGGTTGGGATATACATATGTAATTTATGTGATGAATGGTTAGTCCTTAAAGGGACAGTCCACTGTAACAAGGTGTTGCTATTAATGTATTGTCCATGACTTGTGATACAAGCTGCATAGTATAACATATAGGAGAGATTGCATTTGCAAGTTTGTTTGTATATATATGAAGTAGCTGGTTTTATGCTTTCAAAACACAGTTGATTGCAATGGGTTGAATTTTAGATAATAAGAATATCTCATTATCTTATATTGGTCTGTAAACTCAGAGCTCAGTGCGTAGACGGAGCAATAGAAAATTGTCATTTTCTTATTTAAAGAACCAGTGCAATAACACTGTATTAGTAGTTTGCTAAATATATTTTAAGAGACTTTTCTTTGTAAATAGTTATTTTAAATCTGCCGTTTAGATAGCAGATATTTCTTTTTGCAGCATAACTTAATTCTCTCTGTAATGCAAACTGAAGTGATAAGTTGTCTACAATTTTAGTGTAGGGATCCGGGAGACTAGCGGACAGAAAAGAAAAAAAAAACGAGAAAAAACAGAGGAGTGAAAATATTTAAAGGGATACAGGAAAACTGATATAACATCTGAGAATTTAAGGGAATATTTACATAGAAGACGATGAGGTTTACTGTAAGCCTAACACTAGTATATTTCACTGTGTTAGCAGTTTCAATTAAAGATTATTTTTAGTTTGGTTAAAATGTCCCTTTAACTAGCCTGCATCCCACTGTGAGTGCGTTCTTATGCTGCTTATGCTTGTTTAGGCTATTTAATGAACGACAGTATGCATTTTTATTATAAGGATCATTGGGAATAATTTAAAGGGGAAATTGTATTAGTATTCTTTTTCAGAAAGCTTATTTTTTTGTGTTATATGCGGTTGTTATATTTGGCTGGACAACTGCAGAATGGTGAATATCAAATTATATACAACGTTAAATCCAATAATTTTGTTGTGGTTAAACTAATTAGCATTTATCAAGTTTTAGTGTGAATTTTATATTTTTAAGCAGTAAACAGTGTTTCTCCTTTAAGTAGAAATGAAACTTTGAGCTTGCCTCACTATCCTTGAGAAGAATGATAACACTGTGCATGTTTTGGTTTTCTTTAAAAAAAAGTTTCTCTGTTTGGCTTTGTTGCAGAGAGAACGATTTGCACTTTACATTTAAAGCGGCAGTACTGGTGTTCTATGTTATAAAAAATGATAACTATAAATTGCTCACTACAAAGAAACAAGTATTTATGTTATATTCTGTCACAGAATATATCTTAAAAATGATAATTTTATTTCTGTGGCTGTCAAACTGTATCTCACAGATATAACTCTTTGTTATTTAAAATAACCCCCACTGCGTTCAATAAATAAATGAGATATTATTTAATGAAGTGATTTCAGTGACACTTTAAAATATATATAGTTATTCGGTTATTAACTAGTCTACCACTGTTATTGCAATGACTTTGATTGCTGCTTACCAGCTAAGTTGTGGTCTATAAGGTGTCTACAAATAAACACCCCTAAAACAAATGATGCACATTTTATCTGATTCTACTGCATTTATATAATTTGCTAATTTATCTGATCACAGTTTTAGTTTTATTTATATGGCTTACGTGTATTTTGTATCTTGGGGTTGTAATGAGATTTACAGCCTGTGATAAGAGGCAGCCCTCAAAGGTTTAAAATTAGCATATGAGCCTACCTATGTTTGGTTTAATCTAGGAAGGTTGGTTAAAATTAAAAGTCCTATCTGAATAATGAAATTTTCATGTATACTGCAATGTCCCTTTAACAGTGGCTACCGTGGTTATCTGATCGTTCCCAAATAAGCGCAATTTTATTTGTATAATCTGCAACTGAAGTTTCTTGTGCATCTGCCGTGTTTGTACATAGTGGATGTTTATAATTGTTTGTAGTGTTCTGAGAGTGTTGTATTTCAGTGACTGTCAGAATATGTGTTGCATTCTAAGTTAATTGTGGTTGTTTGAAATTTGTGTCAGCAGCTAATGTTTTGTTTTGTGAAAGACAAGAACGATTGGTTTTCACTGTTTGTTATGTTTTTCTCTTTTGTGACTACATGTGGAAGCGTGCTGTATGGACAGCATATTGAATAGTGAAGTGTATTTCATTTTTGCTTGCTATTGAGAATTGTCTCTGCATGAGTGGAGTGCATGATTTGCCGTTTAGTTTCTTGTTATCTTGTATTTGCGTGTCACATGAGATGTTTCACGCAAACATGGGGGAAGTATTGATGAGTATTGATGAATATCTTTATGTAATGGGGGTGATTGCTTTTAGGAGGTGAACCTAAAACGTTTTGAATCTCCTCGTACAATGTTATTGTCTAACCACCAGCTGTGCCCTAAAATTTCCTTGTCTTACCCCTATGCAGGATGCACTACGTCCCTAGGATTGTCTAGAACTTTCCTTCATTGGGAATCTGGCCACGGAAAAGCATCTACCTTGCTGGCCACCCCGGTCGTAGCCTGTACACCCACACCCCACTCTTTTTTTTCCCTCCCTGGTGGATTAGATCTTTTTATTGTCTTTCTGTGTTTTATTTTGCTCTCATATTTCAGATGCCTAAAATGTTTTATTTTTCTATTTGGTTCTTAACATATTTGTATTTGCAGGATGAGAGTATGCTGTCTTCAGAGATTGAAACACACTAACTGAATTATTTTTGAGTTTCCATATTTAGGTAAAATCTGTACAGGCAAAATTCCATAAGTGCACTCTTCAAAAGATTAAAGATTGAAAGCAAGTAAACCTTTAAAGAAAGAAAAGATAAAGATGAAAGACCTTTTGTCAAGCTTGTTTTAACCACCATACTGCAGTAAAAAAAAAAGTTGCTGAACTATCTTTGGATCCATTCTTTGCTTTGCATGCTGGTACCAGCCCCAGAACTGGACTCTGGGTAATCCATGACTGTTTCCTCTGATGTGTGTCTTCAGGACATAAAGACTATCCTTCTCTGGACTGTGCCTTACCGCTCGATATGGAGGTCCTGTTATGCTGTTACAGGGTCAACCAATTAAATTAGGGGAGTATTGTTTTAACTCAATTCCTTAAGTTGCTTGTTTTGTATTCTCTTGTATTTGTTTTATTTTTTTGATCATATTGGGTATAAGACATCATATGCTTCATTGGTATTAGTGCACATTGTAGTTTATGTGCTTAACATAGTAACTCTTTAGATAAATGTAACTGTCAACTTCGCAGTATTGTACCCTATTGAATGGCCCACTGAGTATAAGAAAATAGGTTTAAGGAAAATGCTGCAACATAGCATAATATTTTAGACCCTTCACCCTCTAGAACATAAGGAGGACACGTCTAAGCTAGAAGTTTATAGTAAATATACAGAGAAATGTTTGTTCAGGGAATAGCATAATTATAGGTTATGAAAGCAAATGTATTTTTCCCTTTTATTAATTAGTATGGTATCTGCAAAGTGAATTTGGTCATTCCTGATGTTTGTCAAAGAGAGTAATTCTTACCATAAAGATGTGTTTACCTTCAAAAGAACTTGTAGTTTTAAATGATGTTCTGTTTGTATGCTTTCCTCATACAGGAGTGTGAGAGAATTTAGGTTGGAGAATTATAAACATTTGTAACGATTAATTCTTCCCCTAAATTTGAGAGAAATAGTGGAAGATAAGGACCTCAGCTGCAGGTTAATTATTTATGTGTTGGATGGGTGATGGAGAGCACTTCCCACATAGGTAAATTGGAATGTGGTAACTGTGGTGTCTCTACAATCCCCTTTCATATACTATACGGTAATGCTGCTTTCACATCTGAGATGGGAGAATATTATTTCTTTGCACAGGGTGAAAAACAGTTTAACCGGTAATTGAGTAAATGGTGATGATAACAAAGAATAAGGTATGGAAGCCCTAAGGTACTTGCAAGTAAATTAATTAATATATATGTATCGTAGAATTTCCTTACTAAGCTAGGAGAAATCTCTTTGTCAGTTATCTGGTTAAATATTATGTTATAAACAGTTGGTAATTTAGTCACATCTAGTATCCAGTAATAGCCGTTAAAGAACTTATGTAGAATGATTCCCCAAGATACATATATTATTTCAGCTGAGCTCCAGTATGATTTTCTAAATATAACTCTGTCATGTCGCTTACCGGTAAGGACGAGTTTAGTAAGTGGATAAAGTCCAGTTGAATTTAGTAGAGTTGTCTGCTGCGAGATGCGGCTAACAGGTATGCTCAGAGACGATGTCGAGTGCACTTCCGGTGGCGTGTGACGTCACACGATAGTTGCTGGGAGCAGTAGTTCAGAGAGATTCCGAATCTAAGAATGGCTTGAAGCTTGAGTGCAGTTGCTTAGAGTAGGCGGCACAAATACCAAGCAATTAGATAAGGGTAAGTTCATCCTTTATAGGAAGGTGGAAGTAGGTGTGTCGATATAGGTGCAAGAGCAAAGGGAACAAACGATACTAAAAGAACAAGACCATTCATAAAAATATGACAGGATCCCCCCCCAAATGATCAACTCCGGTGATCAGGAGCAGGACGGTCAGGATGGCGGCTATGAAACTGGGCAAGGAGTCGGGGAGCTGAGAGGTTAGCAGCCGGTTCCCAAGAATCCTCAGAGTCGGGGTAACCCTTCCAATGTATCAAATACTGTAGAGAGCCTCTGAGTAGACGAGAGTCAAGGATACTGTGGACCTCATACTCGTCTGGGGGCAGAGGCAATGAAGGTAGATGAAGATCCTGTATAGAATGTTGACGGAGAGCGCGATAAGGCTTGAGGAGGGAAACATGGAAGGTAGGATGAGTCCTCATATGAGATGGTAAGGTCAAAGTCACAGCGTTCGCATTCACTATTCTAGCAATGGGGAATGGTCCTATATAAGTAGAGGAGAGCTTCTTGGAAGGAAAAGGTAGACGAAGGTTACGAGTAGAAAGCCAAACGTAGTCACCCAGTCGGTATTCTGGGGATGGTGAATGTCTTTTGTCATAGTGGCGTTTATATCTTTCCTTGGCAAGCTTTATATTTTCAGTTGTTAATGAAAAAGCATCTGAGATAGTGTTTACCAGTTCATTCACCACTGGACAGGTGTTTTGGTTAGAGTTTTGCCAATGGAAAGTGGGATGGAATCCGTAGTTGATAAAAAATGGAGATGCTTTGGTGGAACTGTGGTAGGTGTTGTTGAAAGCGAATTCAGCAGGAGGTAGTAGGTCTACCCAATTATCCTGTCGAGCTGAAATGAAACAGCGGAGGTATTGCTCAATCCATTGATTAGTCCTTTCTGTTTGACCGTTAGTCTGTGGGTGAAATGAAGTACTGAGGCGGCTGGTGATACGGAGAGTGCGGCATAATTCCTTCCACAGTCTGCTGGTGAATTGAGTCCCTCTATCAGAGGTTATAGTTGTAGGAAGTCCATGTAACTTGAAGACATGAGAGAGTAGTAAATTGACTGTTTCAAGAGTAGTAGGAGGTTTATGGAAGGGTATAAAATGAGCCATCTTACTAAATAGATCTACAACTACTAGGATAGTGTTCTGTCTCTTGGAAATTGGTAGATCGACAATGAAGTCAATGGCAATTTCTGACCAAGGACGTTCCGGAGTGGGTAGGGGTATTAATTTCCCCGTAGGTGAGGTCCTGGAGGATTTTGAGACAGTACAAACCTTGCAAGTCCTTACAAAATTGGCTGTGTCTGATAAAAGATTAGGCCACCAGAAAAAGCGAGAAAGGAGTTCTTGAGTCTTGTTGATGCCTGGATGTCCAACCAGTAGTGACTCATGAAGAGTGCTTAAGACTTGTTCTCTAAGGACGGGGGGTACGTAAACCTTGTCATGATGATAGTATAACCCGTCGGAATATTGGTTCAAGGCAGTTTTGGGTAGTGTGGCATCTTTCATTTGTTCATCTCTGAAAAGTTTAGTATGTTTTACAGAGAGTCCTATAAAACGTTCTAGAGGGATTAAAGAAGATTCTTCAGGATGGATAAGTGGTTGAGGAAATTGGCGAGAGAGAGCATCAGCCTTTTTATTCTTAGAAGCAGGTCTATAGGTGATGAGATAGTTAAAACGGGCAAGGAATAAATTCCAACGTACCTGTCGTGAAGAGAGAGTCCGATTGCTTTTGAGGTACTCCAAATTTTTGTGATCAGTATATATCAAGATTGGTATTTCAGTACCCTCGAGTAAGTGTCCCCAATGTTCCAATGAAGCCTTAATTGCCAATAGTTCCTTATCCCCTATCGGGTAGTTCAATTCAGGAGAGGTCATAACCCTGGAGTAGAAGGCAACTGGATGTAGGGGTTCGGTGCTAGTTTGTCTTTGGGACAATATAGCTCCAAGTGCATAATTTGAGGCGTCTACCTCAAGAACAAACTGGAGTTTAGGATCTGGAAATCGTAGAATTGGAGCTGATGTAAATGCAGATTTTAAGAAGTCAAAGATTTGTTGTAATTGTTCATTCCATATGAACGTTCCCTCCTTTTTAGTGAGGTTAGTTAGTGGTCTGGTTAGGGCAGCAAAATCTTTTACAAATTTGCGATAGAAATTAGCAAAGCCCATAAACCTCTGAACATCCCTCTTAGTGGTCGGAGCTGGCCATTTGAGAATAGCAGCTACCTTATTACCTTCCATTTGTATACCATCTGGGGTTATTTCATAACCCAGGAAATTGATCCTTTTTGAGTGGAAAATACACTTTTCTAATTTCACATACAGGGAATTTTCTCTAAGACGTGTTAAGACAATTTTGACGTGCTTTATATGCTCCTCAAGAGTGGGAGAATATATCAGAATGTCATCGAGGTAAATTACTACGAAGAGATCTAGTAAGTCTCTGAATATATCATTGATAAAATATTGAAATGTGGCAGGGGCATTACATAGACCAAAAGGCATTACTGTGTATTCATATAAACCGTAGCGAGTACGGAAAGCTGTCAACCATTCATGTCCTGATTTGATTCTAACTAAATTATAGGCACCTCTGAGGTCTAATTTAGTGTAGAAAGAAGCATCTTTCAATCTGTCTATTAGTTGAGGGATTAAGGGTAGAGGGTATCTGTTTTTTATGGTACGTTTGTTTAGTTCCCTGTAGTCAATGATAGGTCTGAGAGATTGGTCTTTGTTTCTAACAAAGAATATCCCCGCACCTGCAGGAGAGGTAGAGGGACGTATGAATCCCTTTTCTAAGTTTTCTTTCAAGTAAGTTTTGAGATGTTGTAGTTCAGAATCAGACAAAGGAAATATATGGCCATATGGTATGTCTACACCGGGTAGTAGGTCTATGGGACAGTCATATGCCCTATGGGGTGGTAGAACCTCTGAGTCCTTTTTGCTAAAAACATCAGAGAATTGGTTGTATTCTTGAGGTACAGGGACAGGTTCTGTGAGTAGCAGCTGTTCATGGAAGAGGCAATTGTCCTTACAGTAGGAGGAATTAAATGTGACAGTCGAGTTAGACCAAATAATAGTGGGATCATGTTTTTTGAACCATTGAATCCCTAAGATTACAGGGAAAAGGGGTGAAGGTATTACATCAAAAGTAGCAAATTCAGTATGATGTGTATCAGTGGTTATGCGTAGTGGAATGGTATGATGTGTTATTGGACCAGTGGAAATTTCTTTACCATCTACAAAACGAAGGAGACTTGGGTTTAACTTTTTAAGTAACGGTATTTTATTTAAGTGTACATAGTCAAAGTCAATGTAGTTGTGGCTGGCACCAGAATCAAGTATTGCTTGGGTCTGCAGTCGCTGATGTTCCCACTGCAACAGAATAGGTAAAGAGCAATGGTTAGTTTGTGAATGTTTTAGGGAAAAACATATTTGTACTTTCCTATGCTTACCATTCTTACGTTGCAATTGAGTACATTCCTTGATGGTATGGTCTAATCCCCCACAGTACATGCATAAGTCGTTAGCCTTACGCCTGAGTTTTTCCTGTGGGGTTAAAGGTCCTCTTATAAAGCCAAGTTCCATTGGAACTGATGATGACTTGATGGTAGATTTGGATGGCAGTGTGGGGGTGTGGTAGACTTGTGGGTGTTTTTGTACTGTGTCTGGGTAACGTCTTTCAGATCGTCGTTCTCTAATACGTCTATCTAAGGTTATGGATAGATCTATAAGTTGGTCAAGGGTGTCAGGTAATGGTTGTCTGGCAAGTTCGTCCTTAAGGGCGTCAGACAAGCCCAAGCGAAATTGATTTCGCAAGGACAAGTCATTCCAGAGGGTATCAGCGGAGTATTTTTTAAAATCCGTTATATATTCCTCGACTTTTCTCTTATTTTGGCGTAGGGAGCGCATAGCTGTTTCAGCTGAGAGCTGCTTAAAAGGGTCGTCATAGAGTTGTGCCATAGCTTTAAAGAATTGTTCAAGTGAATAAAGAATTGGGTCATCAGTCTCAAAGAAAAAGTTAGCCCATATGCGTGGTTCTCCCCATAATATGAAATGGTGGTGAGAACCTTTAAGTGGTCGTTGGGATAGGTTTTTGGTTTTAACTGAAAGTATAGGTAACAAGAATTTTTAAATTCTCTAAATTCATTGCGGTTACCTGAGAAAGGTTGAGGGGGGTTGGGCTGTGGCTCATGGGTACTTAAAGTAACCTTAAGTGTGTCTATTTTGTCATTAATATACTGTTTAAGAGAAGTGTTCTCTGTTTGTAAGGCAGTCATTCCCTTAGTTAAATTCTCTACAGTCAGGGTGAGTGCCTCCACATGGCTGATTAATCCTGCTGGGTCCATATTCAAAGGCTTGGTATTAGTGTAACGATTAATTCTTCCCCTAAATTTGAGAGAAATAGTGGAAGATAAGGACCTCAGCTGCAGGTTAATTATTTATGTGTTGGATGGGTGATGGAGAGCACTTCCCACATAGGTAAATTGGAATGTGGTAACTGTGGTGTCTCTACAATCCCCTTTCATATACTATACGGTAATGCTGCTTTCACATCTGAGATGGGAGAATATTATTTCTTTGCACAGGGTGAAAAACAGTTTAACCGGTAATTGAGTAAATGGTGATGATAACAAAGAATAAGGTATGGAAGCCCTAAGGTACTTGCAAGTAAATTAATTAATATATATGTATCGTAGAATTTCCTTACTAAGCTAGGAGAAATCTCTTTGTCAGTTATCTGGTTAAATATTATGTTATAAACAGTTGGTAATTTAGTCACATCTAGTATCCAGTAATAGCCGTTAAAGAACTTATGTAGAATGATTCCCCAAGATACATATATTATTTCAGCTGAGCTCCAGTATGATTTTCTAAATATAACTCTGTTATGTCGCTTACCGGTAAGGACGAGTTTAGTAAGTGGATAAAGTCCAGTTGAATTTAGTAGAGTTGTCTGCTGCGAGATGCGGCTAACAGGTATGCTCAGAGACGATGTCGAGTGCACTTCCGGTGGCGTGTGACGTCACACAATAGTTGCTGGGAGCAGTAGTTCAGAGAGATTCCGAATCTAAGAATGGCTTGAAGCTTGAGTGCAGTTGCTTAGAGTAGGCGGCACAAATACCAAGCAATTAGATAAGGGTAAGTTCATCCTTTATAGGAAGTTGGAAGTAGGTGTGTCGATATAGGTGCAAGAGCAAAGGGAACAAACGATACTAAAAGAACAAGACCATTCATAAAAATATGACAACATTATAGATAGCAGCCATCCAGAATAAAGCAACACGAGGTTCTTTTATTTTTTAGAAGCGCAAAGTGACAGTGTAAAGAAATTCATTTATTTTCATTGACTGTTTTCTTTTTTCCATTCTTACTACAGGGCAGGCCTTAGCATAAGTTTTAGCATAACCATTCAGGCCCTTCATGAAGTCTAACAGGTTTTCACTTGCGTAGTATTCAAGAAGTATCATTTAAAAGTGTATAGAGAAGTTGTAAATTATTCTCTGAGAAATGTCAATGTATTTAGTTTGTATTATATATCAACAATGTTTTGTTTGATTTTAAATGACATAGGATGAAAGTGACGTTTTATTTGGACATAATTGTGATTGTATTGCGGTGTGTACTCATCCTGTACTGTTTCTGTTTGCTTCCTAGACTCCCTGTGACTCGAGTGTTTGCTTGCCATGGGTATCCACTGGTTGCCTTGTCTACCCCATGAACAAACCATCAGATTTCCAGTATCTCCCTGCGGAAGAACCGTGGATAAGCACCCCTACTGTAAATGAACTGTTGGAGAACTGTATTATAGCAAAGTGTCAAGGTGCAGCGCTCTCAAATGGACAAAGACTGTTCTTAAAGTGATCAGAGGCCACCTAGAGACAGTTGTGCTGTTGCTATGTCATGCTTTACTGTGGAAAAGGAACTGTTGGAAATATTGGGGGGTGCTAGCAATGCAGGTGGAGAGATAGACGATGCAGCATTGTTTGGGGGTAGATGGGGGGCTGGTTGGGTCTCTGTGCCGGTGGACCGGTAGTTTTGGGAAGGCTGGAAGATAGATGGAATGTATTGGAGGGATTGTACCTATATGCAGTGACAATTAGTCTATAAAAGTATATCACGACATAGGAATATTTTTCGCTTTAGTATTCTTATAGAGTTCTGTTACCATAATATAAGGCTTTACTAACTTTCTATGCCAGTCTATTTTTATGTTATTCTGTTAGTATAAAAGGATGGTATGTTAGGGGTAATATGAACCTGATGGCAGCCATCTTGTTTCTCGCAGCCATCTTGTTCCTAGTAGCCATTTTGTAATGAGTAAACTTTATTATACTGGGTTATGATGTAGTGAGAACTATATGCATGTTATGATAGTTTCCTTAGCTGTCCGGCCTTGCCAATGTACCCTGGCCCTACGCCCAGAAATAAGATAGAATAAGATAATGTAAACAAGATGGTTCAGAAACCTTGTTGTCTCCGCAGATGGTAGTTTGTTATGACTCTGTAAGTATTGTTATGAGAAACTCATATTCCAGCTTTTCCTTGTACTTTGCTCTGTATAACTGTGTAAGATGACGCGGTCCTAACGTGTCATCCCTTTAACCCTGTATGTCACTATAAGAAAGGCTTGCACTGTGCAATAAACAGATTTGGCTTTCGATCATAATGCTGCGTGGTCTGAGTCATTCTAAGGGGCCCTTATCAGATAATCTACATATGCCTCAGGTGGTACACTGGCCCCGTGGCTTCGGCCTGACCTGACACTTACCCCCCTGGGGGGACACCTAACACCATCCTTTTGAATAATCCAGTACTTATATGGCAACGATTTTAGAAACCCGGAGATAATTTTTAGGATCCGGGAAATTGAAAAAAAAAACATGATTGGACACCCAGTACACTTCGTTCTCCTTCAGCCTTTTTATACGAGGGTCCCGGACCCTCAACAGAAACAACAGCAGGAAACACCACATTTGCCATCCGTTTGAATAATCCAGTACAGGTATGGCATTGATTTTAGAAAACCGGAGATAATTTTTAGGCACCGGGAGATGGAAAAAGATGCTTGGACAACCTGTACACTTCGTTCTCCTTCAGCCTTTTTAGACGAGGGTCCAGGACCCTCAACAGGCACAACAGCATGAAACACCACATATGCCATCCTTTTGAACAATCCAGTACAGGTATGGCATCGATTTTAGAAACCCGGAGATAATTTTTAGGAACCGGGAAATTGAACAAAAAAAATGATTGGACACCCAGTACACTTCGTTCTCCTTCAGCCTTTTTATACGAGGGTCCCAGACCCTCAACAGGAACAACAGCAGGAAACACCACATATGCCATCCTTTTGAATAAACCAGTACAGGTATGGCATTGATTTTAGAAACCCGGAGATAATTTGTAGGAACCGGGAGATGGAAAAAGATGCTTGGGCAACCAGTACACTTCGTTCTCCTTCAGCCTTTTTAGACGAGGGTCCAGGACCCTCAACAGGCACAACAGCATGAAACATCACATATGCCATCCTTTTGAACAATCCAGTACAGGTATGGCATCGATTTTAGAAACCCAGAGATAATTTTTAGGAACCGGGAGATGGAAAAAGATGCTTGGACAGTACACCCAGTACAGGTCGTTCTCCTTCAGCCTTTTTAGACGAGGGTCCAGGACCCTCAACAGAAACAACAGCAGGAAACAGCACATAGGCCATCCTTTTGAACAACAGAGTACAGGTATGGCATCCATTTTAGAAACCCGGAGATAATTTTTAGGAACCAGGAAATTGAAAAAAAAAACATGATTGGACACCCAGTACACTTCGTTCTCCTTCAGCCTTTTTATACAAGGATCCCGGTCCCGGACCCTCAACAGAAACAACAGCAGGAAACACCACATATGCCATCCTTTTGAATAATCCAGTACAGGTATGGCATTGATTTTAGAAACCCAGAGATAATTTTTAGGAACCGGGAGATGGAAAAAGATACTTGGACAGTACACCCAGTACAGGTCGTTCTCCTTCAGCCTTTTTAGACGAGGGTCCAGGACCCTCAGCAGAAACAACAGCAGGAAACAGCACATATGCCATCCTTTTGAACAATAGAGTACAGGTATGGCATCCATTTTAGAAACCCGGAGATCATTTTTAGGAACCCGGGAAATTGAACAAAAAAAATGATTGGACACCCAGTACACTTCGTTCTCCTTCAGCCTTTTTATATGAGGGTCCCGGACCCTCAACAGAAACAACAGCAGGAAACACCACATATGCCATCCTTTTGAATAATCCAGTACAGGTATGGCATCGATTTTAGAGACCCGGAGATAATTTTTAGGAACCGGGAGATGGAAAAAGATGCTTGGACAGTACACCCAGTACAGGTCGTTCTCCTTCAGCCTTTTTATAAGAGGGTCCAGGACCCTCAACAGAAACAACAGCAGTAAACACCACATATGCCATCCTTTTGAACAATAGAGTACAGGTATGGCATCCATTTTAGAAACCCGGAGATCATTTTTAGGAACCGGGAAATTGAACAAAAAACATGATTGGACACCCAGTACACTTTGTTCTCCTTCAGCCTTTTTATACGAGGGTCCCGGACCCTCAACAGAAACAACAGCAGGAAACACCACATATGCCATCCGTTTGAATAATCCAGTACAGGTATGGCATTGATTTTAGAAACCCGGAGATAATTTTTAGGAACCGGGAGATGGAAAAAGATGCTTGGACAACCAGTACACTTCGTTCTCCTTCAGCCTTTTTATAAGAGGGTCCCGTACCCTCAACAGAAACAACAGCAGGAAACACCACATATGCCATCTTTTTGAACAATAGAGTATAGGTATGGCATAGATTTTAGAAACCCGGAGATAATTTTTAGGAACCGGGAGATGGAAAAAGATGCTTGGACACCCAGTACAGGTCGTTCTCCTTCAGCCTTTTTATAAGAGGGTCCAGGACCCTCAACAGAAACAACAGCATGAAACACCACATATGCCATCCTTTTGCACAATAGAGTACAGGTATGGCATCCATTTTAGGAACCCGGAGATAATTTTTAGGAACTGGGAGATGGAAAAAGATGCTTGGACAACCAGTACACTTCGTTCTCCTTCAGCCTTTTTATAAGAGGGTCCCAGACCCTCAACAGAAACAGCAGGAAACACCATATATGCCATCCTTTTGAACAATAGAGTACAGGTATGGCATCGATTTTAGAAACCCGGAGATAATTTTTAGGAACCGGGAGATGGAAAAAGATGCTTGGACACCCAGTACAGGTCGTTCTCCTTCAGCCTTTTTATAAGAGGGTCCCGGACCCTCAACAGAAACAACAGCATGAAACACCACATATGCCATCCTTTTGCACAATAGATTACAGGTATGGCATCCATTTTAGGAACCCAGAGATAATTTTTAGGAACCGGGAAATTGAACAAAAAATGTGCTTGGACACCCAGTACAGGTCGTTCTCCTTCAGCCTTTTTATACGATGGCTCACGACCCTCAACAGGCACAACAGCATGAAACACCACATATGCCATCCTTTTGCACAATAGATTACAGATATGGCATTGATTTTAGGAACCCGGAGATAATTTTTAGGAACCGGGAATATTGAACAAAAAACGTGCTTGAACACCCAGTACAGGTCATTCTCCTTCAGCCTTTTTATACGATGGCCCACGACCCTCAACAGGCACAACAGCATGAAACACCACATATGCCATCCTTTTGCACAATAGATTACAGATATGGCATTGATTTTAGGAACCCAGAGATAATTTTTAGCAACCGGGAATATTGAACAAAAAACGTGCTTGGACACCTAGTACAGGTCGTTCTCCTTCAGCCTTTTTATACGATGGCCCACGACCCTCAACAGGCACAACAGCATGAAACACCACATATGCCATCCTTTTGCACAATAGATTACAGATATGGCATTGATTTTAGGAACCCGGAGATAATTTTTAGGAACCGGGAAATTGAACAAAAAAACATGCTTGGACACCCAGTACAGGTCGTTCTCCTTCAGCCTTTTTATACGATGGCCCACGACCCTCAACAGGCACAACAGCATGAAACACCACATATGCCATCCTTTTGCACAATAGAGTACAGATATGGCATTGATTTTAGGAACCCGGAGATAATTTTTAGGAACCGGGAGATGGAAAAAGATGCTTGGACAACCAGTACACTTCGTTCTCCTTCAGCCTTTTTATAAGAGGGTCCCGGACCCTCAACAGAAACAGCAGGAAACACCATATATGCCATCCTTTTGAACAATAGAGTACAGGTATGGCATCGATTTTAGAAACCCGGAGATAATTTTTAGGAACCGGGAGATGGAAAAAGATGCTTGGACACCCAGTACAGGTCGTTCTCCTTCAGCCTTTTTATAAGAGGGTCCCGGACCCTCAACAGAAACAACAGCATGAAACACCACATATGCCATCCTTTTGCACAATAGATTACAGGTATGGCATCCATTTTAGGAACCCAGAGATAATTTTTAGGAACCGGGAAATTGAACAAAAAATGTGCTTGGACACCCAGTACAGGTCGTTCTCCTTCAGCCTTTTTATACGATGGCCCACGACCCTCAACAGGCACAACAGCATGAAACACCACATATGCCATCCTTTTGCACAATAGATTACAGATATGGCATTGATTTTAGGAACACAGAGATAATTTTTAGGAACCGGGAATATTGAACAAAAAACGTGCTTGGACACCCAGTACAGGTCGTTCTCCTTCAGCCTTTTTATACAATGGCTCACGACCCTCGACAGGCACAACAGCATGAAACACCACATATGCCATCCTTTTGCACAATAGATTACAGATATGGCATTGATTTTAGGAACCCGGAGATAATTTTTAGGAACCGGGAATATTGAACAAAAAACGTGCTTGAACACCCAGTACAGGTCATTCTCCTTCAGCCTTTTTATACGATGGCCCACGACCCTCAACAGGCACAACAGCATGAAACACCACATATGCCATCCTTTTGCACAATAGATTATAGATATGGCATTGATTTTAGGAACCCAGAGATAATTTTTAGGAACCGGGAATATTGAACAAAAAACGTGCTTGGACACCCAGTACAGGTCGTTCTCCTTCAGCCTTTTTATACGATGGCCCACGACCCTCAACAGGCACAACAGCATGAAACACCACATATGCCATCCTTTTGCACAATAGATTACAGATATGGCATTGATTTTAGGAACCCGGAGATAATTTTTAGGAACCGGGAAATTGAACAAAAAAACATGCTTGGACACCCAGTACAGGTCGTTCTCCTTCAGCCTTTTTATACGATGGCCCACGACCCTCAACAGGCACAACAGCATGAAACACCACATATGCCATCCTTTTGCACAATAGAGTACAGATATGGCATTGATTTTAGGAACCCGGAGATAATTTTTAGGAACCGGGAAATTGAACAAAAAACATGCTTGGACACCCAGTACAGGTCGTTCTCCTTCAGCCTTTTTATACGATGGCCCACGACCCTCAACAGGCACAACAGCATGAAACACCACATATGACATCCTTTAGCACAATCGAGTACAGGTATGGCATCGTTTTTAGGAAACCATAGATAATTGTTCGGAACCGTGAGATTGAAAAAGATGCTTGGTCGGTCCTCCTACTTGAAATTTGGGGCACTGCGCGTGCAATCTACTGTGCCACCAGATATGAGTGGTGTGTTAATGACTGAGTACTATTCTTAACAGTTTCATCACTGTTATGTGCCGTTTTTCGGTTTGGGTTTTGTAGCCACAGTGCAGCACCAGAGGCCAGAAAAATTAGGCATGTCCAAATGCCTGAAAAATTCAGTGCTGTAGCAGCAGCCAGAAAAATTGATGTTTGTAAAACAGTTAGAAAGTGCCCTAAAACCTTGCGGCTTGAACACTAGTTGTTGGCGGATAAGTCACGCAAGTCATCCTGCATTCTAAGAAAAAAAAAGCCAGCGTGTGTACCATTTGTAGCCCAAGGCAGCTCATCTCATCATCAGGCCTTTTTTACTCAAATGTATCGCCCAATGTCAGTCCCTTTGGGATCCATCCCTCATTCATTTTAATAAAGGTGAGATAATCAAGACTTTTTTTCACCTAGGCGACTTCTCTTCTCAGTGACAAAACCTCCTACTACACTGAAGGTCCTTTCTGACAGGACACTTGAAGCAGGGCAGGCCAGAAGTTTGATTGCAAATTGGGATAGCTCAGGCCACAGGTCAAGCCTGCACACCCAGTAGTCAAGGGGTCCATCGCTCCTCAGAGTGTCGAGATCTGCAGTTAATGCTAGGTAGTCTGCTACCTGTCGGTTGAGTCTTTCTCTGAGGCTGGATCCCGAAAGGCTCTGGCGATGCATAGGAGTTAAAAAGGTCCGCATGTCCTCCATCAACAACACGTCAGGAAAGCGTCCTGTCCTTGCCGCCGTTGTCGTGGGAGGAGGAGGAGGATTACTTTCATCTCTTCCCCTGTTAGATTCCCGTTGTGCTGTGACATCGCCCTTATACGCTGTGTAAAGCATAGTTTTTAATTTATTTTGGAACTGCTCCATCCTTTCCGATTTGCGGGAATTTGGTAACATTTCAGGCACTTTATGCTTATACCGGGGGTCTAGTAGCATGCACACCCAGTACAGGCCGTTCTCCTTCAGCTTTTTTATACGAGGGTCCCTCAACAGGCACGACAGCATGAAAGACCCCATTTGCACAAGGTTGGATGCCGAGCTAATCATGCCCCGTTCCTCATCCTCACTGATGTCACTGAAGGTATCTTCTTCCCCCCAGCCACGTACAACACCACGGGTACCAGATAGGTGACAACAACGAGCACCCTGGAATGCCTGTTGTGCTTGGTCTTCCTCCTCCTCTTCAAAGCCACATTCCTCCTCTGACGCCTCTTCCTCACAATCCTCTTCCTGCGTTGCCGCAGGTCCAGCAAGCGATGCTGATTAGGCTGTTTCTGGTGGTGATGGACACCACAACTCTTCCTCTTCACGCTCATCTACGGCCTGATCCAGCACTCTTTGCAGGGCACGCTCCAGGAAGAAAACAAATGGTATGATGTCGCTGATGGTGCCTTCGGTGCGACTGACAAGGTTTGTCACCTCCTCAAAAGGACGCATGAGCCTACAGGCATTGCGCATGAGCGTCCAGTAATTTGGCAAAAAAATCCCCAGCTCCCCAGAGGCTGTCCTAGCACCCCGGTCATACAAATACTCATTAACAGCTTTTTCTTGTTGGAGCAGGCGGTCGAACATTAGGAGTGTTGAATTCCAACGTGTCGGACTGTCGCAAATCAAGCGCCTCACTGGCAGGTTGTTTCGACGCTGGATATCGGACAAGTGCGCCATGGCCATGTAGGAACGCCTGAAATGGCCACACACCTTCCTGGCCTGCTTCAGGATGTCCTGTAAGCCTGGGTACTTATGCACAAAGCGTTGTACAATCAGATTACACACATGTGCCATGCACGGCACATGTGTCAACTTGCCCAATTTCAATGCCGCCACCAAATTACTTCCATTGTCAGAAACAACCTTGCCAATCTCCAGTTGGTGCGGAGTCAGCCACTGATCCACCTGTGCGTTCAGGGCGGACAGGAGTGCTGGTGCGGTGTGACTCTCGGCTTTCAGGCAAGTCAACCCCAAGACGGCGTGACACTGCCGTATCCAGGATGTTGAATAGTACCTGGGGAGCTGGGGGGGTGCCGTTGATGTGGAGCAAGACGCAGAAGCAGAAGAGGACTAAGCCGAGGAAGAGGTTATGGAAGAAGATGGAGTAGGAGGTAGCAGAAGGCCTGCCTGCAAGTCGTGGCAGTGTCACCTGACTGTGGGCAGATGACCAGGAACTGCTACGTAAGAGAGACTCCGTGGAGGATGGTTGAGAGGGGGCAAGGAGGACAGCAGTGGTTGACGTGGCTGAAGATGCTGGAGCAGGAGGAGGAGGGCGGCTTTGAGTTTGTGTGCTGCTTCTACTCATGTGTTCTTCCCATCGGCGTTTGTGATGTGAGACCATGTGCCTTGTACCTAGGTGGGTGTTGGACTTCCCATGACTCAGTTTCTTTTGGCACAAGTTGCAAATGGCATCGCTGTTGTCAGAGGCAGACACACAAAAAAAATGCCACAATGCTGGGCTCTGCGATGACGGCATTCTGGTGGTGGCAACAGCATGCGTTGATTGGTGTCGGTGTGCTGTCTGGCTGACCCGGGGTGCCGATGCATGCTGTCTGACTGGGCCACTAGCTCCTTGCGACGACCTCCACCTGCTTCCAACTCGTCTCCTCCTCCTCCTCTCTGTCTCCCCATCTGAACTTTCCCCCTCTTCTTCTTCTCTTCTAGCAGGCACCCACGTGACATCCACCGACACATCATCATCAACCACTTCACTTGTATCCGACACATCAACAAAGGAAGCATCAGCGGGTACAACATCATCATCATCATCATCATCACACCGTACCTCCATGTCTGTAATGCTGCCTGACTGAGACATATCACTGTTATCTACATCCTCTGTCAATGATGGTTGCACATCACTCATTTCTTCCAACTGATGTGTCAATAACTCCTCTGACAGATCAGGTGAAGCGGCTGTGGTGCTAGTGTTGGTGGTGGAGACAGGCGGGCGAGTGGCACTGGTCACTTGAGAGGTGTCCAAAGCACAGCTGGAGGTGGATGGTGCGTCAAGGTTAGGACTAGGAGTGGAAGCTGTAGAAGATTGGGTGTCCTGTGTTAGCCATTCAACTAGATCCTCCTCAGAACTTTTCGCGTCCCTGGCACCTGGCCTCTGAACAATGTGCATATTTGTAGGGTCTAAAGGAATCACAGCACCACGACCACAACGGCACCTCCGGGGTGGCCTGCCTCTGCCTGCCATTTTTTTTAAAATGTACACTTACAATACTATTAAACAAATTATGAGTGGTGGCACTGGGCAAGTGGGCACAGTATACACTGTGAGCCTGACACAAAAAAACAGACTGATGTTTCAAAGTCAAAAATGTTTATTTTTTAAATATTAAAAGTACTGTGACAACAAATATGATTGGTGGCACTAGTTGTCAAGTGGGCCTGGCACACACGCTGGGAGGAAGGCAACTGCAATTAGATTACACTAGCTGACTGATGCTTCACAGTAAAAAAAGTTTTTTTTTAAATATTTAAAATACTGTTATAACAAATATGATTGGTGGCACTCGTTAGCAAGTGGGCCTGGCACACGCGCTGGCAGGCAGGAAACTGCAATTCAATTGCACTAGCAGACTGATGATTCACAGTAAAAAAAAATAATATTTTAAATATTTTCAAAACTGTTATAACAAATATGATTGGTGGCACTAGTTGGCAAGTGGGCCTGGCATACATGCTGGGAGGAAGGCAACTGCAATTAGATTACACTAGATGACTGATGTTTCACAGTCAAAAAAGTTTTTATTTAAAATATTTACAATACTGTTACAACAAATATGATTGGTGGCACTAGTTGGCTAGTGGGCCTGGCACACACGCTGGCAGGCAGGAAACTGCAATTCAATTGCACTAGCAGACTGATGATTCACAGTCTAATTTTTTTTTATTTTAAACATTTACAATACTGTTATAACAAATATGATTGGTGAAACTAGTTGGCAAGTGGGCCTGGCACACACGCTGGCAGGCAGGCAGGCAACTGCAATTCAATTGCACTAGCAGACTGATGATTCACAGTCAAAAAAGTTTTTATTTAAAATATTTACACTACTGTTATAACAAATATGATTTGTGGCACTAGTTGGAAAGTGGGCCTGGCACACACGCTGGCAGACAGGCAACTGCAATTAAATAACAATAGCAGACTGATGTAAAAGTTTGTTTTTAAAAAAGTTACACTAATGTTACAACAGATAGGAGTGATGGCACTCAGGATAGAAGTAGGCACAGTATGTGCTGGCTGCCTGACACACAGGCTGGCACTAGTGGCAGGCTGGCCTGGCAACTAAAATTAAATAACACTAGAAGACTGATGTAAAAGTTTTTTTTTACAAAATTTAAAATAATGTTACACCAGATAGGAGTGGTGGACTGGCACTGAGGATGGAAGTAGGCACAGTATATGCTGGCAGCCTGACACACAGGCTGGCACTAATGGCAGCCAGGCTGGCCTGGCAACTAATATTAAATAACACTAGAAGAGGACTGATGTAAAAAAAAATTTAAAAAAATTTACACTAATGTTACACCAGATATAAGTGGTGGAAAAAAAGCTATTAATCACACTATATGATGTGGGCCTGACACACAGGCCTGATAGAAAATGAATTTAGATTACACTAGCAAAATGATTTAAAAGTTTTGTTGTTTAAATTTACACTAATGTTAAGCAGATATGAGTGGTCGCTGCCTGGCTGGCACAGAGCAATTAACCACAGTATATGCTGTGTGAGCCTGAGACACAGGCCTGATAGAAAATGAAATTAGATTACACTAGCAAAATGATTTAAAAGTTGTTGTTTTTTAAATTTACAATAATGTTAAGCAGATATGAGTGGTGGCTGCTGGCACAGCAATTAACCACAGTATATGCTGTGTAAGCCTGACACACAGGCCTGATAGAAAATGAAATTAGATTACACTAGCAAAATGATTTAAAAGTTTGGTTGTTTAAATTTACACTAATGTTAAGCAGATATGAGTGGTGGCTGCTGGCACAGAGCAATTAACCACAGTATATGCTGTGTGAGCCTGAGACACAGGCCTGATAGAAAATGAAATTAGTTTACACTAGAAAAATGATTTAAAAGTTTTTTTTTTTTAATTTAAAATAATTTTAAGCAGATATGAGTGGTGGCTGCTGGCACAGCAATTAACCACAGTGTATGCTGTGTAAGCCTGACACACAGGCCTGATAGAAAATGAAATTAGATTACACTAGCAAAATGATTTAAAAGTTTTGTTGTTTAAATTTACACTAATGTTAAGCAGATATCAGTGGTGGCAATAATCACAGTATATATATGCAAATAAAAATTACAAATAATAATAAAAAAAAAAAACGACTGAAGTTCTAACCCTAAAAAGGGCTTTTTGGGGTGCTGTCCTTACAGCAGAGATTAGATGAGTCCTTCAGGACTGTAGTGGACACTAAATACACTAGCCTAGCTATCTATTTCCCTATAATGTCAGCAGCAGCAACACTAAAGCTCCTCTCACTAAGAAAGCAAGATCGTAATGAATCTAAAATGGCTGCTGCCCAGGAGCTGGGAGGGTCTGTCAGGGAGTGTCTGCTGCTGATTGGCTCAAATGTGTCAGAAGGCTGTGAGATACAGGGTCAAAGTTTCCTCAATGATGACAAATAGGGGGCGGATCGAACATCGCATATGTTCACCCTCAGCGGCGAACGCGAACAAGCTATGTTTGCCGGGAACTGTTCGCGACATCACTACATAAGAATAATGTAATCAAACAACTGTGACTTAAATGGGAAATATCTATTTTACAGAGGTATTTAGATAATAAAATGATTCCAAGGGGATTAAGATTAAGGAAGAGACCAGGAAATAATTTAAACAACCCTCTCACTGAAAACTTTAAAACTAAATGGGAAAAACATCTCTCTGACTGTTCTTTTAATTTAATGAAATTGATTTTGAATGAGAACCAATTGAAACTCGACTTAATTGTTAAACAAATAGAGGAATCAGAGAAAGCATTTGACAAATGGGCCTCTAGTTATCAAGCCGTCAACCTCAAATACGCTGGAATTCCGCAGCGTATTTGTGGCGAGGCTGATTCGCCTTAGTTATCAAGCCCTAGATACCGGCAAAAGTAGAATTTTGTGACGTAAACTTCGATCCGCCGGACTCAGTCCGACACAGATCGATTCTTACGTCACTCCAGATGTTCCGCACACAAGTGCGGCACAATCTGACTACTTTTGCTAGTTATCAAAAAACTAGCAGGTACGCTCGGCACTTTTACGGCCCAGCGTACCTGGTTTTCAAACCGCCACCCTGGAGGCGGCGGATCCCATAGGAATCAATGGGAGTCTGACCATAGCGAAAGTACAAGTTCGCTGCTGCCAGACATCCCATTGATTCCTATGGGAGCTGTTTGCACCTAACACCCTAACATGTACCCCGAGTCTAAACACCGCTAATCTGTCCCCCCTACACTGCCGCAACTAAATAAAGTGTTTAACCCCTAAACCGCCGCTCCCGGAGCCCACCGCAAGCTACTCTATACATATTAACCCCTAAACCGCCGCTCCCGGAGCCCACCGCAACTATAATAAATGTCTTAACCCCTAAACCGCCACTCCCGGAGCCCACCGCCACCTACATTATACCTAGTACCCCTATCCTGCCCCCCCTATACCGCCGCCCTCTATAATAAAGTTATTAACCCCTATCCTGCTGATCCCGCACCTCGCCGCAAATAAATAAATAGTTTAACCCCTAAACCGATGCTCCCTGAACACGCCGCAACCTATATTAAATTTATTAACCCCTATCCTGCCCCCCCTACACCGTCGCCACCTATAATAAATTTATTAACCCCTATCCTGCCCCCCCTACACCGTCGCCACCTATAATAAATTTATTAACCCCTATCCTGCCCCCCACTACACCGCCGCCACTGTAATAAAATTATTAACCCCTAAACCTAAGTCTAACACTAACCCTAACTCCCCCCTAACTTAAATATTAATTAAATAAATCGAAATAATATTTCTCTTATTAACTAAGTTAATCCTATTTAAAACTAAATACTTACCTGTAAAATAAACCCTAATATAGCTACAATATAAATAATAATTATATTGTAGCTATCTTAGGATTTATTTTTATTTTACAGGTAACTTTCAATTTATTTTAACTAGGTACAATAGCTATTAAATAGTTATTAACTATTTAATAGCTTACCTAGCTAAAATAAAGAGAAATGTACCTGTAAACTAAAAACTAACCTAAGTTACAATTACACCTAACACTACACTATACTTTAATAAATTATTCCTATTTAAAACTAAATACTTACCTGTAAAATAAACCCTAAGATAGCTACAATATAATTAATAATTACATTGTAGCTATCTTAGGATTTATATTTATTTTACAGGTAACTTTGTATTTATTTTAGCTAGTTAGAATAGTTATTAAATAGTTATTAACTATTTAATAACTACCTAGCTAAAAGAAATACAAAATTACCTGTAAAATAAATCCTAACCTAAGTTACAATTAAACCTAACATTACACTATCATTAAATAAATTAAATAAACTACCTACAAATAACTACAATTAAATACAATTACATAAACTAACTAAAAAAGTATAAAAAATAAAAAAGCTAAGATACAAAAAATAAAAAAACTAAGTTACAAACATTTTAAAAATATTGCAACAATTTTAAGCTACTTACACCTAATCTAAGCCCCCTAATAAAATAACAAACCCCCCCAAAATAAAAAAATGCCCTACCCTATTCTAAATTAAAAAAGTTCAAAGCTCTTTTACCTTACCAGCCCTTAAAAGGACCTTTTGTGGGGCATGCCCCAAAGAAAACTGCTCTTTTGCCTGTAAAAGAAAAATACAACCCCCCCAACATTAAAACCCACCACCCACATACCCCTAATCTAACCCAAACCCCCCTTAAAATAACCTAACACTAATCCCCTGAAGATCATCCTACCTTGAGTCGTCTTCACTCAGCCGAGCAGCGATAGAACCGAAGTGGACATCCGGAGCGGAAGAAGTTATCCTCCAAGCGGCGCTGAAGAAATCTTCCATCCGATGAAGTGATCCTCCAAGCGGCGCTGAAGAAGTCTTCGATCCGGGCGATATCATCTTCCAAGAGGCGCTGAAGAAGTCTTCTATCCAGGCGATGTCATCTTCCAAGCCGGGTCTTGAATCTTCATCCCGCCGACGCGGAACATCCTTCTTTACCGACGGACTACCGACGAATGAAGGCTCCTTTAAGGGACTTCATCCAAGATGGCGCCCCTTTAATTCCGATTGGCTGATAGGATTCTATTAGCCAATCGGAATTAAGGTAGGAAAAATCTGATTGGCTGATTGAATCAGCCAATCAGACTCAAGTTCAATCCGATTGGCTGATCCAATCAGCCAATCAGATTGAGCTCACATTCTATTGGCTGTTCCGATCAGCCAATAGGATGCGAGCTCAATCTGATTGGCTGATTGGATCAGCCAATCTGATTGAACTTCAATCTGATTGGCTGATTCAATCAGCCAATCAGATTTTTCCTACCTTTGCTATGAAAAAAGAAGTATCCGAGATACTTCTTTCATAGCTTGGGGACTGTGAGTCCCACCCTGATAATTGACATATGCCACTGTTGTGATATTGTCTGTCTGAAAACAAATGAACGGTTCTCTCTTTAACAGAGGCACAAACTGAAGAGCTGTGAGAATTGCACGGAGTTCTAAAATATTTATTAGTAATCTCGCCTCTTGAGATTTCCAAACCCCTTGTGCTGTCAGAGATCCCCAAACAGCTCCCCAACCTGAAAGACTCGCATCTGTTGTGATCACAGTCCAGGTTGGCCGAACAAAAGAAGCCCCTTGAACTAAACGATGGTGATCTATCCACCATGTCAGAGAGTATCGTACATTGGGATTTAAGGATATTAATTGTGATATCTTTGTATAATCCCTGCACCATTGATTCAGTATACAAAGCTGTAGAGGTCTCATGTGAAAATGAGCAAAGGGGATTGCGTCCGATGCTGCAGACATGAGACCTAAAACTTCCATGCACAAAGCCACTGAAGGGAATGACTGAGACTGAAGGTGCCGGCAGGCTGCAACCAATTTTAAACGTCTCTTGTCTGTTAGAGACAGAGTCATGGACACTGAATCTATCTGGAAACCTAAAAAGGTGACCCTTGTCTGAGGAATCTAGACACTTTTTGGTAAATTGATCCTCCAACCATGTTTCTGAAGAAACAACACTAGTTGATTCATGTGAGATTCTGCAGTACGTAAAGACTGAGCTAGTACCAAGATATCGTCCAAATAAGGAAACACCGCAATACCCTGTTCTCTGATTACAGAGAGTAGGGCACCCAGAGCCTTCAAAAAGATTCTTGGAGCTGTTGCTAGGCCAAATGGAAGAGCAACAAATTGGTAATGCTTGTTTATAAAAGAGAATCTCAGAAACTGATAATGTTCTGGATGAATCGGAATATGAAGGGATGCATCCTGCAAGTCTATTGTGGACATATAATGTCCTCGCTGAACAAAAGGCAGAATAGTCCTTATAGTCACCATCTTGAAAGTTGGTACTCTTACATAATGATTCAAAATTTTCAGATCCAGAACTGGTCTGAATAAATTTTTCTTCTTTGGGACAATGAATAGATTTGAATAAAACCCCAAACCTTGTTCCTGAAGAGCAACTGGCATGATTACCCCTGAAGACTCCAGGTCTGAAACACACTTCAGGAAAGCCTGAGCTTTTAATGGATTTGTTGGGATACGTGAGAGAAAAATCTTCTCACAGGAGGTCTTACTCTGAATCCTATTCGATACCCTTGAGAGACAATGCTCTGAATCCATTGATTTTGGACAGATTTTATCCAAATATCCTTGAAAAACCTTAATCTGCCCCCTACCAGCTGAGCTGGAATAAGGGCCGCACCTTCATGCGGACTTAGGGGCTGACTTTGGTTTCCTAAATGGCTTGGATTTATTCCAATTTGAGGAAGGCTTCCAATTGGAAGCAGATTCCTTGGGGGGGGGGGATTAAGTTTTTGTTCCTTATTCTGACGAAAGGAACGAAAACGGTTAGAAGCCTTAGATTTACCCTTAGGTTTTTTTATCCTGAGGCAGAAAAACTCCCTTTTCCCCAGTGACAGTTGAAATAATAGAATCCAACTGAGAACCAAATAAATTATTACCTTGGAAAGAAAGAGATAATAATCTAGATTTAGATGTCATATCAGCATTCCAAGATTTAAGCCACAAAGCTCTTCTAGCTAATATAGCTAAAGACATGGATCGAACATTAATTTTGATAATATCAAAAATGGCATCACAAATAAAATGATTAGCATATTGCAGTAAGTGAATGATGCTAGATAAGTCAGAATCCAATTCCTGTTGCGCAAAATTCTCCAACAAGAAAGTTGATGAAGCCGCAACATCAGCCAAAGAAATTGCAGGTCTAAGAAGATGACCTGAATATAAATAGGCCTTTCTTAGATAAGATTCAAGCTTCCTATCTAAAGGATCCTTAAAGGAAGTACTATCTTCCATAGGAATAGTGGTACGTTTAGCAAGAGTAGAAATAGCCCCATCAACTTTGGGGATTTTTTCCCAAAATTCTATAGATTTTGCTGGTAAAGGATACCATTTTTCAAACCTTGAAGAAGGAATAAAAGAAGTACCTGGCTTATTCCATTCCTTAGAAATCATATCAGAAATAGCCTCAGGAATAGGAAAAAAAAACCCTGGAGAAACCACAGGAGGTTTAAAAACAGCATTTAAACGTTTATTAGACTGAACGTCAAGAGGACTGGTTACCTCAATATCCAAAGTAATTAACACTTCTTTTAATAAAGAACGCATATACTCTATTTTAAATAAATAAGTAGATTTGTCAGTGTCAATATCTGAGGAAGGATCTTCTGTATCAGATAGATCCTCATCAGAAGAGGATAAATTATTATGTTGTTGGTCATTTGAAATTTCATCAACTAAATGAGAAGTTTTAAAAGACCTTTTACGTTTATTAGAAGGTGGAAATGCAGACAAAGCCTTCAAGATAGAATCAGAAACAAATTCTTTAAAATTTACAGGTATATCATGCACATTAGAAGTTGAAGGAACTGCAACTGGCAATGTACTATTACTGATAGATACACTATCTGCATGTAAAAGTTTATCATGACAACTATTACAAATGACATTCGGTGAAATAATTTCAACAATTTTACAACAAATGCACTTAGCTTTGGTAGAACGGAAGTCAGGCAGCAATGTTCCAGCAGAAACTTCTGAGGCAGGATCAGATTGAGACATCTTGCAAAATGTAAGAGAAAAAATAACATATAAAGCAAAAGTATCTATTTCCTTATATGACAGTTTCAGGAATGGGAAAAAATGCAAATAGCATAGGCCTCTGATAGAGAAAAAAGCAAGAGGCAAACATCAATGGGGTATTGAAATAATGAAAAAGTTTGGCGCCAAGTATGACGCACAATGTAACGTAAACTTTTTGGCGCCAAAAATAACTGGAAATGACACACTCGCGTCACTAATGACGCAACCGTGTGAAAGGTCTCGGCATCAAGTATGACGCCGGAAATGACGAAGCTGCGTCATAGACGTATTTTCGCGCCAAAAATATTTTCGTGCCAAGAATGATGCAATAAAGTTTAGCTTTTGACGCACCCGCGGGCCTAATGCTGCCCGCAATTTGCAAGAAGTAGTCAATTGAAAAAAGACTAAACCCAGGTAAGAAAAAAATTTCTTTAAAAGATGTTAATATTTCCCAAATATGAAACTGACAGTCTGCAGAAGGAAATACATGAACCAGACTCAAGGCAAATATAAGTACAATACATATATTTAGAACTTTATATAAATGCATAAAGTGCCAAACCATAGCTGAGGTGTCTTAAGTAATAAAAAACATACTTACCAAAAGACACCCATTCACATATAGCAGATAGCCAAACCAGTACTGAAACAGTTATCAAAAATGAACATATCCCAATAAAGTGATATAAAAGAGCGCTGATATTTAAAATATAAAAAAGCAATATTCAATATAAAACCAGGTAATACACTTAAAGTATAGTAGATCAAGTCTACAGTATTAGTCCTGTTTATTGTCCATAAACTGGTGGTAAATTGAAGGGATAAAGGTATCCTCCTGTTTCGTGAGTAGGGCTGCTCCTCTTGATCCCAGAGAGTGTGGAACAACTGTTAAAATAGAAAGTAGAAAGAGGGCGCCACAATAGCGTGATACCGTCTGGATATGTAGGTATAGATATAAGTAAGTATTATGCTTACCAGATGGTGTGACACTGTACTGTGACCAGTGCAAGAAAGCAGGCTAGCACTTATCAGTGGCTAGTACACTGTGGAAGCCAAGCTCCAAAGGCACTTGTCCTAGTTGAAACTCTGAGTGTGTCTCCTGTTGGCTGGACTTCAGGTGCTGCAAAGGTGTAATCTTTTGTGTGTTGTTCAGTTGGTATTGATAAACCACAACACAGACAACTTCAAATAAAATGGCTTTTAATACTTATGACGCGTTTCTCAACCTCAAACAGGTTGTTTCATCAGATAAAAAAGTGAATGCCATCATTAACAATTGTTAACAATTTATGCACATTTGTGTGTCAAAAGAGGAAGTTGTCATCATATGTGTAATCCAATAGAAAAACATTTGTGTGCATTCAGCTGTGGAAACCAAAAGAGGCTCCCAGCTGTTACAATTTAAAAATTAGACAGAGTAACAAGGTTTGAATAGGGTGTGTATAAATGTAAGAATCTAAACTTTTAACCTATTGGTTACATTGTGAAAATGAATGAACAAATAAAACAATCTTATCACTTTGTTTTCATTAAAAGTTATTACATATATAACCTCACTTAATCATTTATTGTGATAGACACAATCCTTTGGAAAAAAAATATGTATAATTTAAAATGAGTGTATGTATGGAAAATACACAGTTCATTAAGTAATCAGGATCTGAATAGGAGTCTAAACTTTTAACCTATTGTTTGCATGGTGAAAGTGATGATTTAAGAAAAAATGTTATTATTAGGTTTTTGTAGAAGATAGATACTTGTATAGCCTCAATATAGTTTGTTATAATGGCTTGAAACATATTTCACCTCAATAATAGTTTGTTATAGTAAACATAATCTATTTTAAAAGGAAAATATCACTTTGTTTTCATTAGAAGTTGTTGCCTATGTAACCTCACTTAGTAGTTTATTGTGATGGACACAATTCTTTTGAATATGAAAAAATATGTTTAATTGTAAAAAAGTGTGTGTATGTATAAAAGTGTGATTCATTAAATAATAAAGATATAGATAGGAATCTTGACCTTTAACCTGTTGTTTGCATTATAAATATGAAGAATTAAAAAAGTGTTATTACTTGGTTTATGTTGAAGATAAATACTTGTATAGCCTCAATATAGTTTGTTATAGTGAATTAATGTATATATAACCTCAAAAAAAACGAGTTTGTTATAATATACACAATCTTTTTTGTAATATAAAAAGGTGTGTTTGTACATAGGGATGTGTATGTATGAAATGAGTTGTTCAACATAAACCAAGTAATAACACTTTTTTAATTCTTCATATTTATAATGCAAACAACAGGTTAAAGGTCAAGACTCCTATCTATATCTTTATTATTTAATGAATCACACTTTTATACATACACACACTTTTTTACAATTAAACATATTTTTTCATATTCAAAAGAATTGTGTCCATCACAATAAACTACTAAGTGAGGTTACATAGGCAACAACTTCTAATGAAAACAAAGTGATATTTTCCTTTTAAAATAGATTATGTTTACTATAACAAACTATTATTGAGGTGAAATATGTTTCAAGCCATTATAACAAACTATATTGAGGCTATACAAGTATCTATCTTCTACAAAAACCTAATAATAACATTTTTTTTAAATCATCACTTTCACCATGCAAACAATAGGTTAAAAGTTTAGACTCCTATTCAGATCCTGATTACTTAATGAACTGTGCATTTTCCATACATACACTCATTTTAAATTATACATATTTTTTTTTCCAAAGGATTGTGTCTATCACAATAAATGATTAAGTGAGGTTATATATGTAATAACTTTTAATGAAAACAAAGTGATAAGATTGTTTAATTTGTTCATTCATTTTCACAATGTAACCAATAGGTTAAAAGTTTAGATTCTTACATTTATACACACCCTATTCAAACCTTGTTACTCTGTCTAATTTTTAAATTGTAACAGCTGGGAGCCTCTTTTGGTTTCCACAGCTGAATGCACACAAATGTTTTTCTATTGGATTACACATATGATGACAACTTCCTCTTTTGACACACAAATGTGTATACATTGTTAACAATTGTTAATGATGGCATTCACTTTTTTATATGATGAAACAACCTGTTTGAGGTTGAGAAACGCGTCATAAGTATTAAAAGCCATTTTATTTGAAGTTGTTTGTGTTGTGGATTATCAATACCAACTGAACAACACACAAAAGATTACACCTTTGCAGCACCTGAAGTCCAGCCAACAGGAGACACACTCAGAGTTTCAACTAGGACAAGTGCCTTTGGAGCTTGGCTTCCACAGTGTACTAGCCACTGATAAGTGCTAGCCTGCTTTCTTGCACTGGTCACAGTACAGTGTCACACCATCTGGTAAGCATAATACTTACTTATATCTATACCTACATATCCAGACGGTATCACGCTATTGTGGCGCCCTCTTTCTACTTTCTATTGAAACAGTTACCAGTAGAGGTAATGGTAAATTGAGAGTATATCGTCGATCTGAAAAGGGAGGTAGGAGATGAATCTCTACGACCGATAACAGAGAACCTATGAAATAGACCCCCGTTAGGGAAATCATCGTATTCAATAAGTGATACTCCCTTCACGTCCCTCTGACATTAGCTGTACTCTGAGAGGAATCGGGCTTCAACAATGCTGAGAAGCGCATATCAACGTAGAAATCTTAGCACAAACTTACTTCACCACCTCCATAGGAGGCAAATTTTGTAAAACTGAATTGTGGGTGTGATGAGGGGTGTATTTATAGGCATTTTGAGGTTTTGGAAACTTTGCCCCACCTGGTAGGATTGTATATCCCATATGTCACTAGCTCATGGACTCTTGCCAATTACATGAAAGAAAAGATAACAAATAGACTAGAAGTCTTCCTGAAATATTTAGTAGCTTCAACATAATATTTCAAAGCTCTTACCACATCCAAAGAATGTAAGGATCTCTCCAAAGATTACTTAGGATTAGGACACAAGGAAGGGACAACAATTTCTCTATTAATGTTTTTAGAATTAACAACCTTAGGTAAGAATTTAAATGAAATCCACAAAACCGCCTTATCCTGATGAAAAATCAGAAAAGGAGATTCACAAGAAAGAGCAGATAATTCAGAAACTCTTCTAGCAGAAGAGATGGCCAAAAGGAACAACACTTTCCAAGAAAGTAGTTTAATGTCCAAATAATGCATAGGCTCAAATGGAGGAGCCTTTAAGAACTTTTTCTACCAAAATGGTTTCTTAAATCGCTTGTATTTATTCCAATTTGAAGAAGGTTTCCAACTGGAAACAGATTCCTTCGGGGAAGGATTAGGTTTCTGTTCCTTAATTTGTCGAAAGGAACGAAAAACGGTTAGAAGCTTTAGATTTACCCTTAGGTCTTTTAGCCTGAGGTAAAAAAAACTCCCTTCCCTTTAGTCACAGTTGAAATAATCGAATCCAAATGAGAACCAAATAACTTATTACCTTGAAAAGAAAGAGATAGCAATCTAGATTTAGAAGTCATGTCAGCATTCCAAGATTTAAGCCACAAAGCTCTTCTAGCTAAAATATCTATAAGACATACGGCTAGATTTAGAGTTCTGCGGCCAAAGGGGTGCGTAGCTAACGCATGCTTTTTTCCCCCCCCCGCACCTTTTAAATACCGCTGGTATTTAGAGTTCACAGAATGGCTGCGTTAGGCTCCAAAAAGGGAGCGTATAGCATATTTACCGCCACTGCAACTCTCGATACCAGCGGTGCTTACGGACGCGGCCAGCTTCAAAAACGTGCTTGTGCACGATTCCCATATAGGAAACAATGGGACAGTTTGAGCTGAAAAAAAACCTAACACCTGCAAAAAAGCAGCGTTCAGCTCCTAACGCAGCCCCATTGTTTCCTATGGGGAAACACTTCCTAAGTCTGCACCTAACACCCTAACATGTACCCCGAGTCTAAACACCCCTAACCTTACACTTATTAACCTCTAATCTGCTGCCCCCGCTATCGCTGACCCCTGCATATTATTATTAACCCCTAATCTGCCTCTCCGTACACCGCCGCAACCTACATTATAGTTATGTACCCCTAATCTGCTGCCCCTAACACCGCCGACCCCTATATTATATTTATTAACCCCTAATCTGCCCCCCACAACGTCGCCGCCAGCTACCTACAATTATTAACCCCTAATCTGCCGACCGGACCTCGCCGCTACTCTAATAAATTTATTAACCCCTAAAGCTAAATCTAACCATAACCCTAACACCCCCCTAAGTTAAATATAATTTTATTTTAACAAAATAAATTAACTCTTATTAAATAAATTATTCCTATTTAAAGCTAAATACTTACCTGTAAAATAAATCCTAATATAGCTACAATATAAATTATAATAATATTGTAGCTATTTTAGGATTTATATTTATTTTACAGGCAACTTTGTATTTATTTTAACCAGGTACAATAGCTATTAAATAGTTAATAACTATTTAATAGCTACCTAGTTAAAATAATTACAAAATTACCTGTAAAATAAATCCTAACCTAAGTTACAATTAAACCTAACACTACACTATCAATAAATTAATTAAATAAAATACCTACAATTACCTACAATTAAACCTAACACTACACTATCAATAAATTAATTAAATACAATACCTACAATTAAATACAATTAAATAAACTAACTAAAGTACAAAAAATAAAAAAGAACTAAGTTACAAAAAATAAAAAAATATTTACAAACATTAGGAAAATATTACAACAATTTTAAACTAATTACACCTACTCTAAGCCCCCTAATAAAATAACAAAGCCCCCCAAAATAAAAAATGCCCTACCCTATTCTAAAATTAAAATAGAAACGCTCTTTTACCTTACCAGCCCTTAAAAGGGCCCTTTGCTGGGCATGCCCCAAAGAATTCAGCTCTTTTGCCAATCAGATTCAAGTTCAATCCAATTGGCTGATTGGATCAGCCAATCGGATTGAGCTCACATTCTATTGGCTGATCGGAACAGCCAATAGAATGCGAGCTCAATCTGATTGGCTGATTGGATCAGCCAATCGGATTGAACTTGAATCTGATTGGCTGATTCCATCAGCCAATCAGAATTTTCCTACCTTAATTCCGATTGGCTGATAGAATCCTATCAGCCAATCGTAATTTGAGGGACGCCATCTTGGATGACGTCCCTTAAAGGAACCTTCATTCATCGTCTAGTCGTCGGAAGAAGAGGATGGATCCGCGCTGGAGGTCTTGAAGATCAGCCGGTCGTCATCGGATGGAAGAACATAGAAGATGCGGCTTGGATGAAGTTGTTTGCCGGTCCGGATGTCCTCTTCTGCCCGCTTGGATCAAGACTTCAGCCGGAGGATGGATGTCTTCAGCCCCCTCTTGGGCTTGGATCAAGACATCGGAGGCTCTTCTGGACAGATCAGGACCCGGTGTGGTGAAGACAAGGTAGGGAGATCTTCAGGGGCTTAGTGTTAGGTTTATTTAAGGGGGGTTTGGGTTAGATTAGGGGTATGTGGGTGGTGGGTTATGTTGGGGGGGGTATTGTATGTTTTTTTTTACAGGCAAAAGAGCTGAATTCTTTGGGGCATGCCCCGCAAAGGGCCCTTTTAAGGGCTGGTAAGGTAAAAGAGCTTTTCAATTTTAATTTTAGAATAGGGTAGGGCATTTTTTTATTTTGGGGGTCTTTGTTATTTTATTAGGGGGCTTAGAGTAGGTGTAATTAGTTTAAAATTGTTGTAATATTTTTCTAATGTTTGTAAATATTTTTTTATTTTTTGTAACTTAGTTCTTTTTTATTTTTTGTACTTTAGTTAGTTTATTTAATTGTATTTAATTGTAGGTATTGTATTTAATTAATTTATTTATAGTGTAGTGTTAGGTTTAATTGTAACTTAGGTTACGATTTATTTTACAGGTAATTTTGTAATTATTTTAACTAGGTAGCTATTAAATACTTATTAACTATTTAATAGCTATTGTACCTGGTTAAAATAATTACAAAGTTGCCTGTAAAATAAATATTAATCCTAAAATAGCTACAATATAATTATAATTTATATTGTAGCTATATTAGTGTTTATTTTACAGGTAAGTATTTAGCTTTAAATAGGAATCATTTATTTAATAAGAGTTAATTTATTTCGTTAGATTTAAATTATATTTAAGTTAGGGGGGTGTTAGGGTTAGACTTAGCTTTAGGGGTTAATAAATTTATTAGAGTAGCGGTGAGGTCTGGTCGGCAGATTAGGGGTTAATACTTGAAGTTAGGTGTCGGCAATGTTAGGGAGGGAAGATTAGGGGTTAATACTATTTATTATAGGGTTTTTGAGGTGGGAGTGAGGCGGATTAGGGGTTAATACATTTATTATAGTAGCGGTGAGGTCCGGTGGGCAGATTAGGGGTTAATAAGTGTAGGTAGGTGGAAGCGATGTTGGGGGCGGCAGATTAGGGGTTAATAAATATAATATAGGGGTCGGCGGTGTTAGGGGCAGCAGATTAGGGGTACATAGGGATAACGTAGGTGGCGGCGGTGTGCGGTCGGCAGATTAGGGGTTAAAATATTTTAATAGAGTGGCGGCGATGTGGGGGGACCTCGGGTTAGGGGTACATAGGCAGTTTATGGGTGTTAGTGTACTTTAGAGCACAGTAGTTAAGAGCTTTATGAACCGGCGTTAGCCCAGAAAGCTCTTAACTCCTGACTTTTTTCTGCGGCTGGAGTTTTGTCGTTAGATTTCTAACGCTCACTTCAGCCACGACTCTAAATACCGGCGTTAGAAAGATCCCATTGAAAAGATAGGATACGCAATTGACGTAAGGGGATCTGCGGTATGGAAAAGTCGTGGCTGGAAAGTGAGCGTTAGACCCTTTCCTGACTGACTCCAAATACCAGCGGGCGGTAAAAACCAGCGTTAGGAGCCTCTAACGCTGGTTTTGACGGCTACCGCCAAACTCTAAATCTAGCCAATAGATTTAACATCAATTTTGATGATATAAAAATGGCATCACAAATAAAATGATTAGCATGTTGAAGCAAGCGAACAATGCTAGACAAATCAGAATCCAATTCTTGTTGCGCTAAATTTTCCAACCAAAAAGTTGATGCAGCTGCAACATCAGCCAAAGAAATTGCAGGCCTGAGAAGATGACCAGAATATAAATAGGTTTTCCTTAGATAAGATTCAAGTTTCCTATCTAAAGGAGCTTTAAAAGAAATACAATCTTCCATAGAAATAGTAGTACGTTTCACAAAAGTAGAGATATCCCCATCAACTTTGGGGATCTTTTTCCAAAACTCCAATGTAACTGCTGGCAAAAGAAACAATTTTTTAAACCTTGAAAAAGGAATAAAAGAAGTACCAGGCCTATTCCATTCCTTAGAAATCATATCAGAAATAGCATCAGGAACTGGAAAAACCTCTGGAGTAACCACAGGAGGTTTATAAACAGAATTTAAACATTTACTAGTTTTAGTATCAAGAAAACTAGTTTCCTCAATATCCAATGTAATCAACACTTATTTTAACAAAGAACAAATATACTCCATTTTAAATAAATAAGTAGATTTGTCAGTGTCAATATCTGAGGAAGGATTTTCTAAATCAGATAGATCCTCATCAGAGGAGGATAATTCAGTATGTTGTCGGTCATTTGAAATGTCATCAACTTTATGAAACGTTTTAAAAGACCTTTTACGTTTATTAGAAGGCGGGATGGCAGACAAAGTCTTCTGAATAGAATCGGCAATAAATTATTTTAAATTCACAGGTATATCTTGTACATTAGATGTTGGAGGAACAGCAACAGGCAATGTACTATTACTGATGGACACATTCTGTGCATGTAAAAGTTTATCATGACAACTATTACAAACCGCAGCTGAAGATATAATCTCCACAAGTTTACAACAGATGTACTTAGCTTTGGTAGAACTGTTATCAGGCAGCAGGGTTCCAACAGTGATTTTTGAGACAGGATCAGATTGAGACATCTTGCAAATGTAAGGGAAAAAACAACACAGGAGGTTTAAAAACAGCATTTAAACGTTTATAAGACTGAACGTCAAGAGGACTGGTTACCTCAATATCCAAAGTAATTAACACTTCTTTTCATAAAGAACGCATATACTCTATTTTAAATAAATAAGTAGATTTGTCAGTGTCAATATCTGAGGAAGGATCTTCTGTATCAGATAGATCCTCATCAGAAGAGGATAAATTATTATGTTGTTGGTCATTTGAAATTTCATCAACTAAATGAGAAGTTTTAAAAGACCTTTTACGTTTATTAGAAGGTGGAAATGCAGACAAAGCCTTCAAGATAGAATCAGAAACAAATTCTTTAAAATTTACAGGTATATCATGCACATTAGAAGTTGAAGGAACTGCAACTGGCAATGTACTATTACTGATAGATACACTATCTGCATGTAAAAGTTTATCATGACAACTATTACAAATGACATTCGGCGAAATAATTTCAACAATTTTACAACAAATGCGCTTAGCTTTGGTAGAACGGATGTCAGGCAGCAATGTTCCAGCAGAAACTTCTGAGGCAGGATCAGATTGAGACATCTTGCAAAATGTAAGAGAAAAAACAACATATAAAGCAAAATTATCAATTTCCTTATATGGCAGTTTAAGGAATGGGAAAAAATGCAAACAGCATAGCCCTCTGATAGAGAAAAAAGGCAAGAGGCATATAGGAATGGGGTTTAAAATAATGAAAATATGTGGCGCCAAGTATGAAGCACAACACAAACAGAAAAAAAAAAATTGGCGCTAACAACATCCGGAAATGACACACTCGCGTCATTGAAGACGCAACCTTGTGAAAGGACTCAGCGTCAACTAAGATGCCGTAAGTGACGAATTTGCGCCATCAAACGTAACTTTGCGCCCTCTCGAGACTAATTCTGCCCTCAAATTTAAAATGACAGTCAATTGAAAAAGACTATACCCCAGGTAAGAAATAAATTTTTCCTAAAAAATGCATTTCCCAGATATGAAACTGACAGTCTGCAAAATAAAATATACTGAAACCTGAATCATGGCAAATATAAGTACAATACATATATTTAGAACTTTATATAAATACATAAAGTGCCAAACCATAGCTGAGAGTGTCTTAAGTAATGAAAACATACTTACCAAAAGACACCCATCCACATATCGCAGATAGCCAAACCAGTACTGAAACGGTTATCAGTAGAGGTAATGAAATATGAGAGTATATCGTCGATCTGAAAAGGAAGGTAGGAAATGAATCTCTACAACCGATAACAGAGAACCTATGAAATAGATCTCCCGTGAGGAAAACCAATGCATTCAATAGGTGATACTCCCTTCACATCCCTCTGACATTCACTGTAGTCTGAGAGGAATCGGGATTCAAAATGCTGAGAAGCGCATATCAACGTAGAAATCTTAGCACAAACTTACTTCACCACCTCCATAGGAGGCAAAGTTTGTAAAAATGAATTGTGGGGGAAAATTGTATGCTCTGACGCTCCTGGTTCCGGTGGAGGAGGAGCAAGCAGGTGAAGCTGAGCTCCAATCTCCAGTCCCTCAGCTGCTGGCGGTGATTTTTCGCGCCTCTCCCTAGGTTGGGAGTCCGCTTACAGGACAGTAATTGGCACCACTCAAGGAACCCCTATTGCGGCATTACACCCCGCTGAGCAAACAAGCAAGCTGCTAGTCATATGTTACAAATAGTTTCATATGAAAAAATCTAAGTATTGCTGCTCACATTTATCTATGCTGAGAATGCCTATTACATTGCACACCGGCTTCTCTACCTAAAGACAAAAAAGGAAAATCTGTTTGCGCTCCCACATACTCAAAAGCCATCTACTTGTATACCCTGAGCTCCCTGGAAGGCTACTCCCTTATTCTTTCCATTCTGAAACCCCTCACCTGTATCCTCCTTTCCACCTGTGTTGGTAGGTGACTCCTTGCAGCGGACTTCAACCGGATCGTGAAGAGCCATTCCCTCCCTGCTCCGCGATCACTGTGCGGTCTGACCTGGCTCCTGGCGACGCCCCCCCCCCTTCTCCCACCGGTGCTGCGTGAGAGGGGTACAAGGGGATCTTGCAAAGGCACTTGAAAGGAGGGAAACAACCTAGATTGTGAACCGGTTTAAACGGACTTACTGCCGGGGCCCCTCCTCCCTCCTCTCCCACCGTTGTTGCGTGAGAGGAGGCAGACTACAGAAACCGAGAAGGAACGCTGCGGGGGAACTTCCTGGAAGTACGGCAGCAAGTGAGTCTCCTGGCAGAAGCTTTCCGAGAAGGACCTATGGCAGCACAGTGGTGAAGGAGGTGGTGAGTTTGAAAATCTGACATTGGGAGAGGGCACAGGGAGAGACTCCTTAGTCGGGGACTATTGCGGTGGAATATTGAGCTTAAAGGGAAAGGAGCAAGAGAGAAAGCTGATAGAAAAGAAATAAGGAAAAAGTTAATTTGAACGAGCTCCAAGGAAAGCGGAGGACATTAATTCATAATAATAACTACTCTGTTGAAAACAACAGTAGGTAAAAGACTCATACAATAATACAGAACGGTATGATATTAAGCTAGTAGGAAAACTAGCTACTAAAAAGGACAATTTTGTTCTTTTTTTGTTGGGGGGGGTTCTGCTTTCCTTTGTCTGTTTCAACCATTGTTACTTTTTCCCCTCTTCCCCTCTCTTCTGGTGCAAGTTACTTAAGATAAAGGCTATAAACTGAACTAAAAAGAAGAAACTACGGTTATTTAGCTCAATGGAATAAGTTTTTGTACTCAAGAAATGAGTTTATTATACTGGCACTGAACGATGATTTTCCAGTAGAGGGGAAATTTTGTGTCTTCCTTATCCTTAACTGCCATATCCTGTGTCAGAAAACTTGTTTAGCTTCTATACAAAATGAATCTTTGGGATGTCTTATAAATAACAAGTAAACACCTACTGGGTTAAAAGCTGAAACAGTGTAGAATGTTTTCTGTCTCTCAATAGAAACAAAGTAGGCTGTTATATAATTGACACAAATATCATTACACAGGGAGACCCAAGAGGTTACTTACTGGCCTAATATAGAGACTGGGTTTCTCAGAGAACGCATCATATTATGTTAAATTGCTCTAGGGAAGATGATTTAAGCATACATTTTGAAAGGCTTTTTTCCTGTTTTTCATATAAGAATAACCCAAAGAAAATGAATATTATGAAGGGGATACAAAGTTAACTATTAAGAACTGATCTAAAAGCCCTTCTACTGCTTATGAGCTATGATTTCTTGGAGCTTTGGCTCCTGGGGCTTGTACATTTCTTTTCTTCTCTTTATTACAATTCTGTTTTTCACAAAGAGAAATAATTTCTTTCGCCTAGAGAAATATGTGCTGCAACTTGTGAAAAGTATAGAAGGTTGTTAAGATATAATAAGGGTAATAGCACACCCTGGGGTGACCAGTGAATTAGTAACACAATGCTAAATTGCCTATTTGGAAAGAGTTAAGTGTATTTACTAGTCAAAGGGTATTGCTTACGAGCTATGATACTTTGGCGCTTTTGCTGCAGGGGCTTGTACATTCCTGTTTATTATAAGAGTAATAACCTCTTTCGTTTAGAGAAATTTCTACTGCAACTTGTGAAAACTTCAAAAGGCTGTTAAAACATAATATGGGTAATAGCACACCCTAGGGCGATTAGTGAATTAGCAACATAACGTTGTACTGCCTAACTGGAAAGAGTTAAGTGCACTCATTATTCAAAAGGCTATTTGAGATAAGGAAATTGAGTCCTTATCTTATCTTGTAGATTTTTTTATAATTATAACACTATCACTTATGGTAAACCTTGCAATTTAAACTAGAGTAGTGAAGAAAGTAAAATTGCAACTGAAATAGAAATAATAGAGGCTCAATTATAAACTATTTCTATTGATAAACAAAAAATAAGCCCTGCAGAAGGGAGACTAATATTATAACCTTGAGATTTAAATAGTTAAAGAATACAAGTCCTAAAGACTTAAAATCTAGAAAACAGAAGAAATTTTTACAAGAGTGACAGTTGTTCGCTTTGACATAAGTTTGTACTATTTTACAGCTGCAGCGAGGGGGAAAGAACCCACGAAATTTACACTATTTACACTACCTACACAAGGTATAACTTACACTTCACGAAATTAACTCAGAAACACTTTTCTTTTCTCCTTTTTTTTTTTTTGTTGTTGTGCACAATTGGCTACAGGCACAAAATTACCACTTTAATATCCTATAACCTTTCCACTAGCCTACACCCCACGAATTTATATTAGAACCACCTCTTATAACACCTACACGTCTAAGACCCATGTAAGAGGGTTTTTTTTTTTTCTCCACAAATACACTATAACTTTACATAACACACTACTTATACACATGGACAAATACCTTCACAACCACTCGAAAAATTCCCCTCTAGCTATGGCTGGAAGACAGAGAGATAAAAAAAATAAAGCGACCTACGAAACTTCAACAGAAGTACACACACTTTTTACTAATCCTTCTCTAGGGGAATCATTAGATATCCAAACTATAGTAAGCAAGATCTCCGATGCCCTAGCTCCTAAATTTGAGGCTTTAAAAGTAAAGATTAAGCAAGATATAGCATCCTTAACAAATGAGGTAAAACAATTTTCTCAGAGACTCTCTGAAGTGGAGCAAAGGATCTCACACCTAGAGGACACTAACATGACCTACAAAAATAGCCTTGACGCCCTAAACATAACAGTTTCTAAAATGCAGAGCAAAATAGAAGATCTGGAGAACAGATCTAGAAGGAATAATCTGAGAATCATTGGAGTCCCTGAAGAAAAACAATATGAAAACCTAGATAAATTTCTTACGGAGACATTACCCAGACTACTTCAAATTCCAGACTCCTATCCCAAGATAGTAATTGAAAGGGCTCATAGGATAGGCACACTTACACTAAATAAAAACAATCCGAGATTAAGGCCCATAATTGCTAAGGTTTTGAATTTCCAGCATAAAATGGCAATTCTCCAAGCTTATCGCAAGCATCAACCTATTCTATTAGGTGATGTAAAAATTCTTATTTTTCAAGACTACTCAGCAGAAGTAGCATCAAAAAGAAGGGAGATTGCCCCAATATGCTCAAGGTTCATAAACCAAGGTATACGGGCAACCTTACTCTACCCAGCAAAATTAAAAATACAGAGGGAGGGATGCACATTCTTTTATGACTCAGCGCAGGACGCAGCTAAATTCTTTGAGGAGATATTCCCTTCGGGGAATGATTAAAAATAAACAAAATAATTTAGATAAATTCGACATTCTCTGTACCGCATACTGATTAGAGTATTAGAAAACAAAGGGAAGGAGGGAAGTTGGGGTAAACTTCCTCTAGCAGCTTGTTTAAAATGGTATTATGCTATATGTATGATTGTAATTTTTTTTTTTTCTCCTCTCTGAACGTCTTAATATCTCTATGTTTTAATGGCTACCGACAATAAATTTAAATTAATCTCCTGGAACATAGGAGGTCTCACCTCACCCATTAAACGAAAGGCAATATTATCCTATCTGAGGAAGAATCATGTTGATTTAGCCTTCTTGCAAGAAACTCATTTAAAAGCTGAAGAAGTGCTTAAATTGAAGACCTCTTGGGTTAAAGAAGTTTTATTTTCTGCTTCTTCAAATAGAAAGAGCGGAGTGGCGATCCTCCTGGGGAAAAAACTCTGCTTTGAGATTCTACATGTAGATACAGATCAAGAAGGAAGGTACATAATTGCAAAGATTAAAATAAATAAAATTCTTTATACCTTCTGCAATGTTTATGCTCCAAATGTTTTTAATTCTTCCTTTTGGGATATCCTCCAAAATAGGCTCATGTTATGTGCAGAGGGTTATCTAGTTCTCGGTGGCGATTTTAACATGGCCCCAATGCACCTTTTAGATAGATTAAGACAGAGCTCTCACACTAGAAAAACTAAGAGAGATAATTTGGAAACAAAATTATTTATTAAAATTTCAAATAATTTGAAGGTCTCTGACATCTGGAGACTTCAAAACCCTAAGGCTAGAGATTTCACTTGTCATTCAAGGGCCCATAAATCACTATTGCAGATAGATCTTTTTTTGCTCGATGATAGGCTCTTTAAGTCTAATGTTATCGCAGAAATCTCTTCATTTCCAGCTAAGCCCTATCTCTCCAAGAAACACGGGCTTCCGGTTTCCTTGTTTTCTAGCTACAGATATTAAGTTAAAAAATTGGCTTGTAGCCAAATATTGCGAATTCGTAGTATTTAACCGTGAGCATATCACTAAACCTGCTATTTTCTGGGAGTCAGCTAAGGCGGTCCTGCGAGGTGATATCCTAGCATATACTATAGCAAGGACAAAAAAACTTAAGGTAAGAGAAAAGGAATTATTGAAATCATTTACAAATGCTTATAACCAATATATTCTCTTGAAATCACCCGAGAACTGGATGAGGTACACAACTGCTTTAGTAGAAAGAGACTCGTTTCTTCTTTATCAAACATCTCAGAAAGATCTTAGAATACAGGCGAAATTATACCGCTTCGGGAGTAAAACTGGGAAGCTTCTTGCAAACCTGGTTAGTCGTGACAGGGCCTCTCCGTTAATAAATTCAATACGATATGAAGGTAAAACTTATAAGACAGCCGAGGAACTTCTCGGCATCTTTACGGATTACTATAAATCCACTTATGCACACAAGACCTCCGATCTTAAACAACGAGAGGAATTTTGGGGGAAAATGGAATACCCAAAGATAACCTCTGAAATGTTGGACCAGATATGTGCTCCGATAACAGAGACTGAAGTATCTGCCTCAATTAAGAAACTCGCTCTCAATAAAACCCCGGGACCGGATGCCCTTCCAAATGAATTTTATAAGATTCAAATGCCCAAAATAACACCACATCTAACTTCACTTTTTAATGATCTCTACATTAAAGGTAACACCCCTTCCTCTGACTTTGTGGCCTCATTTACTTCTCTTATTCTTAAAAAAGGCAAAGATCCAGCCGAAAAAGAGTCCTACAGACCAATCGCGCTTCTCAACACGGATTACAAACTTTTATCAGCAATATTGGCGCATAGGCTCCAATCTCATTTGTCCACTATCATACAGGAGGACCAAGCTGGCTTTTTGATGAAACGTAATTCTTCAGCCAAAATAAGAGAAGTGTTCCTTGCAATAGATTACTTCAAAGCAGGGGAGGGGCAGCGAGAGGCGGGCAGAGAGGATTCTTCAGACCTGGCAATTATATCAATAGACACAAGCAAGGCATTCGACTCAGTTCACCATGATCATATAGCATTCACTTTACAACAATTTGGGCTTACGGGCCACTTTCTGAGTTTTTTTAATAATCTATATAAGAATGCCTACACGAGAATAATAGTCAATGGCTCCCTTACTCAGGTTATAAAATTGGAGAAAGGTACAAGGCAGGGCTGCCCTCTCTCCCCGCTTCTATTTGATTTGGCTATCGAACCTTTCGCAAATCAAATTCGCCAGCAAATAGAGGGGATCAAGATTAATAGAAAAGTCCTGCAAACAGCACTTTATGCTGATGATGTACTAATATATATGTCAAACACTCATAGAAACATTCCAAAGCTTCTTTCTATAATCCAAACATTTGGATCGTTCTCAGGGTACAGTGTCAACCCTGCAAAATCAGAGCTTCTTTGGATTAAACAAACCCAGGACTCATCCACATCTATCCCCTTTAATGTTGTTCAGGACTCTTTTAAATATCTAGGCATTTGGATATCACCTAACCCTGACAACTGGTACTATTTGAACATACTTCCGGTTTTAGCCAGTGTTAAGGAAATGCTAAAAAACTGGCAGAATC
This sequence comes from Bombina bombina, assembly GCF_027579735.1. NCBI lineage: Eukaryota > Metazoa > Chordata > Amphibia > Anura > Bombinatoridae > Bombina > Bombina bombina. The sequence goes on along the minus strand of NC_069502.1, from coordinate 759,418,149 downwards.
TCCCACTTTCAATGTCGGGTCGTATAGCCTTATACAAAATGTCCCTCCTCCCTAGAATTCTCTATGTTCTTCAGAACACCCCTCTGCTTCTTAGATCAAAAGATGTTACATCATTTAACTCTGCTTTGCGAGCATTTATTTGGCAGAAGAGAAAACCGAGAATTTCGTTAGCCAGACTAGTTTAGGGTTTTCTCTCCCCGATCTACGTTCATATAATCAAGTATTTCTGGCACGAATTGCAGCAGATTGGTTTACCAATAGTAATTATATTATGAACGGGGAACTAGAGAGTAATATGGTACACCCATACTCATTGCTAGCATTGATCCATTGTAATAGTAAAACAATTCCTAATGAAATAAAGAAGATGAGCTCCATCCATAACCCAATCTCCATCTGGAGAAAGATTGGTCTTGCTCTTCACATAAACACTGAGGTCTCAGGACATGTTCCAATATCGAATAATCCCCAGTTTTCAGCAGGGGTACAGTCAGTTTTATTCTCCAAATGGGCATCATTGGGCCTGGTAAAACTCGAACAATTTTTAGATTTCGAGAGGAGATGCATTAAGTCTTTTGATCTCCTTAGACAGTTCCACATCCCAAATAAAAATGTCTTTGCCTATTTGCAGGTGAGACACTTTGCTCTTAAACAGACTGCTGATTATGGGTGGGTATGGTCTCTTGGAGAGCTAGAGAAGTGGCTGATATTATTTAAAAATGGGCTTACATCAATTTCTTTTATTTATCAAACTCTGACTGCTTCCAAAGGCTCTGCTACCCTGGAGAAACTCCACTCCAAATGGTCCTCAACGCTTCAACAGGACTCCTTAGATCCAGCTTTTCTTACTTTCTCGATTCAGGAGACCCTTCGAGTCACTCTCTCAGCTACTTGGAGGGAGTCACACTTAAGGCTTCTTCATATGACCTATTTCACCCCAGAAAAAGGTTCTAAATCCAGAAATGTGGGGTTCAATAAATGCCCCAAATGCTCATTTCCATCCGCTGGCCTAATGCACATGATGTGGGACTGTCCAAAAATTCATAACTTTTGGTTAAAAGTCCAATTTTGGCTTAATAATATAGTCAGGGTTCCTTCTTTTACATTTACTCCCAGGAGGATAGTCTTCCTTGCTGATAATCTCACCCCTCTACACCACACTAGCAAAATTATAAGCATGGCTATTTTAGCGGTTAGATATTTGATTCTAAAGAAATGGAAACTAAAAGCCACTCCGAGCTTAATTGAAGTCAAAAACTGCCTAAAGAAGCAATGTATCATTGAACAACTCGACACTAATTTACAAAATGATAAAGACATAAAGAACTTCTTTTCCAAATGGTCACAATTTATCAAAGCACTAACCACTAGTGAGATTGAGTATATAATCTATCCTTTTAAGGATAGTGAACTTATCCTACTAGGGATATGGTAAATCCCAAATCTAGCTCATTTCTCTTGGAACTGACGTAGCCCACCCCCCTGTTTTGTCTTGTTTTTTATTATTTTCATTATGGTTCTGTTTGTTTCTGTCATTTGTTTGTGTTAAAGTTCTACTTTGGTAGGAATTCTTGGTTTTGCTTTATGTAGTTGTGATCGACTTTGTTATATTAAGGAACCTTGCACGATCACAACTGTTTGTCTGGAAAAAAAAAATGTTTGGTTCCCGGCAAGGGGTAAATAAGATGAGCTCCAGGTTCTATGTTAGGCTATAAGGTTTTTATTTGCCAGAACTAGTGACAGACATAACCTGGTTTAAACCTTTTTTTTTTCGTTGTCTTTTTTTCAAGGGGAGAGCTCACTATGAAGTATTCATAAGTTTACAAAATGACCTTGAAAAAGGTTTTGAACTTTGTTCTTTCTTTCTATTCTTACTTTTTTTTTTTTTTCTTGGAAGCTTGACTTGTAATATACCCCCTATTTTGTAAACAATGTGTTAAACCCTGTTCTTCTTTTTGTACCCCGAACTGGATTACCAATAAAAGAATATAATTTAAAAAAAAAAAAAATTGTGGGTGTGGTGAGGGGTGTTTGGGAAACTTTGCCCCTCCTGGTAGCATTGTATATCCCATACGTCACTAGCTCATGGACTCTTGCCAATTACATGAAAGAAAACTGAAGGACTGGGCAAATAGATGGAATCTGAAATTTAATATTTCCAAGAGCAAAATTATGAATAAAGGATCCAAAAATCCAAAGGCCAATTATAATTTCAATGTTACATTATTGACTGTAACTAAAAAGTAACGGGACTTTATTTTATTATTTCAGATGCATTGGGAGAGGTATTGGTAGCATAAGTACCAATTTTCTTATGCCACTTTACAGATCATTAGTTAGGCCACATCTGGAATATTGTGTAAAGTTCTGGAGACCATGGGGCTGGTTTATTATTGCCTGCAGCGTATCATGTCCGCTAGACATCGCTGAATGCAGACAGCGTACGCTGTTCGCATTCAGCATTGCACAAGCAGTTCTGGTGAACTGCTTGTGCAATGCTGCCTCCTGCAGATTTGTCAATCAACCCGATCGTATAGGATCGGGTTGATTGCTGTACGCCACTCAGAGGCGGCGGATACAGTTAAGATCGGGCGGATTGATGTCTGCAGCCTCAGAGCAGGTAGACCAGTTAAGGAGCAGCAGTCTTAAGACCGCTGCTTCATAACTGCTGTTTACAGCAAGCCTGAAGGCTCGCGCAGAAACAGGGCGAGATGGCCAGATTCGGGACTTGTTCTATCGGCCCTGCATATCTTTAGAAGTATGTAAATAAACTAGAAACTGTCCAAAGGAGGGCTACTAAAATTGTTCACAGTCTAAAATATAAAGAAAGAATACAAAGAAATACTCTATGTAAAGGAATTTAAAAATGCCTGGGACATGCATGAGGCTATCCTAAGGAAAAAGTAACATGTAATAGGGGTAGACTTGATGGGCCTTTTTGGTTCTTATCTACCATCAAATTATATAATTTTATGTTTCTATGTCTACAGACTCCTGAATGTGTAATGGTTCATTTCATATGCTGGTGAGGGGGAACGTGTCTGCCCTCCCTACTTTCCCAACCTTTTTCAGTGGGTGTCTCAGCCTAACCTCATCAGCAGTGCTAAACTGGGAGCTTCTAAGTAAGTTTTTAAAAGATTGTATACTGTATTTTTACATCAGAATCTGTGCATATTCTTCATATGGTAGGGTCTATTACATGCAGTTATATAAAATGGGTTAATACTGTCCCTTTAATACAAAAGTAAGATGTGCTTAATATCCTTTTATGATGAACAGTATAAGTTTCAGAATAAGGGTACTACACATATTTCTATTTTATCTATGCCACAATACTAGCCAATATACCTGGGGTGAACATCTTTTGCTTTATAGCTGTCAGCATTAGGAACTTGAAGAAAAATAAAGAAGGAAATAGCTATGGCTTTCAAAAATTCAAAGACTGTTACAACTATGTTCATTTCTTAAAGGCATATGATATGTCTGTTTCATTGTTGTAATGAAAAAGTGCTAGGCTGTGGCGAATACTTAAAGGGACAGTCTACACCAGAATTATTATTGTTCAAAAAGATAGATAATCCCTTTATTATCCATTCCTCTGTTTAGTATAACCAACACAGTTATATTAATATATGTTTTACCTCTGTGATTACCTTGTATCTAAGCCTCTGCAAGACTGCCCCCTTATCTCAGTTCTTTTGACAGACATGCAGTTTAGCCAATAAGTGCAGACTCCTAAATAACTCCACGGGAGTGAGCACAATGTTAACTATATGATACACATGAACTAGTACTGTCCAACTGTGAAAAACTCTCAAAATGCTCTGAGCTAAGAGGCGGTTTTCAATGGTTTAGAAATCAGTTTGAGCCTACCTAGGTTTAGCTTTTCAAAAATACCACCAAGGGAACAAAGCAAATATAATGAGAAAAGTCAATTGGAAAGTTGTTTAAAATGGCATGCCCTATCTGAATCATGAAACTTTAATTTTAACTAGAGATAAAAAAGAGGGCGCCACATAGGGTGATATTGTTGGATCAAAGTTCAAATGGGTAATTATTATCGTCGCTTACCGGAAAACGATGCACCGTATTGTAACCGGTGCTGACAGACAGGCTAACACTTTCAGTGGTTAGCACACTGGGTGGCCTCCGGCAGGTTGTACACAGCTGGTACTCAGCGTTCACTTGATTGGTGTGCGTCTGTGCAGCTGCAGCTCACGAGTCAGACACTGTGGTGAATCAGACAATTTCAAACCTTTGTCAGGGAGGAAGCACTGCAGTGGATCAAACACTTAGACACCTTAACCAGGAAGGCTCAAAAGAGAACAGAGGACAACTTCCGTATATAAAATAAATGAATTTTATTCCAAACAAACTGCTACGCGTTTCTAGACCTACACCGGTCTTTTCATCAGGCATACAAACAATGGATACAAATTTCTTAAAATAACAATCTAATATACAATTAAAAACAATTAAAAACGGAAGTTGTCATAGTTTTCAGCAGCAACCAATGGGCTGCAAATGGATACTCTGTATCCCATTTGTGCTAATTAGGCTTGGTCACCTGTAAATATCATTAACCTTTACATTATAAATCATAAAAAACCCATAAGTATAAATGAATAAAAATAAAATAAAACCATTTCTACATCAGTTTAAAGCGTCTCATAACAATCTGCTGCAATTATCGCTGATGTGTTGGAGTAAACCTACATGAACATTTTGCAATATAATGAGTGATTCGCATATCTAAATGAAAAATAAATAAAAAGTAAAACCATTTCTAACAGGTTAGGACAATTTAAAGAGTCTCATCACAATTTGCTGCAATTAACACTGAAGTGTTGGAGTCGGCATCCATAAACATTTGCAATAAAATGTGTGATTCGCATATCTAAATGAAAATTAGATAGTATATGGTTTTGTTTTAACCGGGTTTATCTTCATATCAAACATGGGTTAAATTAAAATTTAAAATGGTCAAACAACCACTGACTGAATGACTCATGTTTAATCACTTCAGGGGTTTTTCGTTTTAGTCTTATTCTGAAACAGTAATGATAGTAACACAACATAAAACGAGCTGATGTATGTGTGAGTGTATGTAAAAAATGTGATGTGTGTTATATCTAAATTAGAATTAGAAATGTTATTTTAAACAAACAAATACAGTGATGTGTGTGTGTGTATGTGTAAGTAAAGTGTATACCCAACTAAAATTGGTTTTATGAATGGTATATAGAAAAAAAGGTGATTACCAATATTGTAATATATAGATCGTGTTCTATTAATTCAACATTCAATTTGGTATAATACACTCGATCTTATAGTGTAATGAAATTAATAACTAGAATGTAGTGCGACCCCCAACTGTGGATGGTAATACACAGAGGTTTTTTGGATGTGACTGCTATAAAATGAACAACCATGTTCATAAAACCACTAGTGTTTCATAAACAAACTCGTATTTTTGTTTCAATGTGTGTATATAATCAAACACATCTTTAGTGAATGGTTATATCATAGACCATTCATTCTTTTGCTTATTTTATTATTTGGTTGGATTTAATCCTATGATGTCTAAACTTTTGTGATCAAAGTCAGCGGATGGAAAACTCTTGTGTTTCATTCTTTTATTGGGGGAATTAATTTTAGTTGGTATTTGCAAGTTTATAAAATTATAGTGTATCTGATATGGCTAGTAAGCCGTAATTAATCATACGGTGATGCCCAATAGGATTGTTATTGGTGAAATGATAATATTATTAGTGTTTTACTTGTGTTGTTTTTTTGAAATGTATTATTGGTATTTGTGAAAAAATTATAAGAATTGTTTTATGAGTCTATGAAATCAATTTTATATTATAGATACTGGGTATATGGACTGCTTGCAGATGTTGAAATCGTATTGATGTATTTCAGAAGACCCGTATATAAACGTTATTAGGACTGGTTCAGTGTACTGTATGAATGTTCAAGCAAACAAATTCTTAGGTTAAGTTATTAGTTGAATGCTGCTAAATCTAAGTTTGCATTTAAGCCATCAGGAAAAAGTGTTTTTAACTTAAAAATCCAAAAGGTTTCTCGTTGTCTGAGTTTGTTTGTTCTATAGATTTTATCCCCAGGTCTGTAGATTACAATAGAACAAACAAACTCAGACAACGAGAAACCTTTTGGATTTTTAAGTTAAAAACACTTTTTCCTGATGGCTTAAATGCAAACTTAGATTTAGCAGCATTCAACTAATAACTTAACCTAAGAATTTGTTTGCTTGAACATTCATACAGTACACTGAACCAGTCCTAATAACGTTTATATACGGGTCTTCTGAAATACATCAATACGATTTCAACATCTGCAAGCAGTCCATATACCCAGTATCTATAATATAAAATTGATTTCATAGACTCATAAAACAATTCTTATAATTTTTTCACAAATACCAATAATACATTTCAAAAAAACAACACAAGTAAAACACTAATAATATTATCATTTCACCAATAACAATCCTATTGGGCATCACCGTATGATTAATTACGGCTTACTAGCCATATCAGATACACTATAATTTTATAAACTTGCAAATACCAACTAAAATTAATTCCCCCAATAAAAGAATGAAACATCCGCTGACTTTGATCACAAAAGTTTAGACATCATAGGATTAAATCCAACCAAATAATAAAATAAGCAAAAGAATGAATGGTCTATGATATAACCATTCACTAAAGATGTGTTTGATTATATACACACATTGAAACAAAAATACGAGTTTGTTTATGAAACACTAGTGGTTTTATGAACATGGTTGTTCATTTTATAGCAGTCACATCCAAAAAACCTCTGTGTATTACCATCCACAGTTGGGGGTCGCACTACATTCTAGTTATTAATTTCATTACACTATAAGATCGAGTGTATTATACCAAATTGAATGTTGAATTAATAGAACACGATCTATATATTACAATATTGGTAATCACCTTTTTTTCTATATACCATTCATAAAACCAATTTTAGTTGGGTATACACTTTACTTACACATACACACACACACATCACTGTATTTGTTTGTTTAAAATAACATTTCTAATTCTAATTTAGATATAACACACATCACATTTTTTACATACACTCACACATACATCAGCTCGTTTTATGTTGTGTTACTATCATTACTGTTTCAGAATAAGACTAAAACGAAAAACCCCTGAAGTGATTAAACATGAGTCATTCAGTCAGTGGTTGTTTGACCATTTTAAATTTTAATTTAACCCATGTTTGATATGAAGATAAACCCGGTTAAAACAAAACCATATACTATCTAATTTTCATTTAGATATGCGAATCACACATTTTATTGCAAATGTTTATGGATGCCGACTCCAACACTTCAGTGTTAATTGCAGCAAATTGTGATGAGACTCTTTAAATTGTCCTAACCTGTTAGAAATGGTTTTACTTTTTATTTATTTTTCATTTAGATATGCGAATCACACATTATATTGCAAAATGTTCATGTAGGTTTACTCCAACACATCAGCGATAATTGCAGCAGATTGTTATGAGACGCTTTAAACTGATGTAGAAATGGTTTTATTTTATTTTTATTCATTTATACTTATGGGTTTTTTATGATTTATAATGTAAAGGTTAATGATATTTACAGGTGACCAAGCCTAATTAGCACAAATGGGATACAGAGTATCCATTTGCAGCCCATTGGTTGCTGCTGAAAACTATGACAACTTCCGTTTTTAATTGTTTTTAATTGTATATTAGATTGTTATTTTAAGAAATTTGTATCCATTGTTTGTATGCCTGATGAAAAGACCGGTGTAGGTCTAGAAACGCGTAGCAGTTTGTTTGGAATAAAATTCATTTATTTTATATACGGAAGTTGTCCTCTGTTCTCTTTTGAGCCTTCCTGGTTAAGGTGTCTAAGTGTTTGATCCACTGCAGTGCTTCCTCCCTGACAAAGGTTTGAAATTGTCTGATTCACCACAGTGTCTGACTCGTGAGCTGCAGCTGCACAGACGCACACCAATCAAGTGAACGCTGAGTACCAGCTGTGTACAACCTGCCGGAGGCCACCCAGTGTGCTAACCACTGAAAGTGTTAGCCTGTCTGTCAGCACCGGTTACAATACGGTGCATCGTTTTCCGGTAAGCGACGATAATAATTACCCATTTGAACTTTGATCCAACAATATCACCCTATGTGGCGCCCTCTTTTTTATCTCTAATTACAGATATCTCCTTTCCGAAGACCAGAGGAGCTTTTGCCGCCAGTATATTTGAGTGCAAGATTCAGCACTATCAACTCATATGAACTTTATGGTTTGTTTTTAGACCAATATCACGTATTAATCTTTTTTCAGCGCACCCCGCACACGGTTCCCCTAGGGGTTCCCTTCTCATGACTGTTTAGTTTTCCTTTTGGTACTTTTTCGGGGTTTAGCAGCTGTTCACTACTACAACAATTGAACTATTGATTATATGAGTTGTAGTAAGTCTTTCCTTCAGACCACAGATTGTTATTTTTACCAAATTTCTTACAAATATTTTATAAATTGTTTGCACGTACGTTTGTTTATAAGTTTACTCTAATAATTGTTTTTTTCAACTGTCACAGGGCACTTTTTCCACTTTATGACACACCAGTTTAGTTTAGTTCTCTTCTCACATAAAAAAAAGAGGGCTATACACCAATCAGAGAACAAACAGGTTGGCACATTTCTTGCTATAATATTACGTCGTGCTCATGTTTATATGTTAGTACGAATTTTGCCCTACAGTTTTTTGCGAGACAAATTTTGTGTTTGAGTCACATATAATTCAGTTTATCATTTGTTCCATTAGAGATTTTTAACATAATTAACATATTATACTTCTTATATTGCACCAATACACTGGGAGCTAGCAGCACAAGAGTAATAGGGTACACACCATCAGAGGCCAAATAGGTTTGCACACTTATTTATTCAGTAGATTGTTTGTTCAATCAGAGATTATTAACACCTTTAACACACAACACCCTTTTTTTATTGCATCAATACACTGGGAGCTAGCAGCACAATATCACACATTTATCATATACAGACTTACATCTACCATTCACACATTCCTATTTTATATTAACAAGACCCCCACATTTAGAACATCAACTATAATACTGACCCATCAGGTCACATTCAAAACTTTCACATACACTGATTTTTATTAGAACACCCCATCAATCTTAGGATACCATTTCATCAATCCTACACAGTTTCACTATATATATATATTATGCAATCCAAGGAGGAACGTAGTTCTAAAAGACTTAGTTTCAATCTTTCAAAAGAAAATAACATCTCAGACACCATATTGGAAAGCAATGAAATCAAACCCATGAGAGACCTCTTCTATTTATTAGAGGAAGAAATAAACAAAGAACACCGACATTGGTGGGACCTCACAGCTTTGGAGAAATACACAGAGGTTAAATACATCCCTAGAGGTCTTAGGATTTTAAAACATTGTTCATTCAAAGATGATCCGTCACTTTTAAAAAAATGGTATGAAGCACTCAATGAGTGCTCCTTTAGTCTAATAAAAATCCTAATAGAACACAGACGCCAACTCTATAGCCAGAGCAGTACCAATATAGAAAAAATACAAACAGACCTTAGAGTCTACCAGCAGAATCCAGATTATAATAAGATCTTGAAAGAAATTAATGAACGTACAGACAGGTTTCAGGAAAACATTGTTCTAACTAAAAATAAAAAATTACAAAGGGACCATGAAGATTACATTAATGATAGTGTATACACTTTTAACCGCAAAGAGAAATTTTCTTCAACATATGACCATCAGGAACCTAGACCAATACAACACAATAGGAGTAATAACAATTATAGACCTTCTCATTCCTTCCAAAACCGATCAAATTCACATCATCACACACATTACATTCGACCACACCACAAAATAACTCAATCTGACATGGAGCAAACAACACATAATGAAGACCAACACAGATCCCACTGGGTTCCATTCAACAACAGAGCACAACACAACCAATATCCTACCCCCAAGGGCCCATACCAATCACACTCATACAATTCACAACATTATCACCAATCTTTGAATAGAGAGCATGTGCCTCATAATAACAGAGAGTTCAAATTTAGGCACAACAATAACAAGGATTCATATAACATGTCCTACCAGACAGCTCAAACATATCATCACAAAGGTTCCTATCAAGGAAATAATAGAAATCAAAATGGTAATTATAGATTCCAATCTGAAAATTCCAGTAGACATGACTACAATAGTCAGAATGACATAACACATCAGTCTAGACGACCACCAATTAACCCATCATCTAACCAGTTTTGGGTTAACAATGAGAACCCACATACCCCAACCACACCATATGACCAATACGAACAACATAATAGATTTAGTCCGCTCTTAACTATAAGAGATGACGAAAGTCCTAGTACCAGTAGCAATCCACCACCACCTTTTTTAGGAATAGGTCACAACAGAAAAATGGAAAATTTTCCAACCAGACCAGCAAAAAGACCCCACATAACAGAAAACGAGGCAGGAGGGGCAGAGGCCTTACCGCCAAGAAAGCGGAATTATCCAGATTAGACCAGGGCCTCTTCAACTTATCATCACATACATTAACTGTAGAGGAAAAAAGAGTACTCAAGAAAGGCCTTTCCTTTTGTCCACCCAATACTCCAAATATTTTCAACCTATTTGTCGATATTAACAATTTCACACGAAAGTTATCCTTACAGAAGTATTTCGCAAATAAAAAATTAGTTAAAGACCAATTTCATAACCACAATTCACAAATAATATTAACTGACAACATGTCGTCTGATAAATCAACACCATGTATCATAACAAATATTGAAGACATAACTGATCACCTTTTTGAAGGATATATACATACCAATGTGAAAAATAAATCAAATTTCAATCCCAATATTAGCAATAACAAATACATAGAATTATATCAAAATATGGTTCTAGAAGATTGTGAAAAATTACTAAAAACAACAGCTAAAAAAAACAATTATTCATTTCACAGACACAAAAAAGCTTTACATAGTTTACAAAACAATCCTAACATCATTATTCGTGATGCGGACAAGGGGGGGGGTATTATCATTCAAGATTACAAGGATTACATCAAAGAAGCAGAAAGAATCCTGGGTGATTCTAATTACTATAGAATTCTACCTAGAGATCCGACTCCTATTTTTAAACTAACGTATCAGAAATTAATAGACAAAGGCGCACTACAGGGTATTTTAAATAAAGAAGAAAGAGAATTTTTGAAAACAGAGTACCCCAGCATAGCACATTACTATCATCTTCCAAAAATCCATAAGGATAAAAATAACCCCCCCCGGACGTCCTATCATAGCAGGGATTGGCAATTTGACTTATAATTTATCCTTTTATATTGACAAATTTTTACAAAAATTTGTTACCATACTTCCCTCGTACATCAGAGACAGCACTCATCTTTTACAATTATTACACAATCTTACTCTCACTAATGATAAAAAATTTTGGATTACATGTGATGTCAGTTCACTTTATTCAAATATCACTCATGATTTAGGAATACTGGCAGTATCTCATTTTTTAGAACAGGATCCTTTTTTACCTGAGGACCAAAGAACATTCATTTTGGAATGTATCAAATACATTTTACAACATAATTATTTTTTATTTCTGGATCGATATTATTTACAGACAAAGGGAACGGCCATGGGTACCAGGTTCGCCCCAAGTTTCGCGAATCTCTTCATGGGTTTTTTTGAGGAGATCCATATACATCAAGCGAACCTTGGGGAGAGCCTGGTATTCTATGGCCGGTACATAGACGATCTCATTCTTATTTGGAGTGGTAGTTTAGAAGCAGCAGAAACTTTTATAACACAACTTAATGACAATAACATGGGGATCACGTTCACAGCTAACATCCAACCAGATTCAATAGAATATTTAGATTTGATACTCAGTTGGGGTCCTAATTGGTCTATCACATCAAAAACATTTTTTAAAGATGTTGATAGTAACAGCTATTTAGAATACCATAGCAACCATCACAGAAGTTGGATTAACAACGTACCGTATAGTCAGTTCAGACGCATTAGGAGAAATTGTTCGGATTATAACATCTTCCTTGAGCAAAGTCAGATTATTTATAATAGATTTATAGAAAGGAATTACCCAGTCCATATTTTAGATAACGCACTAACAAGAACGAAAAGATTAAACAGAAATGAGATATTATCTGATAACAACAAAAACAAAAGAACAAATAAGAGTTCAATTAACCAAGATGAGACTATGTTCATTACACAATACAACAACAGTTTTCAAAAAATTAATCAGATAATACTCAAACATTGGCACGTTATTCAAAGGGATCCGGTATTAAAAAACATTGTACAAGACAGACCTAAGATAGTTTACAGGAGGGCACCCACCTTGAGAAGTAAACTAGCACCAAGCAAAATAGTCAAACATGTACAACACAGATTCAATAACAATACACAAACCAAAAATGGCATATTTGGTCTACAAGGAACATACAAATGTGGAAAAACCAGTTGTAACTCTTGTCAATACATCAAACATGGCAGTAAATCTTTCAGGTCCCACACCACTGGTGACACATATCCGATTCAGGGCTTTTACAACTGTAATTCTTCCTTTGTAGTTTACCTATTGGAGTGTATATGCGGCCTACAATATGTAGGCCGCACCTGTAGAAAAGTCAAAACAAGGTGGGGAGAACACCTACGTAATTGTAAAAACTGTAAGAAAACAAAAGTAAAACACAGTGTGCCAAATCATTGCCTAAACAAACATCAAGGCAATCCATATACTTTCAAATATACACCTATAGATTTTATCCCCAGGTCTGTAGATTACAATAGAACAAACAAACTCAGACAACGAGAAACCTTTTGGATTTTTAAGTTAAAAACACTTTTTCCTGATGGCTTAAATGCAAACTTAGATTTAGCAGCATTCAACTAATAACTTAACCTAAGAATTTGTTTGCTTGAACATTCATACAGTACACTGAACCAGTCCTAATAACGTTTATATGCGGGTCTTCTGAAATACATCAATACGATTTCAACATCTGCAAGCAGTCCATATACCCAGTATCTATAATATAAAATTGATATCATAGACTCATAAAACAATTCTTATAATTTTTTCACAAATACCAATAATACATTTCAAAAAAACAACACAAGTAAAACACTAATAATATTATCATTTCACCAATAACAATCCTATTGGGCATCACCGTATGATTAATTACGGCTTACTAGCCATATCAGATACACTATAATTTTATAAACTTGCAAATACCAACTAAAATTAATTCCCCCAATAAAAGAATGAAACACAAGAGTTTTCCATCCGCTGACTTTGATCACAAAAGTTTAGACATCATAGGATTAAATCCAACCAAATAATAAAATAAGCAAAAGAATGAATGGTCTATGATATAACCATTCACTAAAGATGTGTTTGATTATATACACACATTGAAACAAAAATACGAGTTTGTTTATGAAACACTAGTGGTTTTATGAACATGGTTGTTCATTTTATAGCAGTCACATCCAAAAAACCTCTGTGTATTACCATCCACAGTTGGGGGTCGCACTACATTCTAGTTATTAATTTCATTACACTATAAGATCGAGTGTATTATACCAAATTGAATGTTGAATTAATAGAACACGATCTATATATTACAATATTGGTAATCACCTTTTTTTCTATATACCATTCATAAAACCAATTTTAGTTGGGTATACACTTTACTTACACATACACACACACACATCACTGTATTTGTTTGTTTAAAATAACATTTCTAATTCTAATTTAGATATAACACACATCACATTTTTTACATACACTCACACATACATCAGCTCGTTTTATGTTGTGTTACTATCATTACTGTTTCAGAATAAGACTAAAACGAAAAACCCCTGAAGTGATTAAACATGAGTCATTCAGTCAGTGGTTGTTTGACCATTTTAAATTTTAATTTAACCCATGTTTGATATGAAGATAAACCCGGTTAAAACAAAACCATATACTATCTAATTTTCATTTAGATATGCGAATCACACATTTTATTGCAAATGTTTATGGATGCCGACTCCAACACTTCAGTGTTAATTGCAGCAAATTGTGATGAGACTCTTTAAATTGTCCTAACCTGTTAGAAATGGTTTTACTTTTTATTTATTTTTCATTTAGATATGCGAATCACACATTATATTGCAAAATGTTCATGTAGGTTTACTCCAACACATCAGCGATAATTGCAGCAGATTGTTATGAGACGCTTTAAACTGATGTAGAAATGGTTTTATTTTATTTTTATTCATTTATACTTATGGGTTTTTTATGATTTATAATGTAAAGGTTAATGATATTTACAGGTGACCAAGCCTAATTAGCACAAATGGGATACAGAGTATCCATTTGCAGCCCATTGGTTGCTGCTGAAAACTATGACAACTTCCGTTTTTAATTGTTTTTAATTGTATATTAGATTGTTATTTTAAGAAATTTGTATCCATTGTTTGTATGCCTGATGAAAAGACCGGTGTAGGTCTAGAAACGCGTAGCAGTTTGTTTGGAATAAAATTCATTTATTTTATATACGGAAGTTGTCCTCTGTTCTCTTTTGAGCCTTCCTGGTTAAGGTGTCTAAGTGTTTGATCCACTGCAGTGCTTCCTCCCTGACAAAGGTTTGAAATTGTCTGATTCACCACAGTGTCTGACTCGTGAGCTGCAGCTGCACAGACGCACACCAATCAAGTGAACGCTGAGTACCAGCTGTGTACAACCTGCCGGAGGCCACCCAGTGTGCTAACCACTGAAAGTGTTAGCCTGTCTGTCAGCACCGGTTACAATACGGTGCATCGTTTTCCGGTAAGCGACGATAATAATTACCCATTTGAACTTTGATCCAACAATATCACCCTATGTGGCGCCCTCTTTTTTATCTCTAATTACAGATATCTCCTTTCCGAAGACCAGAGGAGCTTTTGCCGCCAGTATATTTGAGTGCAAGATTCAGCACTATCAACTCATATGAACTTTATGGTTTGTTTTTAGACCAATATCACGTATTAATCTTTTTTCAGCGCACCCCGCACACGGTTCCCCTAGGGGTTCCCTTCTCATGACTGTTTAATTTTAACTAGACTGTCCCTTTAATTTATATCATTGCAATATGTAGCATCTATAATTTTAAAATGATTTAACCTTTTATTTCTTTTTTTTTTTTACTTGATTTGTGCAGTGTCCATTACTTCCTTTCACAGCCCTACAGGAAGGCATATGTAGCTTGATGTCATAAATCGTTTAGAGTAACATGAGCTGGTTTACCAGTCAGTGAAAATTAGAGAGACAGCTCAGAGACAGCCCAGGCTAAGAATAAAACCTAAGTTCTCAGCATGTCTGGTAACTTATCGAGTTGTAGGCAGAGGCTACTTTGAGAATTTCTAAGAGCTCATTTTGCAAGAAAACAAGTAAGATATTTGCTGTTTTTAACAGAATCTGTTTATTTGAGTTAACATATATATATATATACATATATATATATATATATATATATATATATATATATATATATATATATATACAAAACACGGAAGGGAACTGCACTCTCATACCGGACCGGGTACACATCCCATGACCCTGCAACATGCTCAGCCCTGTGCACCCTTCCCTTGTTTTCAGTTTGTTTGGATTTGAAAGCTTGCATTGTGTGGCTGTTTTAGGGTCTCAGGTATTGGAGAGGACCTTGACGTGGTACCTGAGCTTGTCCCATTTGGCCAGATGCGGTGACTAACCTTTCCATTTTTGCTTTTAAATCTTAGCTGAGAGCTTGTAAGTGAGTGCTGGGTTTTCTCTGTGTGTTATATATATATATATATGTGTGTGTGTGTGTGTGTGTGTGTGTATGTATTCGTAACTAAAGGGGCACAGTTTCATATTCCTTTAAAGACATAAAATGACATGTTTTATTTGATTCCCAAAATTCTAAAAATATCACAATAAAGTGGTTCTAACACAAAAAGTGTATAAGTGTAAAAAAAATAAAATGTAAAAGGAACCTTACACTAAAACAATACAGACTAAACCAAATCAGAACTCATTGAATGGTGAAAGTCATTTTTTATTGAGGCATCGATACAGTCTTTTGCAAGGGTTATCCACAAAGAAATTCCTCAAAAAGAAAGACAAAACCATACTGGATAATGTGTTTAATGTAATAATCAAATCAATACAGGATAAAATGTGATCACAGAAAGTAACATTTATTAAAAACAAAGTAACCAGCTTAAAAAGATCATTAAAGGGACACTGAACCCAAATTTTTTCTTTCATGATTCAGATAGATCTTAAGCAACTTTCTAATTTACTCCTATTATCAATTTTTCTTCGTTCTCTTGCTATCTTAATTTTAAAAGCAGGAATGTAAATCTTAGCAGCCAGCCCATTATAGGTTCAGCACCATGGATAGCGCTTGCTTATTGGAGGCTTACATTTACCCACCAATAAGCAAGCATAACCCAGGTTCTCAACCAAAAATGGGCCGGCTCCTATGCATCACATTCCTGCTTTTTAAATAAAGATAGCAAGAGAATGAAGAAAAAATGATAATAGGAGTAAATTTGAAAGTTGTTTAAATTTGCATGCTCTATCTGATTCACGAAATAAAAAAAATTGGGTTTAGTGTCCCTTTAAGGGTTTGCAGCACAATTAAGCAATAACACTATTAGTGTGTAGCAGTCTGTATCTTCCATACAGCATATGTTTCAGCCACTGCTGTAAGGTTAGTCCAACCCTTCCTTCTAATCAGCCAGTAATACGGTGGTATCACCAACATACATTTCCCTATTACAGCATAGTGTTTCATGTATATAAATAAAGACACTACAAGCTGTTAGTGTGAGGAATCATATTGAACTAAAGAACTACATCCAGGTCAGAGGTATGAACAGGAAACAGGAAGTATAAAGCAATGCAATATTACCATAAACAAACAGAGTCACAGTATTTGCATAATAACTCCATAACATCTCCCCTTTTTATATTCAATCCAAAAATTGCTAACAATTTACCTAAAACAGATCCTGATCAGTCTTAAACATAACATACTACATTACTGGTAGATACACTACAGATTGAGTCTATCTGGTGGTCTTGAAACTCGACCACTACGCAAGGCCACAGGGATTTTTCCTGGGTGAAGTTGTTCAGCTCCAGAAGGTGTTAAGGAGCTGCCCTCTTTCCCTGCTGGTGTGTTTGGCACGGAAGAACTTGCTGGTATAAGAGGCTGCATTATGGCATCCTCATTGTATCCTTCTGATATGACAGCAGTATTGTCTCTGCCTTGCTTATGTGGTCCAGTAGGACTAGGTGCATTGAGAACCTCGGAATGCTCAAGTGCTGGATGCTTATAGGCTTGTGTGGTGAGATGTTCTGCCACTCACAGGTCCACTCGGTTGCGGCGGTAGAGACTGCCTTCCACATCCACAAGATATGAGCGAGGAGCAACCCTCTGAACACAGGTACCCAGTCTCCAGCGACCAGTCCTGTCACCAGGGAGCGGCTTCATACGGATTGGCTCTCCAATACTTAGTTCAGGTAAGTCTTTGGCAGACACATCATATGTCAGTTTGGAGATCTGTTTCCTCCATCGCAGTTTCTCCAGTACCCCTGTTACCACACAAGGTTCAAGTAATTTTTTTGCCACTGGCAATGAAGTCTTCAGCCTCCTTGACATCAAGTGCTGTGCAGGACTGCTGTCCACGCCTTCAGTTGGGGAGTTCCTCCAATGTAGAATGGCTGTCCATGGGTCATTACCTTCATACTTGGCCTTTTTGCAAAGATTCTTCACTATCTTTACAACTGATTCTGCTTTGCATTAGCTTGAGGGTGCCACGGGGAAGAGGTAAGATGCTCAAACCCCCAATCTGTAGAGAACCATCTGAATTGCTCACATGCAAACTGAGGTCCATTATCTGAGATTACCCTGTCTGGCTGTCCATGACGTGCAAACTGTCTTTACAACGCTTGATTGTAGTTTCAGCAGACAGGTCGGGAAGAAGCTCAATCTCCCAAAAGTCAGAATAGTGATCAACGATTAGTAGAAAATCTTGCCCAGCATAATTCAGTAAATCCATGCTTACAATTTGCCAAGGCCGTGTGGGCAGCACATGTGACATCATTGGTTCTTTCTGTTGTGCCTGCGCATATTCATTGCATGCTGAACAACGGCTAACAAAGTCTTTAATCTCATTTTGCATGTTAGGCCAATATAGGGTATCTCGTGCCTGTCTATAGCATACTTCACCACCAATGTGACTGGCATGAATACGCGTCAACAACATCTCCGATCTTAATGATTTAGGAATGATGACCCTTAACCCCTTGTACAGTACACCATCCTGAATGCTGATTTCGTCTTGGAAAGTCCAATATTCTCTTACAATTAATGGCACCTCTGCCTTTGAATCTGGCCAACCATTCAGAACAACATACTTAAGTGCTTGCAAACTCTCGTCAATTTCTGTGTGCTGTCTTATCTGAAGCAATCTTTGGTCTGTGACGTTTAAATAGTCTGAATGATTAATCTGTGACAGGACATCCAGGTCCTGTTGAACACTGCAAACTGTGTGTTGTGCACTCTCAGGTGAACCACTTGCTGCTGTAGCTCTGCTAAGAGTGCCACTAATGTACATTTCAGGTCCAGGTTTATAGACAACATTTAGGCAATAATTTTGTAACGTGAGCAACATGCTCTGTAGACATTTTGGTGCACACAAAAGTAGTTTCTTGAAAATAGATATCAGAGGCTTATGGTCAGTTTCTGTAGTGATCTCGTCACGACCATAGAGGTAGTGATGAAAGCGCTGGCAGGCAAACACAATACTCAGACATTCCTTTTTGATTTGTGCATAGTTTTGCTCAGTAAGGGTCAGTGCCCTTGAAGCAAAAGCGATAGGCTGGTCAGCTTGCAATAGGCAACACCCTAGTCCACTTTTGCTTGCATCACTTTGAATAGTTACAGGTTTTGTCACATCATAGTACTTCAGGACAGGCGTATCTGTGACCAAACGTTTGATGTCCTGCACTGCATTATCATGCTTAGGAAGCCAATGCCAAACTGCATCCTTGTCCAGAAGCCTTCTCAATGGCTCACAAACCTCTGAGAGGTGTGGTAGGAATTTTGATAGGTAGGTAACAAATCCTATGAAGCGCTGCAGGGATTTCACATTCGCCGGCTGTGGCATATCCAGTATAGCTCTGATTTTTTCTGGGTCAGCCTTCAAACCCTCAAAGGATAGTATGTGTCCATGGAAGCGGACCTCTTTTACCTTGAATTGCAGTTTTTTCATGCCAAGTCTTAGTTTCACCTGCCTACAACGATTCATTAAATCCAATAGTTTGCCATCATGATCTTGTTCTGCTTCCCTATCTGTGTCCCCACAGCCAACCACAAGGATGTCATCAACTATTGATTCAATACCACTGAGTCCAGCCAATAGTTCATGTTGTTTACGTTGATACATCTCTGGTGCAACTGATACTCCAAAAGGCAACTTGAGCCATCTTTTTCTGCCCCAGGGAGTCCAGAAGGTTGTCATGTAGCTACTTGCATTATCCAACTTACATTGTAAAAATGCATCACGGGCATCAACAAGCGTGAACAGACGTTCCTTAGGCAGCTTGTAAAAAACATCCTCGAGAGTTGGCATGATGTAGTGAGATCGCCTCAGTGCCTGATTCAAGAATTTGGGATCTATGCATATTCTTAACTTATCAGGCTTCTTTACAATCACCATGTTATTTATCCAATCAGTTGGTTCAGACACTGTTGCTAAATGTCCATCAGCCTCATACTGGTCAAGCTGCGCCTTAACTGCCTGTTTTATGGCCACTGGCACATTGCGCGGTGCGCATTGTACTGGAGGGACACTCATGTCAAGGTCAAAATGAACTTCCCCTGGTACAGATTCTACTGGCCCAGTAAAAACATCACTAAATTCCTTTAATAGCAAATGTTTTGTCAAGGGCCCTTTGAATTGATTGTCCATCACATTGAGCTCTGCGGGGATAGAGAAATGCATCAGCCCTAGACGCTCACAGGTTGAGCCGGATAACAGTGGCTTTTGGCAGGCTTCCACAATTTCAAACTCTAGCTTGTGTGTCCTTCCACGTATGACACATTCTGTCCTGAAGAGTCCTAGATATTTCATAAGCTCACCTGAGTATAACTTTAGTCTGGTGTCACTTTGCAGTAGACGTACTTCTTGTGCTAACATCATTTTGTCTCTCAAACACATTACATCACATGTTGCTCCTGAATCAAGCTGGCAGGATTGGGGCTTATTATTTAAATTTAAAGTGACAAACCATTTCTTTCCTCTGGCTTGCACAGTACCGATCACTTCACTACTGTATATAACTTCAGCGGAGTGTGGCTCTTCCTCATATGCAGATTTGTTCTCAATGGTGTGTAACTTTCCTAGTGATGGCTGTCTTTTACTTGACAAACAAACATTAGCAAAGTGATTTGTTCTTCCACAAGACCTACAAGACTTCCCATAAGCTGGACATTGCTCTTTAATTCTTTGATGAACAGTCCCACAATATTTGCATGCTGTGGGGTTTGTAGCATTTGTGCTAAACAGGCGGTGTTGTTGCTGTGGTTTGCTTATTTGTTGTTGCTGCATTGCAATGTTTATGCTGTCAGTCTGCTGTCTGTCCTGTACCATAACTTTCAGACGTCTGTCAGTGAGCTCTGCTGTACGGCATGTTTCAATGGCTGTGTTTAAAGTTAAGTCATGTTCTCTTAGTAGACGCCTGTGTGTGCTCTCACTAGCTACACTGAGAACAATTTTGTCCCTTATTAATTCATCCCTTAGAGTACCATATTCACAAGTTGCTGCCTTTTCTCTCAAGCGTGACAAAGTTTTCAAGAGATTCTCCCTCTTCTTGTTTGCAGTATCCAAACACATACCTTTCATATATAACATTTTTAGCAGGTTTAAAATAAGCTTCCAGTGCATCTAAAATGGCTGTAACATTCTCTTGCTGCTCTGCTGTGAGGGTCAGATTATGCTTATACACATGCCTGCATTCACTGCCCATGACTCTTCTCAGAGTTGCTGCCTGCACTGCTGCAGATTTCTCATTCAACCCTGTAGCCAGGGAATAATCTTCAAATTCAGCTCTGAAAGTTTCCCAATTGCTGCTGCAATCCCCACTGATTCTCATTCCCTCTGGGGGAGGTATGCAATTCATGGCAGTCATATTGTCTTTAAGTCTCTAAGCTCTCGAATATCATAAAAAAACGTTTTAGGCTGTAACTCACAAAGCTGTGCTGTATCTTAAAGCTGCTGTGCTCCAAGCAAGAGGCTCAGTCCTGATTCTAGTTACTTCTGACACCATGTTTCATGTGTAGAAATAAAGACACTACAAGATGTTAGTGTGAGGAATCATATTGAACTAAAGAACTACATCCAGGTCAGAGGTAGGAACAGGAAACAGGAAGTATAAAGCAATGCAATATTACCATAAACAAACAGAGTCACAGTATTTGCATAATAACTCCATAACACATAGCTTTTTCAAGGATACTTTATCACATCTGTTCTTTCCTGTTTAAAGTCCAAAACTGTCACTGATTGGATGTCTGCTTTAACCATTGATATTTCCTCAGATTGCTCGGTTTAAATTTAACGGCTCTGCAGTGCAGTAACCATTTTCTCAAGCAGGGAAGGAGCTCTCAAGGGGAGATGTCAATAAGGAATGTTGGTGGCCTAATGGGCAGCACTCCCAGGCTTTATGGGAATGCTGGTGACATCACAAAGGAGCTGAACCTGGATGCACCGGTAGCTGCTAGGGAGCTGGATGGGGTAGGTTCTTCAAACCCCTCGATCTCAGTTCTCTTTGCTGCTACAAACCTACAAGGCCCTTCATTTGAAAAAGCATTGCCTGCTCTTTCATATGGCAGTGATCTTGGAGCAGTATTAGAAAGCAGATGGTTTAAAACTAAATTAAAAAACCACAGGGATTTGCTTAGGGATGTTACATTATATGCACAATAAAAAAATGTATATTTAGAGACCCCTAATAAAGTTTATTTTCAAGTAGACAAGTCCCTCTCTTAAAAGGTTTATCATAATTGTCCTGAAATAGTGTTCAGCCTCTTTTAACCAGTAGCAATGGGTCCTCCTCTTGTTGATCTTCATCTGGTCTGGCCACCCAAACTAAAGTCCTGGAGCCACATCTGGTCCTCCAAGGGTTTTTGTATGGCCCTCAGTATCACTAAACCAAAAACAGACATTAGTTGTATACATTTGAATAGTATGGAAGGTAAAATTAAATGAATTAGAAGTAACTAATTTCCTGTGTAACCTTTTTAACTAATATCAGTTTATAATATATTTTATTTTATCATAAATATGTATAATGTGATGTGGCCCCTGGTCAATCCCATCATTAGTAACAAGGGGATCTGGCCTCAATTTATAAAACATTTTTTAACTTGTGAATGCTGACCCAGGTTTTTGGAGAGGTGGATGATCTGTTAAAACTGAGCCTGTCCACTCTTGATAATAACATTAATCCTGGCATTGAGGGTATTTGCAGTGGGAGTGGTTGAGATTAGGATAGCAGAATTGAGGTTGATTGGGTTAGTTATTAGGGTTTGCAGAGGTTAGGTTTAATGAACTAAATAGCCAACAACTATATACCAGGCACCAAAATCAATGTGATTAGGATCAAACTCGCCCTGAAGTGTAGTTATACCATCCACCAGAAGCCAGAATTTAGTGAGCCGTATTTGACAAGCTGTAATAATAAAAAATAGCTATGCTAGTAGGTTTAGGTTGCTTAAATAAAACTGTTTTTGCAAGATTGTTTTCATAGCAGCTCCATTATAGTGAATTGCATAGGATCTTGTCCAATGATTTGGGAAATATTTCTTTTCACGAGGGAACAGATGTGACATGACTGGAATTAGGGCCTTGGAATAGTCTGTAAAATCAGCTTTTGGTAATTCCAGAGATATTGTTACTCTGTTTGTTGTTCTTGAGACATTTTACATCCTCTTATTTTAAAGGCCTATTATAATAATTTGCTATAAAAGGGTTAATCAAAAGTTCAATTGAGGCATGAAAATTCATCAATATACACCTATTAAAGGAAATCTAAAGGATTAAAGATAGTGTTCTTATAATTTTTTATTGATTCCTGTGCCCACTTAAATTGCCATTTCCAGATCCAATTATCCTCAGAGTTGCATGACCGACATGGAGGTAAAAGCATGCGCATTCTAGCATTCATTCAGCTCTTCTCACTGATTTTTCTAAAGCGCAGGCGGCAACGCTTCCGTGTGTGATCAGCAAGACAATGCTGACTGGACATGAGAAAAGAGGGAAAACAAATGTCCATTTCTTGGGGCGTTTTGGAAAAGATGGTCAAGAGACTATTTTACCTACTTTGAGGTACCATTTAGGGTATTAGAAATACTAATTTTTAAACCAAAACTAGGTGAGTGCATTAAAAATAACTAATATAATTTAGTTGTATACACAATAGGGTAATATATTATGGACCTTTAATTTCTGGTGCTAAATAAAACAGAAAGTGAATTTTATTGCTGGGTCACCGTGATGGAGTTTGGTGTGGATAAAACATGTTGACAATAAGGGGGGTAGTTATCAAGCCGTCAACCTCAAATACGCTGGAATTCCGCAGCGTATTTGTGGCGAGGCTGATTCGCCTTAGTTATCAAAGGCTAGAGACTGGCAAAAGTAGAATTTTGTGACGTAAACTTCGATCCGCCGGACTCAGTCCGACACAGATCGATTCTTACGTCACTCCAGATGTTCCGCACACAAGTGCGGCACAATCTGACTACTTTTGCTAGTTATCAAAAAACTAGCAGGTACGCTCGGCACTTTTCCGGCCCAGCGTACCTGGTTTTCAATCCGCTGCCCTGGAGGCGGCGGATCCCATAGGAATCAATGGGAGTCTGACCATAGCGAAAGTACAAGTTCGCTGCTGACAGACATCCCATTGATTCCTATGGGAGCTGTCTGCACCTAACACCCTAACATGTACCCCGAGTCTAAACACCGCTAATCTGCCCCCCCTACACCACCGCAACTAAATAAATGTATTACCCCCTAAACCGCCGCTCCCGGAGCCCACCGCAAGCTAATCTATACATATTAACCCCTGAGCCCACCGCAACTATAATAAATGTCTTAACCCCTAAACTGCCGCTCCCTGAACCCGCCGCAACCTATATTAAATTTATTAACCCCTATCCTGCCCCCCTACACCGTCGCCACCTATATTAAATTTATTAACCCCTATCCTGCCCCCCCTACTCCGTCGCCACCTATATTAAATTTATTAACCCCTATCCTGCCCCCCCTACACCGCCGCCACTGTAATAAAATTATTAACCCCTAAACCTAAGTCTAACACTAACCCTAACACCCCCTAACTTAAATATTAATTAAATAAATCTAAATAATATTTCTCTTATTAACTAAGTTAATCCTATTTAAAACTAAATACTTACCTGTAAAATAAACCCTAATATAGCTACAATATAAATAATAATTATATTGTAGTTATCTTAGGATTTATTTTTATTTTACAGGTAACTTTCAATTTATTTTAACTAGGTACAATAGCTATTAAATAGTTATTAACTATTTAATAGCTTACCTAGCTAAAATAAAGAGAAATGTACCTGTAAACTAAAAACTAATCTAAGTTACAATTACACCTAACACTACACTATACTTTAATACATTATTCCTATTTAAAACTAAATACTTACCTGTAAAATAAACCCTAAGATAGCTACAATATAATTAATAATTACATTGTAGCTATCTTAGGATTTATATTTATTTTACAGGCAACTTTGTATTTATTTTAGCTAGTTAGAATAGTTATTAAATAGTTATTAACTATTTAATAACTACCTAGCTAAAAGAAATACAAAATTACCTGTAAAATAAATCCTAACCTAAGTTACAATTAAACCTAACACTACGCTATCATTAAATAAATTAAATAAACTACCTACAAATAACTACATTTAAATACAATTACATAAACTAACTAAAATACAAAAATTAAAAAAAGCTAAGTTACAAAAAAAAAGTTACAAACATTTTAAAAATATTACAACAATTTTAAGCTACTTACACCTAATCTAAGCCCCCTACTAAAATAACAACCCCCCCCAAAATAAAAAAAATGCCCTACACTATTCTAAATTAAAAAAGTTCAAAGCTCTTTTACCTTACCAGCCCTTAAAAGGGCCATTTGTGGGGCTTGCCCCAAAGAAAACTGCTCTTTTGCCTGTAAAAGAAAAATACAACCCGCCCCCAACATTAAAATCCAACACCCACATACCCCTAATCTAACCCAAACCCCCCTTACAAAAACCTAACACTAATCCCCTGAAGATCATCCTACCTTGAGTCGTCTTCACTTAGCCGAGCAGCGATGGAACCGAAGTGGACATCCGGAGCGGAAGAAGTTAATCCTCCAAGCGGCGCTGAAGAAATCTTCCATCCGATGAAGTGATCCTCCAAGCAGCGCTGAAGAAGTCTTCGATCCAAGCGATGTCATCTTCCAAGAGGCGCTGAAGAAGTCTTCTATCCGGGCGATGTCATCTTCCAAGCCGGGTCTTGAATCTTCATCCCGCCGACGCGGAACATCCTTCTTTACCGACGGACTACCGACGAATGAAGGCTCCTTTAAGGGACGTCATCCAAGATGGCGTCCCTTCAATTCCGATTGGCTGATAGGATTCTATCAGCCAATCGGAATTAAGGTAGGAAAAATCTGATTGGCTGATTGAATCAGCCAATCAGATTCAAGTTCAATCCGATTGGCTGATCCAATCAGCCAATCAGATTGAGCTCGCATTCTATTGGCTGTTCCGATTGGCTGTTCCAATTAATAAAATATATAATTTCCCCAGTGCACAGCCTCCATACTAGCGAGTGAAGGTATAGCCAAGCAGCCGGTAGTAGTATTGCGCAGTGACTGTCTCTCAGGAAGACAAGACATTACAAGACATTGTGACTACTCACAGATCCACTGTATTTTAGTTTCGTCCTGGGATGAAACTGCAGGTACCCAGGGGCAATGTTCCCTCTAAGGTCTTCCTTCTCTGTGTAGTGCAAGCAGCACATCAGGCCGCACAACAGAAGAGGGATGTGAAAAGTTCATTATTTTTTTCCAACAGTGCTGACCACTGGGCAGCATGACGGCAGTTAGAGCCATAATGTAAACAAAACACTTTTCACATCCCCCTGTGCACTGCCTAAACGGACCTAAACTGACTGACAGCTGTGTGCATAAATAACACAGCGCTGTCAGGGACCTGAGAATTTAAAACACGGAGAGCAGCAGACACAAAGCAGTAAATAATGACAGCCACTTCCAGCAAACAAGAATGTCATAGCAAAGAAGAAGAACTGTCCTCAATACAGCAGACACCAGAAGCAGCCGAGTAGGTGAGGTTTTTTTTCTCTCAATTCAGCATTCTTTCAAGAAAACAAAAACATGCAGAACACTATTTAACCCCATGGCTACCAAGGAGGATAGCAGTGTATTCCAGTAGAATGCACTGTAGCCCTTTTTGGCAGGCATGGGGTTAAATTATGCTCAGCTGTAAGGAGGTGAGGAGGTTATGCAAAAGATGCTGCTCTGTGTCACAAGCTGAGAGTTTTTATATATTTAGGGCAACTATATCTTTAGTACTAAATTTTTCTGAATATTTTCTTTTAAAAGAATTGATTTAGGGCCACGGCGATTTTGTTAAAAAACAAAAAACAAACGTACTTGCATTCGCTGAAAAGAAAAATAAAATTAGTCCATGTTACTACAATATGTGTTTGTATGTGATGAGAGAAGTGAGAGAGAAGTGAGAGAGAGAGAGAGAGAGAGAGAGAGGGAGACGTGTGTGAGAGAGAGAAGTGTGTGAGAGAGAGAAGTGTGAGGGAGAGAGAGAGAAGTGTGAGGGAGAGAGAGAGAAGTGTGTGAGAGAGAGAGGTGTGAGAGAGAAGTGTGAGAGAGAGAGAGAGAAGTGTGAGAGAAGTGTGAGAGAGAGAGAAGTGTGAGAGAGAGAGAAGTGTGTGAGAGAGAGAAGTGTGAGAGAGAGAGAGGTGTGAGAGAGAGAGCGAGAGAGAAGTGTGAGAGGGAGAGAGAGAGAAAAGTGTGTGTGAGAGAGAGAGAAGTGTGTGTGAGAGAGAGAGAGGTGTGAGAGCGAGAGAGAAGTGTGAGAGAGCGAGAGAGAAGTGTGGGAGAGAGAGAGAAGTGTGAGAGGGAGAGAGAGAGAAGTGTGAGAGGGAGACAGAGAGAGAAGTGTGAGAGGGAGAGAGAGAGAAGTGTGAGAGGGAGAGAGAGAGAGAAGTGTGAGAGAGAGAAGTGTGTGAGAGAGAGAGAAGTGTGAGAGAGAGAGAAGTGTGAGAGAGAGAAGTGTGAGAGAGAGAGAGGTGTGAGAGAGAGAGCGAGAGAGAAGTGTGAGAGGGAGAGAGAGAGAAGTGTGTGTGTGAGAGAGAGAGAAGTGTGTGTGAGAGAGAGAGAGGTGTGAAAGCGAGAGAGAAGTGTGAGAGAGCGAGAGAGAAGTGTGGGAGAGAGAGAGAAGTGTGAGAGGGAGAGAGAGAGAGAAGTGTGAGAGGGAGAGAGAGAGAAGTGTATGAGAGAGAGAGAGAGAAGTGTGTGTGAGAGAGAGAAGTGTGAGAGAGAGAGCGAGAGAGGTGTGTGTTTGTGAGAGAGAGAGAGAAGTGTGTGTGTGAGAGAGAGAGAGAAGTGTGAGAGGGAGAGAGAGAGAAGTGTGAGAGGGAGAGAGAGAGAAGTGTGAGAGGGAGAGAAGTGTGAGAGGGAGAGAGAGAGAAGTGTGAGAGGGAGAGAGAGAGAGAAGTGTGAGAGGGAGAGAGAGAAGTGTGAGAGGGAGAGAGAAGTGTGTGTGAGAGAGAGAGAGAGAGAGGTTGTGTGAGAGCGAGAGAGAAGTGTGAGAGAGAGAGCGAGAGAGAAGTGTGAGAGAGAGAGCGAGAGAGAAGTGTGAGAGGGAGAGAGAGAAGTGTGAGAGGGAGAGAGAGAAGTTTGAGAGGGAGAGAGAGAAGTGTGAGAGGGAGAGAGAGAAGTGTGAGAGGGAGAGAGAGAAGTGTATGAGAGAGAGAGAGAGAAGTGTATGAGAGAGAGAGAAGTGTGAGAGAGAGAGAGAGAGAGAAGTGTGAGAGAGAGAGAGAGAAGTGTGAGAGAGAGCGAGAGAGAAGTGTGTTTGTGAGAGAGAGAGAGAAGTGTGTGTGAGAGAGAGATACGAGAGAGAGAGAGAGAAGTGTGTGTGAGAGAGAGAGAAGTGTGTGAGAGAGAGAAGTGTGTGAGAGTATATATATATGTGTGTGTGTGTATATACATATATATATGTATGTATATGTATGTATATATATATATATATATTGTGTGTGTTTATGTGTGGGACTGGCACCTGTGGGACTGGCACCTGTTGGATCTTCTGAATCGCTGACCCTCTTGGAGCTGGTCTAGGGGAGACTAGACCAGCTCCAAGAGGGTCAGCGATTCAGAAGATAATCAAGGTAGGAAGCAAGTGAGGAAATAAATATATCTTTAAAAATTTATTAAAATAGTAAAAACATATGCAACGCGTTTCTCAGTGTGACACACTGTTTCATCAGGCTGTATGTTTTTACTATTTTAATAAATTTTTAAAGATATATTTATTTCCTCACTTGCTGCCTACCTTGATTATCTTCTGAATCGCTGACCCTCTTGGAGCTGGTCTAGTCTCCCCTTTAGTCACTTGAGGTGTGGGACTGGCCACTGTTGGATTCCTTTTTGCTGACTGACACCTGCCCCAAGGCGTCCCTGGACTCTCCCTAGTGAGACGAGGATTCGCCCCTGTGATCATATCCATTTGGTCTACCGGACGACAAGTGGTTCCGGACTGCTGGTATTGCACATCTGTGCTCTACATTTCGTGAGTAGGATTCTTTTGTCCTCCTTAGCCTGTAATATCATTTACCATCTGATCTGCACCATGTGGCGCCCTCTATTTTGATTTTTCTAGATTCCTTATCCTTGTGTCGTGGCATGACACTCTAGAGGAGCGGCCCTCCCGTCTGGAACATTTTTCTCTGGAACTTTACATTACGGATATTAAGGACTTTGCCGTCACATACCATCCCATTTTGGATGACAGTTTGTACATTATAGATATTATTGTCCTATCTTGCTTATAGTCATTTTAAAGATTTTTGCATTTATTTACTTTACCTGTTTCTGTTTGGTACTCCTAGGCGCCTCTTTCAAGTACCTTAGTGATATTAGTTGTCACTAGAGTACTAGTTTGTTTATAAATAGATATGTAGCATGGGTAGCCTATAATTAAAACTAAGGATGATAATTATAAAATAAGTAATTGGAAGTGCAAAAATACACAGACTTACTATAAAATGGGAACATTATAATTTAAAAAAAAAATTGAAATTATTTTTTTATAGTGATAATGTTCATGCAAGGGGAGCAAAATAAACATTTATGCTGCAATTATGTGGGTGCACTAAAATATATAAGACAGAGAAGCACTATAATGTGGCACCAATCCAACTGACATGAAAGGGAATAGCTCTAAATGCTGTTTAGCAGAGCTGCTGCCTTTCATGCTGTGCCTGCTTGTAATTTATAAAGACAATAGTGCACGTCTGAGGAGGGAGTCACGTGCACATGCAAGGGGGGGTGACGTGCACACTCTGGGGGCTCACGTGCACACTCACATGCACACAATGGGGAAAAAAATGCAAATAGGCTAATCTTGGATTGGAAGATACAATTTGTCACTCACAGTGAGCCCATCCTCCTCTAGGCATGGGAGGTGGACAAGCCTCAGAACAATTGGTAAAACAGACAGGAGAAAAGTAAGTTTTATAATAATTTTACTATCTAAGGCCTAGATTTGGAGTTCGGCGGTAGCCGTCAAAACCAGCGTTAGAGGCTCCTAACGCTGGTTTTAGGCTACCGCCGGTATTTGGAGTCATTGATTAAAGGGTCTAACGCTCACTTTTCAGCCGCGACTTTTCCATACCGCAGATCCCCCTACGCCATTTGCGTATCCTATGTTTTCAATGGGATCTTTCTAACGCTGGTATTTAGAGTCGTTTCTGAAGTGAGCGTTAGAGCTCTAACGACAAAATTCCAGCCGCCTGAAAATAGCAGGAGTTAAGAGCTTTCTGGCTAACGCCGGTTCATAAAGCTCTTAACTACTGTACCCTAAAGTACACTAACACCCATAAACTACCTATGTACCCCTAAACCGAGGTCCCCCCACATCGCCGCCACTCGATTAAAATTTTTAACCCCTAATCTGCCGACCGCCACCTACGTTATACTTATGTACCCCTAATCTGCTGCCCCTAACCCCGCCGACCCCTGTATTACATTTATTAACCCCTAACCTGCCCCCCACAACGTCGCCGCCAGCTACTTAAAATAATTAACCCCTAATCTTCCGACTGCAAATCGCCGCCACCTACGTTATCCCTATGTACCCCTAATCTGCTGCCCTAACATCGCCGACCCCTATATTATATTTATTAACCCCTAATCTGCCCCCCTCAACGTCGCCGACACCTGCCTACATTTATTAACCCCTAATCTGCCGAGCGGACCTGAGCGCTACTATAATAAAGTTATGAACCCCTAACCCGCCTCACTAACCCTATCATAAATAGTATTAACCCCTAATCTGCCCTCCCTAACATCGCCGACACCTAACTTCAATTATTAACCCCTAATCTGCCGAGCGGAGCTCACCGCTATTCTAATAAATTGATTAACCCCTAAAGCTAAGTCTAACCCTAACACTAACACCCCCCTAAGTTAAATATAATTTTTATCTAACGAAATAAATTAACTCTTATTAAATAAATGATTCCTATTTAAAGCTAAATACTTACCTGTAAAATAAATCCTAATATAGCTACAATATAACTAATAGTAACATTGTATCTAGCATAGGGTTTATTTTTATTTTACAGGCAAGTTTGTATTTATTTTAACCAGGTACAATAGCTATTAAATAGTTAAGAACTATTTAATAGTTACCTAGTTAAAATAATAACAAATTTACCTGTAAAATAAATCCTAACCTAAGATATAATTAAACCTAACACTACCCTATCAATAAAATAATTAAATAAACTACCTACAATTACCTACAATTAACCTAACACTACACTATCAATAAATTAATTAAACACAATTCCTACAAATAAATACAATTAAATAAACTAGCTAAAGTACAAAAAATAAAAAAGAACTAAGTTACAGAAAATAAAAAAATATTTACAAACATAAGAAAAATATTACAACAATTTTAAACTAATTACACCTACTCTAAGCCCCCTAATAAAATAACAAAGCCCCCCAAAATAAAAAATTCCCTACCCTATTCTAAATTAAAAAAGTTACAAGCTCTTTTACCTTACCAGCCCTGAACAGGGCCCTTTGCGGGGCATGCCCCAAGAATTTCAGCTCTTTTGCCTGTAAAAGAATAAATACAATACCCCCCCCCCCAACATTACAACCCACCACCCACATACCCCTAATCTAACCCAAACCCCCCTTAAATAAACCTAACACTAAGCCCCTGAAGATCTTCCTACCTTGTCTTCACCATCCAGGTTCACCGATCCGTCCTGAAGAGCTCCTCCGATGTCCTGATCCAAGCCCAAGCGGGGGCTGAAGAGGTCCATGATCCGGTCAAAGTCTTCATCCAAGCGGGGCAGAAGAGGATCTTCCATCCGATTGAAGTCATCATCCAGGCGGCATCTTCTATGGTCTTCCATCCGGAGCGAAGCGGCAGGATCCTGAAGACCTCCAGCGCGGAACATCCATCCGGACCGACGACTGAACGAAGAGTGACTGTTCCTTTAAGGGACGTCATCCAAGATGGCGTCCCTCGAATTCCGATTGGCTGATAGGATTCTATCAGCCAATCGGAATTAAGGTAGGAATTTTCTGATTGGCTGATGGAATCAGCCAATCAGAATCAAGTTCAATCCGATTGGCTGATCCAATCAGCCAATCAGATTGAGCTCGCATTCTATTGGCTGTTCCGATCAGCCAATAGAATGCGAGCTCAATCTGATTGGCTGATTGGATCGGCCAATCGGATTGAACTAGATTCTGATTGGCTGATTCCATCAGCCAATCAGAAAATTCATACCTTAATTCCGATTGGCTGATAGAATCCTATCAGCCAATCGGAATTCGAGGGACGCCATCTTGGATGACGTCCCTTAAAGGAACAGTCATTCGTCGTTTAGTCGTCGGTCCGGATGGATGTTCCGCGCTGGAGGTCTTCAGGATCCTGCCGCTTCGCTCCGGATGGAAGACCATAGAAGATGCCGCCTGGATGATGACTTCAATCGGATGGAAGATCCTCTTCTGCCCCGCTTGGATGAAGACTTTGACCGGATCATGGACCTCTTCAGCCCCCGCTTGGGCTTGGATCAGGACATCGGAGGAGCTCTTCAGGACGGATCGGTGAACCTGTATGGTGAAGACAAGGTAGGAAGATCTTCAGGGGCTTAGTGTTAGGTTTATTTAAGGGGGGTTTGGGTTAGATTAGGGGTATGTGGGTGGTGGGTTGTAATGTTGGGGGGGGGGCTATTGTATTTATTCTTTTACAGGCAAAAGAGCTGAAATTCTTGGGGCATGCCCCGCAAAGGGCCCTGTTCAGGGCTGGTAAGGTAAAAGAGCTTGTAACTTTTTTAATTTAGAATAGGGTAGGGAATTTTTTATTTTGGGGGGCTTTGTTATTTTATTAGGGTGCTTAGAGTAGGTGTAATTAGTTTAAAATTGTTGTAATATTTTTCTTATGTTTGTAAATATTTTTTTATTTTCTGTAACTTAGTTCTTTTTTATTTTTTGTACTTTAGCTAGTTTATTTAATTGTATTTATTTGTAGGAATTGTATTTAATTAATTTATTGATAGTGTAGTGTTAGATTAATTGTAGGTAATTGTAGGTAGTTTATTTAATTATTTTATTGATAGGGTAGTGTTAGGTTTAATTATAACAGGTTAGGATTTATTTTACAGGTAAATTTGTTATTATTTTAACTAGGTAACTATTAAATAGTTCTTAACTATTTAATAGCTATTGTACCTGGTTAAAATAATTACAAAGTTGCCTGTAAAATAAATATTAATCCTAAAATAGCTACAATATAATTATAATTTATATTGTAGCTATATTAGGATTTATTTTACAGGTAAGTATTTAGCTTTAAATAGGAATCATTTATTTAATAAGAGTTAATTTATTTCGTTAGATGTAAATTATATTTAAGTTAGGGGGGTGTTAGTGTTAGGGTTAGACTTAGCGTTAGGGGTTAATCCATTTATTAGAATAGCGGTGAGCTCCGCTCGGAAGATTAGGGGTTAATAATTGAAGGTAGGTGTCGGCGATGTTAGGGAGGGCAGATTAGGGGTTAATACTATTTATGATAGGGTTAGTGAGGCGGATTAGGGGTTAATAACTTTATTATAGTAGCGCTCAGGTCCGCTCGGCAGATTAGGGGTTAATAAGTGTAGGCAGGTGTCGGCGACGTTGAGGGGGGCAGATTAGGGGTTAATAAATATAATATAGGGGTCGGCGATGTTAGGGCAGCAGATTAGGGGTACATAGGGATAACGTAGGTTGCGGCGGTTTACGGAGCGGCAGATTAGGGGTTAAAAAAAATATGCAGGGGTCAGCGATAGCGGGGGCGGCAGATTAGGGGTTAATAAGTGTAAGGTTAGGGGTGTTTAGACTCGTGGTACATGTTAGAGTGTTAGGTGCAGACGTAGGAAGTGTTTCCCCATAGGAAACAATGGGGCTGCGTTAGGAGCTGAACGCTGCTTTTTTGCAGGTGTTAGGTTTTTTTCCAGCTCAAACAGCCCCATTGTTTCCTATGGGAGAATCGTGCACGAGCACGTTTTTGAGGCCGGCCGCGTCCGTAAGCAACTCTGGTATCGAGAGTTGCATTTGCGGTAAAAATGCTCTACGCTCCTTTTTTGGAGCCTAACGCAGCATTTGTTTGAACTCTCGATACCAGAGTTAATTTTATGGTGCGGCCAGAAAAAAGCCCTTGGAGCGTTAACAGCCCTTTTACCGCCAAACTCCAAATCTAGGCCTAAGTTTTTATTTTGAATGCTGATATACATTATAAACTTAATCCTCTATGTGGCTGTATATTTATTTTGGTTTTGGTTTTGTGTTTTCTGCTGTGTTTACTGGTCCTTTAAACAAAGAATAATTGAAGAATTAGGCTAATTAAATAATAGAAGTAAATTGGAATGTTGTTTAAAAATGTATTCTCTATCTGAAAAATAAAAAAAAAACATTTTGGGGTTTAATGTCCCTTTAATTGAGAACTTCTAAGTAAATGTTTTATACAGGATTTTTAGATCAGTATCTGTGCATATTATTCTTTATAGTTGTGTCTATTTCATGTAGTTATAGGAAAATTGGTGTATACTACCCCTTTAACTACTTATGACTCATTCCACAAACAGTACTGCTTCTGGAACCATGTGCCTGTGGCCCCCTGACAGTTGTAAATAAGAAAAATTATCATCCATTGCTATTTTAAATTTGGCAGAAATAACATAAAAGTACATTTCAAGGGGCAGAGCCTAGCCACGGAGCTGAATGGCGGTGTAAGTCTTGAGCTCTTAGGCCCGGCGATACAGATGGGCTAATAATAACAATCAGGGGCGATAATACTTATAAAAATAGGCTACCGCAATAGTGAGGGAACTTGAGAGGACAAAGTGCGAGCACCAGAGAGGAAGTACAAGAGCGAGGAGCCGCTTAAACTAACTGCCGTTAAGGGCCGCAGGCGCCGTCCATGTGGCGTAAGGCAGCGATACTAGGAGAACAGTGGCGTGAGCAAGACTCTTGGCGGTCATAAGGCTTCAAAATCTCCCGACACAGCACACAAAGCTAAGATACCCACCAGATCACTGTGAGTAACTTATACTGAACAGGGTGTCATCCTGGGGAAAAGGGCTAAAATAAGGGCCTAGTAATACCTCAGGGCCATATTTCAAACCCCTCAAAGGACTTTCCTAGCACGCAGCCCTTATATAAATACCAAAGACTTGTGCATCTCAATAGACAACCCTAATCTACAGACTCCTGCCACTTTATACTTAAAAACACTGAACCGGGCAGAAAGCCTTATAGCAGAGAGACCACATGGAGGAGATAGAACACTCAGTACTTTCGCTGTGAACTTTTACACGCAGTTCCTCACCTCTACCCCCCATGTGGATATCGGGCAGCAGTGAGTTGATAATAACCAACAACACCAAGAATATACCCAGTGGGGGCAGGGAGCATATAACCCTATCAACTATGCCACAGAAGAAGAGTCAAAAGATGG
The DNA here is from genome assembly GCF_027579735.1 of Bombina bombina. Lineage (NCBI taxonomy): Eukaryota > Metazoa > Chordata > Amphibia > Anura > Bombinatoridae > Bombina > Bombina bombina. The sequence continues at coordinate 759,382,557 of NC_069502.1, read as the reverse complement.
AGAAAAGCATAGTGACCAAAACTATGGGCCAGTATTTAAGGCCAGTTGAACAAGCTGCACCAGCTCAACAAGATGCAGCAGAGAAAAGACATCTCACAACAGACACACCTCAGCATAGCACTGACCACTTGCCTACTGACTATGTCACTAAAGCAGATCTCAGTTTGTTATCCTCAAAAGAAGATATTAGGGTGGCTATGCACGAGGTGAGGGCCCTATATAAAGATTTGCAAAAATATTTGACAACCATTACAGTAGAAACCCAAAACAGGTCACAATCAACTGAATTAAAACAAATCTCTGCCACAGTATCATCTCAAGAGGTGACAATAGAAACTCTAAACGAAAAAATAGAGGATCTAGAAAACCGAAGTCGTCGGAACAATCTGAGAGTCAGGGGAGTACCAGAATCGGTAAACCCACCAGCAATTGCAGGATATCTGCAGGACTTATTCAGAACCATTAAAGGAACACCCTCTGCACCTGAAATCTCCATTGAGAGAGCACATAGGGCGTTAAGAACCAAACCCCCCACCCCCCAAAGCCCCTCCAAGAGACATAGTTGTAAAACTACTTCACTTTCCTGATAAAGAGGACATTTTGAGAACCTCGAGAGCAAAACAACCGATTCAGCATGCCGGAATCCACATACAAATATTAAGTGACCTTAGCCCTACGACGCTGCAAAAACGTAGATCTCTTTCCTTCCTCACCTCTGTACTACAGACCCACAGGATCTCCTATAGGTGGGGATTTCCCGTATCTATCATTGCCACAAAAGACAATAAGAATGTGATCTACAGAACAGAGGAAGATCTCCAGCACTTTTGTTCCCAGCTTTCTATCGAAGTTCCTGCCCCTCCTGGATTCGTAGAAGACATATCATATCGCACACAAACATCAAGGAGAGAAGATCCTACTTCTCAACCACAGGCCACTAGTGGCCCTAGAGAAGCTGGTGATTAATAACAAGAAGGGACTTATTACCTCCCAAGGACTGAATATAGTGGAAGTGCTATCATACATGGGGCACGCAAGTATTTTTCTAATGTCACATAAGTATTAACCAATTGGCCCAAAATATAAGAAAAGTTGGGAGATGTGAAAATTGTAATGGTTGATAAATTGTGTGGTTTTTATTTTGCCATGCCGGAATGAAAAGAATACCAAATATATGTTGAATAACATGTAATTATTTAATAAATATGATGTATGTGCAAATAAATGTTTTTGTTTAACTTTGAACATGAGGTTGCAGTATTGTGCTAAAACCGTCATTAATTAAATATTTAAATTAGCTATTGAGCTATAAAAGTGGTGTCATCACCACATACAAGCTTCCGATGAAGCCCTAAAGTCAGCCCACTAAGGGGAGGGGCGAAACGCGTCATGCCGGACGTTTTAAGCAGCGGCAAGTGTTTGAAGTGGAGTGCTTATTTCCTGGCAGCTGGTCTAAAGTGTACCGAGTTACTATGATGTGGTTCTAACAACTGACAAGCATACAGCAGTCTTGAATAGAAGTTCTGGTTCTGTAAATACAAGGAGACATTAACCGCATATGAGCCTTTACACAAACTGCTTTGTTTGGAGAATTACCAAGGATCCGGCATGAGGCATATGCAAGGTTTGGAGTGGATCAAGTGGTAATTATACAAGCTGGTTTTGGATGATACACTGGAACTTTGTACCGCGAATGTGGTGAGGCTGCTTGCTCAGTAATTCAATTTCAAGTTGGTTTTCCAATCAGTAACGCTGGAACTGCTTCTTTGTAACATATTTCAATTACAGAGCGTGTGCTTCACACTAAGTGCTCTGTTATTAAACGGACATTTGTTATTCTGTGTCTTATTGAAAAATTGTTGCAATAATTTATCTTTCATATATTTGTTTGTAACAGCGGAAAGTTACTGTCATGATTTGTTACATAACAACAAACAATAATTTGTATGAACCGTAGTTTTACGGTGTTGTGTTAGATGTAAGGTACTCACCAGGCCTGGTTTATATATGTCACTCCTTTTACTTATACTATGGGTTTTGGTAATTTTGTTTTTGACATGTGTAGGTTTAGCAAATAAACCACTTGTTATTTATGCAATTTGAGTCCTGCCTTGTCATTCTTTTTCACAGCTTTTATTTCTAGCTTTGACTACTCTCTTTTATATTATTTTAATACTAAATTATGACTGCTAGCACCAAAAATTGATTTTGTTTGTAACCAAGATAGAGTGCACACAATTAATTCATTTGTAGTATTAACCAATACTGTGTTTAGTTAATTAGAATTTATAAAAGCTGCAGCATGTGATAGATGTTTTCGTTCATATATAACTGCTCAGAGTTCAGGAATCTTTGGTTAATTGTTTTGACCGACTTGTTATGTCTCAAGGTAGATAAACTACATATATACAGATATACAGATAAGATAATTACTTGAATGGTAACATTTTTACATGCATTTAATAGACCAATCTTTCAAATGCACAAATGTATTCTTGTCACCTCGAAAAATGTGGTTTCTCTGGAATGACATGTCATTTCTACCCATTGCATTACTGCTAGCTACATAACAAGATCACCACTAATCAGAGCGGGGTAATCCCTCCACATTTTATTTAAGCTTAGCACATTGGAATGATAAGATCATTTACTGCAATCACCATAACTGAGCAAATTTACATTTAAGGGAAAGAGCCATCACACACACAGACAGTCCCTAAGGTCGAGGGGGCAGTTTCTACTCTAAACAAGCGCACTACTATTCCTATCGAGGATAGTTGTGCTTTCAAAGATCCTATGGATAAAAAATTGAAAGGTTTGCTTAAAAAGATTTTTGTACAGCAAGGTTACCTTCTACAACCCATTTCGTGCATTGTTCCTGTCACTACAGCAGCGTGGTTCTGGTTCGAGGAACTAGAAAAGTCGATCAGTAGAGAGACTCCATATGAGGAGGTTATGGACAGAGTTCACGCACTTAAGTTGGCTAACTCTTTTATTTTAGATGCCGCTTTGCAATTAGCTAGATTAGCGGCGAAAAATTCAGGGTTTGCTTTGTTACAGCAATGTAACAAAGCATGCAAAAAAGCAATCAAATTAGCCAAAATTGAATATGAAAAATTAATTGCCAAGGATTCTAAGTCTAACCCTAAAAGGTTCTTTAAGTACATAAATAGCAAAAAAATCTAAGAAGGATAATATAGGTACATTAAAATGTGTGGAGGGTAGCATGATAAATAATGACAGGGAGAAGGCTGAGGTACTAAACCAGTTTTTTTCTTCAGTATACACAAGAGAGGAACCATTGAATGATACTTTGGAACAGAATAGAACATGCCAGTCCATACCACTAACTGGGTTTTGTTTAGAGGATATCAGGAAAAAACTAAAAAATATTAAGGTAAATAAAACTCCAGGCCCAGATGGAATACACCCAAGGGTGTTAAGGGAACTTAGCACTGTTATAGACAAACCTTTACTCTTAATTTTTCAAGACTCATTATCCTCAGGCATGGTACCCCAGGATTGGCGTAAAGCTGATGTGGTGCCACTCTTCAAAAAGGGAAGCAGGGATGATCCAGGAAGCTATAGACCAGTTAGTCTGACATCAATAGTGGGGAAGATATTTGAAGGGATTATAAGGGATTATATTGATGAGCATATTCGTGTAAACAAGATTATGAGTTCTAATCAGCATGGCTTTAGGAGAAATAGATCATGTCAAACTAATCTAATTAGATTCTACGAGGAAGTAAGTAAAAATATAGATAAAGGGGAATCAGTTGATGTGATATACTTAGATTTTGCAAAGGCATTTGATACAGTGCCACATGAGAGATTAATGCACAAAATTAAGGGACTGGGAATAGCTGAAAATGTTAGCTCATGGATAAATAACTGGATAAAAGATAGGGAGCAACGAGTAGCAGTAAATGGATCATACTCAGATTGGACAAAGGTAATCAGTGGCGTCCCCCAGGGATCAGTACTGGGCCCTGTTCTTTTTAATATTTTTATAAATGACTTGGAGCAAGGATTAAATAGCGACATCTCTATTTTTGCAGATGATACTAAGTTAAGTAAGGTCATTAGGTCAGAGCAGGATGAACTCTCTTTGCAAAGGGATTTGCTAAAATTAGAACTATGGGCAATTGAATGGAAAATGAGATTTAATACGGAAAAATGTAAGGTTCTACATTTTGGAAGTAAAAATAAGCAGGCTATGTATTTTTTAAATGGGACAAGACTTAGCCAAACACAGGAGGAAAGGGATTTGGGAGTAGTAATAGATAACAAGCTAAAGATGAGTGCACAATGCAGGGCAGCGGCTTCAAAGGCTAATAAGATACTAGCATGTATTAAAAGAGGCATTGATTCAAGGGAGGAAAGCATAATTCTGTCATTATATAAAGCCCTGGTAAGACCTCACCTTGAGTTTGGAGTGCAGTTCTGGGGACCGATTGCTAAAAAAGATATTGCAGAACTAGAAAAAGTTCAGAGAAGGGCCACAAAGCTAATAAGGGGATTGGAGAAATTAACCTATGAGGAGAGGCTAGCCAAACTGGGTCTGTTCTCTTTAGAAAAAAGGCGCTTGAGAGGTGACATGATTACTTTATATAAATATATTCAAGGCCCATATACAGAGATGGCAGAAGCTCTTTTTATTCCAAGAAAATTGGTTCTGACAAGAGGTCATAATTTAAGGTTGGAGGAAAGGAGATTTAATCTCCTGCAACGGAAACGTTTTTTCACTGTAAGAGCAATAAAATTGTGGAACTCATTACCAAAGGAGGTAGTGAATGCCAATACCATAGATACATTTAAAAATAGTCTGGATAAATTTCTGTATATAAACAAAATTCATGGATATGATTGCTAGTATTAAATGGGTCACATTTTAATGGGGTTATTTAAGCTTAACTGGAGCTTTTTGTAAGTATTTTAGATTTGTATAGGTTGAACTCGATGGACTTCAGTCTTTTTTCAACCTTATCTACTATGTTACTATGTTACTATGTTACATAGGACACACAAGTATTTTTCTAAAGTCACATATGTATTAACCAATAGTGAGAGTAGCTAGTCAGAATTTATAAAAGATGCAGCATGTGACAGATGGTTTCGTTCATATCTAACTGTTTAGAGTTTAGGATTTTTTTTAGTTAAGTATTTTAATATGCATTGATTTGTTATGCCCAAATGTAGATAAACCTTAGGTGAGGCGCAGTATATTTTGATGGATAATTATGTGTATAGTAACATACTAACATGTATTCAATATGCCAACCTTACAAATGCACAAATGTATCCTTATTATGTTTAAAAATGCGGTCTCTCAGGAGTGATGTCTCACCTTCTACCCACTGCACTACCAGTAGCTGCACAACATGATCACCACCAGTCAAAGGGGGGTATCTCCTCCACATTTTATTTAGCCCTGCACATTGATACAATAGGATCACTTGCTGCAGTCAACAAAGCCAAGCAAATTTACATCTTCACCAATGCAACTGATCACCTACTCCTGCGATCATTGAAATAACAATTTAGGCCTATCTGTGCCGCCGGGACACATCCCCATTAGTGTACTAAACCTAATAAGTACATATAAGTAGAGAGATACTCTTACTATCACTCGTATCACTCTACATTTCACATAATTAAACCTAGACCTGTATTTTGGGTCTAGAAACATTTTAGGTATAGGTATCTGTTGATCCTATACTTACGTTAATCTTACTTTTTCCAAGTCTTACTTTTTCTTTCCCCTCTTTTCTCCTCTTTTGCCCCACTCTTCTTCCTCCTCTCCCCCCCCTTTAAATAACTCTCCCCCCCCCCTTTTTTTTCCCTTCCCACTCCCTCCTACCCTATCACAAACACAAGATGAGCAATAGGTACTCTTGCAGACCAAACCATAGTATAACGCTAACGACAGTTAATGTACACGACCTCAATAGTCCGAACTACCTTTTTTGCCTCGGGCCCCTACAAAAAAAATGGGGTGGGCATTTTGATGCATAGCACCATAGCTTTTCAACTGACAACACAACATAAAGACCCAGACGGCAGATACATACTCCTTACGGGCCTCCTATTTGGGAGACCAATCACGTTGCTCAACATCTACGCCCCCAACACCCAGCAACACAAATTTTTCAAAAAAATAGCGAGACTGCTACTTGATCACGCAAAAGGCCCAATAATGATGGGAGGTGACTTTAATGTCCCAATGTGCCCTTCTTTGGACACCTCTAATTCAGGGTCTAGCGTCTCCAAGGCTATATTGAAATCCATAAAAAATACCCTCGCAGAGCTAAACCTACACGACGTGTGGAGAACATTACACCCAACAAGTAGGGATTATACTTACCTATCTAACGTGTATCATAAATATTCTCGTATAGATTACTGGTATACAGATTCTATAAGTCTCCCAATAGTTCATTCTTGCGAGATTGGCACGATATCATGGACGGATCACGCCCCAGTTGTGTGCAAAGTGGTCTGGCCAAAGGCCCCCTTAACAGACCTGATCTGGAAGCTAGATGATTATATATTATATGACCCAACAATAGTGTCATCTATTAATGCTACACTATCAGAATACTTTTCACTCAATAGATACACAGACACTTCCCTTCCCATAACCTGGGAGGCGCATAAGTGCGTCGTCCGAGGTGAGCTAATAAAAATCAAAGCCAAAATAATGAAAGAAAAAAGGGCCAAATACGAACAAACCCACTCGCTGATTCGCGACCTAGAGGACTTACACAAACAAGACCCCACTAACCACAAAGTCTCACAGGACTTACAACAGGCTAAGGGAGACCTGAAGAACATACTGGACACAGACTCAGAAAGACAAGCTTTTAACCTAAGACAAAAATACTATGACCAGGGGAATAAACCGGGCAGATTGCTGGTGAGGGCGACAAAACGTAAAAGACTTAAATCATTCATACATTCCCTTAACGATACTAACGGAGAAGAGACAAAAGACAGCAAGGGTATAGCGCGAATATTTCAGCAATATTACCGCAACTTATATAATTTAGGCATCTATGCATCGCCACCACATGCACAGGAACATGCACACACAAAAGAAGCGCTCACTATAGACTACTTAGAGAACCTCAAATTGACACAACTATCGGACGAGGACTCGGAGTCCTGGGACTCCCCTGTCACGTCTGAGGAAATCACTAAAGCAATAAAAGATCTCCCGTCTGGAAAAATCCCAGGTCCAGATGGTTTGACCCCCAGATATTATAACATCTTTCAGAATACCCTGGTTCCCCACATGCAAGCTCTATTTAATGATTTATTTACCACTAAATCACTCCCACCCTCAATGCTGGAAGCACATGTCACTGTTTTGCCAAAACCGGGCAAAACGCCGGACAGACCAAGTAATTTTAGGCCTATATCCCTCTTAAATACGGATGTGAAAGTATTAGCAAAAATATTAGCATATAGACTTAACAAATTCCTCCCAGACTTAGTTTCCATGGATCAGGCCAGCTTTGTTCCGGGCCGAGAGGCCAGAGATAATACCCTGAGAGTTCATCAAATCATCAGCCACGCCAAACATAGAGCAATTCCTATAGCTTTATTCTCGTCGGACGCCGAAAAGGCGTTCGACAGGGTAGATTGGCATTTCCTTAGGAAAGTAATGGAAAAAATGAATTTCGGCTCCCCATTTCTAAATCTGATTTTCTCCCTCTATTCACAGCCAAATGCAAGAGTCAGAGTTAATGGAACCCTTTCAGACTCATTTGCCATAACAAATGGAACACGGCAGGGCTGCCCCTTGTCCCCTCTACTATTTGTATTATCCATAGAGGCCCTGGCGGTGAAAATAAGATCAACACACTCCATATCGGGCATCACAATAGGAGATAGGGAACATAAGATGATAATGTACGCTGATGACATTCTGTTTGTCATGACCAAAGTAGAGACCACACTTCCAGATATATTAACCAAACTATCAGACTACGGCAAGGTCTCAAACTTTCATCTTAATATCACCAAGTCGGAGCTCCTAAATATAACATCCCCTACTTCGGTTGTCTCCCAGCTGGAGAAAACACTCCACATTAGTATAGCCAGGAAAAAAATGAAATACTTGGGGATTAATCTTACAAGTAATGATAATGACCTTTTCCAATTCAACTTTCAGACACTTAAAACAGAAATAACACGAGATCTCCAGTCCTGGTGCAATAAACCCATATCCTGGTTGGGGAGAATGAGTACAATCAAGATGAATATCCTCCCACGGGTGTTATACCTCTTGCAAGCTCTACCCATGCCGCTACCCACCTCTTACCTGACCGCATTACAAAATACCACAGACAGCTACATCTGGAAGGGGAAGCATAGTAGAATAAATAAACAGACTTTACACTTACCAAAGCACCGAGGTGGAATAGGCCTCCCAAATCTCCAATTATATCGTAGAGCGATCTTTTTGCAACACATTATAGATTGGAGTCATAATTCCGCACAAAAGGCCTGGGTACATTTAGATAACCAAATATTCAACAAAGGAAACACAGCAACATTGGCATGGTTAGAACCACGCCTTAGACTAGCCACATTGAAATACTACCCCATAGTAAATGAAACACTACGAGTATGGGACAGAGTAATCACCACAACCCAACACATCTCTACGAGATACTCACCACTTACTCCCATTAGGGAACATCCAGCGATACCATTAGCTCACGCCGGTGTGGCCAATAGACATCCGTACAGCATGAGGGAGGGAGTTCTATGCTTTGCGCTAGAGGCAGGTGACATAGCACCACTGACAACACTGCAGAAATGGGACGAGATCCTCTTTTCAACATGGTTCTCGCGCTCACAAATCGAGCACTTCATCACAACACACAAACACAAAAATGACATGAATAGAGATCTAACCCCTTTTGAACAACTGTGTGTCCAGCAGGCGCCCCCCCCCCCCCCCCGACACACAATATCCCTAATATTTAAATTACAGTTGGTACCGGACGAAGAAACATTACCTTCTTACACAAAAGCATGGGATAGGGAGATGGGCACAGACATACCCCCACTGGAATGGAAGAGAGCATTCCTAATAGCGACTAAGGCATCATCCTCCGCTGTAATACAGGAAATGCATTTCAAACTACTTAGTAGGTGGTATCTTACCCCGACTCGATTGCACAGGTCTAACCCACATATTCCCACAACATGCTGGAGGGGATGTGGGTAAGAAGGGACGATGTACCATATCTGGTGGACATGTCCAATCATAGCTCCCTTTTGGGAGGGCGCTTTCGCAGCAATGTCAAAGATAATAGGAATAGACCTGGCTCCGAGGATGCATATACTGTTATTTTTGCACATCCCAAAAATACAAAACAAAGTTTTAAAATCTCTCCTGATGCTAATGATAAATGGAGGCAAAAAACTTGTCCCGCTAGGATGGAGATCGGCAACTCCTCCTACAATATCAGACTGGCATAACCAGATAGAAGACCTCCTTTCTTTGGAAAAATACCATTACATGACAATAGATAAATTGGATATACATAGCCTCATGAGGGAAGCATGGGAACAATATAGATACCCACGCACCACACACACAGCAGACCAGGACTCAACAGACCTCACATGAGATATGACAGTCAACGGGGGGGGGCAAAGATGAAGCCTCTCCCCCAATCATCTGATTGGTTCTGGGGACCGGGCTCGAGGTAATACTCGAAACAAATTCCATTAAGTAAGAACAGCATGTTGCAAGCCCATGCCCCTGCCGTTGCTCTGTCCTCTAATAGCGCTAACCTCCACTTGCCTCACAATTGCACAAGCCATCCTTTTACCTCTTCCTCTTCCCCTCCCCCCCTTTTTTTTTTTTTTCCCCCCCCTGCCGCCCTTTTTCACCCCATCCTTTATTCTCATAATCTCATTCCCCCTCCTTTCTCGACCCCCATTTCCCCCACTGTTTCTTAAACTATTTACACATTCTCATCTTCTAGCTTAACCCACTTTTGTTTCACTTGTCAAACAAAAGGTATATAATACTTATTATTTACCACTCATTCAAAAATGCTTAATGTTGGACCGCTGGATTTAGAAGGAAGGAGCCATATATATATTGTAATGTGGTCAATCCTATGATTTAGGACTTTACAGCTTACCGCATATAAATAAGAGAAATGTAGATGGCATTGTCTATCAATATGAGTAGCCTTTATGAATAACAGAAAATGCCTCTTCTACGTTATATGTTCTCTAGGTAAATATTCTGTATAATTGTTTGGCGCATAGAGAAAATTTTATGCCTTAATTTTGTTTGCCTTCTGTTGTAAAACTGAAACTTTCAATAAAAAAGTAATAAATAAAAAAAAAGTAAATTTCAAGTTTCCACAGTAAAGAAACAACATGTATTACCTTCTTTCTAAATTTATCAGGTTTTAAAAAGTTCTCTATCACACAGAGATTTGAAAATGGCTTTGATTAGTTAAAGGGACATTAAACCCATTTTTTTCTTTCTTTCATGATTCAGATAGAGAATACCATTTTAAACAACTTTCTAATTTACTTCTTTTAACTATTTTGCTTCATTCTCTTGATATTCTTTCCTGAAAAGCATATCTAGATATGCTCAGTAGCTTCTGATAGGTAGCTGCACATAGATGCCTCATGTGATTGGCTCACCAATGTGCATTGATATTTATTTAACAAACAATATCTAAAGATTGCAGCAAATTAGGTAATAGAAGTAAATTGGAATGTTGTTTAAAATTGTATTCTCTATCTGAATCATCATTAATACATTTCCCCTACAGAAAAAATTGGCATTTCTCTTGTAAGGTGTATCCAGTCCACGGATTCATCCATTACTTGTGGGATATTCTCCTTCCCAACAGGAAGCTGCAAGGGGACACCCACAGCAGAGCTGTCTATATAGCTCCTCCCCTAACTGCCACTCCCAGTCATTCTCTTGCAGCTCTCTACAAGAAAGGAAGTATCAAGAGATATGTGGTGAATTAGTGTAGTTTATCTTCAATCAAAAGTTTGTTATTTTAAAACGGTACCGGCGTTGTACTGTTTTTACCTCAGGCAGAAATTAGAAGAAGAGTTCTGCCTGAGGTTTTTGATGATCTTAGCAAGTTGTAACTAAGGTCCACTGCTGTTCTCACACATAACTGAAGAGTATGGGAAAACTTCAGCTGGGGGAATGGCCAGCAGGATTACCTGCTCTGAGGTATGTTCAGTATATTTTTTTCTAGAGAGATGATAAGGTCTAGAAAATGCTGACAGTGCCTGATATATTTAAGGTAAGCCTGATTACAGTGATTTAACAAACAATTCATGCTTGCAGTAAAGGGTAATATTCATGTTTATGGCTCTTATTACTTAGTATGTAAAACGTTTGCATGAGATATAAAAAACGTTTTTTACTGAAGGTGATAAATCTTCATTTGGGGCCTAGTTTTCCACATGGCTGATTAGATTTCTCAAAGAAGTAGTTATTTATGGCCCTTTCACTTTGAGTGCATGGTGGGAGGGGCCTATTTTTGCGCTCTAATTGCGCAGTAGTTTTTGCAGTCTGAGACATCCAGCTTCCCTGAAGGAGTCCCCTGACATATAGGACCTCTGTAAAGGGTTTTTGTTGCTACAAAAGTCGTTTTAAGGGCAGGTAGGAGCCACAGTAGAGCTGTGGCAGTTTGCTGTGACTGTTTATAACGGTTTTACCATTTTTCTGATTCGTTTTTGAGCCTGAGGGGTTAATCATCCATTTGCAAGTGGGTGCAATGCTATTTTAGTCTATTATACACACTGTATACTGTTTTCAAGCTTGCTGGTCTCATTACTAGTCTGTTAAACATGTCTGACATAGAGGAAACTCCTTGTTCATTATGTTTAAAAGCCATTGTGGAACCCCCTCATAGATTTGTCCCCTCTACTAAATCTGGATCAAGAGACCAGGGATTCTCTTCTCTGGTGGCTATCTCGGGACCATCTGTCCAAGGGTATGACCTTCTGCAGGCCAGATTGTACAATAGTAACGACAGATGCCAGCCTTCTGGGCTGGGGTGCAGTCTGGAACTCCCTGAAGGCTCAGGGCTCGTGGACTCAGGAGGAGGCACTCCTTCCGATAAACATTCTGGACCTAAGAGCGATATTCAATGCTCTTCAAGCTTGGCCTCAGCTTGCTGCGGTCAGGTTCATCAGATTTCAGTTGGACAATATCACGACTGTAGCCTACATCAACCATCAAGGGGGAACAAGGAGTTCCCTAGCAATGTTGGAGGTTTCAAAAATAATTCTATGGGCAGAGGTTCACTCTTGCCATCTATCAGCTATCCATATCCCAGGAGTAGAGAACTGGGAGGCGGATTTTCTAAGTCGGCAGACTTTTCATCCGGGGGAGTGGGAACTCCATCCGGAGGTATTTGCACAGTTGATTCAACTTTGGGGCAAACCAGAACTGGATCTCATGGCATCTCGTCAGAACGCCAAGCTTCCTTGTTACGGATCAAGGTCCAGGGATCCCAAGGCAGCGCTGATAGATGCTCTAGCAGCGCCTTGGTCCTTCAACCTGGCTTATGTGTTTCCACCGTTTCCTCTGCTCCCTCGTCTGATTGCCAAGATCAAGCAGGAGAGAGCTTCTGTGATTTTGATAGCACCTGCGTGGCCACGCAGGAATTGGTATGCAGATCTGTTGGACATGTCATCCCTTCCCCCATGGACTCTGCCGCTGAGGCAGGACCTTCTACTTCAGGGTCCTTTCAACCATCCAAATCTAATTTCTCTGCGTCTGACTGCTTGGAGATTGAACGCTTGATTTTATCAAAGCGGGGTTTCTCTGAGTCGGTCATTGACACCTTAATTCAGGCTCGAAAGCCGATCACTAGGAAAGTCTATCATAAGATATGGTGTAGATATCTTCATTGGTGTGAATCCAAAGGTTACTCATGGAGTAAGGTCAGGATTCCTAGGATATTATCTTTTCTCCAAGAAGGATTGGAGAAGCGATTGTCAGCTAGTTCCTTAAAAGGACAGTTTTCTGCTCTGTCTATTCATTTGCACAAGCGTCTGGCTGATGCTCCAGATGTTCAGGCATTTTGTCAGGCTTTAGTTAGAATCAAGCCTGTGTTTAAACCTGTTGCTCCACCATGGAGTTTAAATTTAGTTCTTAAGGTTCTGCAAGGGGTTCCATTCAAACCTTTGCATTCCATAGATATTAAGCTTTTATCTTGGAAAGTTTTGTTTTTAGTAGCTATCTCCTCGGCTCGAAGAGTTTCGAAGTTATCTGCTTTACAATGTGATTCCCCTTATCTCATTTTCCATGCAGATAAGGTAGTGTTACGTACCAAACCTGGTTTTCTTCCTAAGGTAGTATCTAATAAAAATATCAATCAGGAGATTGTTGTTCCTTCACTATGTCCTAATCCTTCTTCAAAGAAGGAACGTCTATTACACAATCTTGATGTGGTTCATGCTTTAAAATTTTATTTACAAGCTACGAAGGATTTTCGTCAAACATCTGCTTTGTTTGTGGTCTACTCTGGACAGAGGAGAGGCCAAAAGGCTTTGGCAACTTCTCTTTCTTTTTGGCTAAGAATTATAATCCGCTTAGCTTATGAGACTGCTGGCCAGCAGCCTCCTGAATGGATTACAGCTCATTCCACTAGAGCGGTAGCTTCCACATGGGCTTTTAAGAATGAGGCTTCTGTTGAACAGATTTGTAAGGCGGCGACTTGGTCTTCGCTTCATACATTTTCTAAATTCTACAAATTTGATACTTTTGCTTCTTCGGAGGCTATTTTTGAGAGAAAGGTCTTACAGTCAGTGATGCCTTCCATTTAAGCGCCTGCCTTGTCCCTCCCTTCATCCGTGTCCTATAGCTTTGGTATTGGTATCCCACAAGTAATGGATGAATCCGTGGACTGGATACACCTTACAAGAGAAAACAAAATTTATGCTTACCTGATAAATTTATTTCTCTTGTGGTGTATCCAGTCCACGGCCCGCCCTGTCATTTTAAGGTAGGTGTGTTTTATTTTTAAACTACAGTCACCACTGCACCCTATAGTTTCTACTTTCTCTTGCTTGTCTTCGGTCGAATGACTGGGAGTGGCAGTTAGGGGAGGAGCTATATAGACAACTCTGCTGTGGGTGTCCTCTTGCAGCTTCCTGTTGGGAAGGACAATATACCACAAGTAATGGATGAATCCGTGGACTGGATACTCCACAAGAGAAATAAATTTATCAGGTAAGCATAAATTTTGTTTTTTATCTCTATAAGAGTGTGAGCACAGAATTTTCTTCTACTTATTGTGATTTATATTGGGCTCTAGCTTAAGAAGGATATGAAACAGTCTGTTTAATTGCTGTAATTAAAAAAAAAAGCACTAAGCAGTGGTTATACTTATGATAAATCATTGCAATACGTGTCAGTCATCATTTTAAATGGATTACACCTGTTATTTCTTTTTTTAAACTTAATTTGTGCCATTACTTCCTGTCACAGGCTGGGACCTCTGCAGGAAGGAATTTATAGCTTGATGTAATAAAACTTCTAGGGGCCCATTTATCAAGCTCCGTACGGAGCTTGTGGGCCCGTGTTTCTGGTGAGTCTTCAGTCTCGCCAGAAACACAAGTTATGAAGCAGCGGTCTAAAGACTGCTGCTCCATAACCCTGACCGCCTGCTCTGAGCAGGCGGACAGGAATCGCCGGAAATCAACCCGATCGAGTACGATCGGGTTGACTGACAGCTCCCTGCTGGCAGCCCATCGGCCGCGAGTATGCAGGGGGTGGCGTTGCACCAGCAGCTGTTGTGAGCTGCTGGTGCAATGTTAAATGCTGAGAGCGTATTGCTCTCCGCATTCAGCGAGGTCTTGCGGACCTGATCCGCACTGTCGGATCAGGTCCGCAAGACCTTTAATAAATATGCCCCTTAGAGTAACATGAGTTGGTTTAGTGGGACTAAGTCGGCAGGCATAACTCCCACTAAAACCCAAACTGGAGTAAATGGAAGCACACACAGTCATCCTTTAGGTGTGAGGAGTTTGCAATAAGTGCACTATTTAAAGGGACACTCAAGTGAAAATCAACTCTTACGATTCAAATTAAACATGCAGTTTTAAGACACTTTACTTTTAGACAAGATCCTACTGAGAATGTGCGCAAGCTCACAGGGTATACGAGTCTGTGATTGGCTGATGTCTGTCACATGATACAGGGGGCTGGACAATGGGAAAAAAAATAAATTTGTCATAAATAAATCTACTGCTTATTTGAAATTCAGAGTAGGTGTAAAATCATTGTCTTGTTATTATGCCATTTTTCATTAGGCAATTCTACTGCATTTAGTGGTCCTTAGGTTTTTCTTTGCTGAAGCCCCTGTTCCAGTTGCTATCTTAGCTCAGACTTCCTGTTGCTGATTTTTACCTTGCTCCTGTCTATGAGTTAGGATTGTTATTTTGTGCTTCTGCTGCCCAGCTACTGCTTAATTGGATCCTGTTTTTGTCTTTTGTTGCCTGTTTGACAACTCTACCCTCCTGCCAGCTACAGAGGTACATGCCTCAAGCTTACCTGCTACATAGGTAGCTGCCTCCTGCCAGCCAGCTACCTTCCTCGCTGTGGTTCCATACACAGTCCTGCCTACTTGAGGAATCTATCACAGACCAGCTTACTAGTGCACCTCTCAAAATATATATAAGAATTATTTCTGTCATATAAACAATACAATTATGGATTTGTAACCATAGAAATTAGGTTCTTTAAAATCAACTAAGATACCTTCAGATAAGAAAGCAATAGCATCCTTTCTTCCTTATCTATATTATTTTTTACGCCTGGAGTAACCTCTATGTTTGCTATGAGGCATGAAATTTTGCATACTGTTACTACAGAATGAGATCTGACTTTGCGTGTTTCTAAGACACAGTTGGCAAATAAACTTCTTTTCTCAATGTCTACTGATCTGTATTATTTCCCTATCAGTGTTATGAAGAAGGGAAAAATAAACATTTTTGTAAATCCCTTCCTACATTCAAAGCCAAACCCTTTTCATGTAAAGTACTGTTAAAGATGCTCTAAGGAAAGGTAAACCAACCTACAAACAATATGTATAATGTAATAGGCGTGATGTTTATAGACTTCCTTCTATTGTGTCTTTAAAAGGTGACCCTGAAGGCAAAATGAAATTAGTTTTCTCTTTCAAGCAAAGAACGCTGAAAAAGACAAACATAACCATGGCTTATAACAGAGACACTACTAGGGAAGATGAAGATAAGTATGTATCTATTGATTTATGTGTTAGCTTATTATTTATTTATTTATTTATTTGTCTATCATCTCATTTATATATATAATACACATTATATTTTTATATATATAAAAATGTCTGTCTCTTTTCTTATTCATATATATATATAAATATATCTTACAGGTACCAGCACTCACTCCTTCCAGCACAGCATTCGGGGTGCACTGTAAAAACGTACAAATATCCAAAAGCTACTCTCTGGTATTAAACAATGATAATCCTTTAATAAATTACTTATTAAAGGATTATAACTGTTTAATACTGGAGAGTGCCTGTGTTGCTTTTGGATATATATATATATATATATATATATATATATATATATATATATATATATATATATATATATATAAATATTCAATAATATTTTAAAAATGATTTATTTTTTTTATTTTTTTAAATCCTTATCTCTGCCTGTTTATTGTATACATTTTTGTTTTGTTTTTACTTTTAAAATGCAAATACTAGTATTTTTTATTTAAACCGACTATTACCTTTCTGATTACATTACTGTACTATCTTTCTGAAGGTACTCTGTATACAAAAGTATTTATGATATTGAACTACCATTAAGTTGCATGTATAAGCTGTATTATGACATGTAAATAGTGCGTAAATGACAATATTAAGATATTGTGTTCAAGCTGTGCGATTTTACAGATGCAAATTTACAAATATTCTGAGATCCAAACTACTTCGAAATCCAACCCTTTTAGTGTCACAAGCAGTTTGGATAAAATGTTTTTTCATCTATCTGTGTGTAAAAATATCTATATTTATTTTCATATATCTATTAATATGTAACAAAAGTTTCCATAAATACATAAAACTATTAAGCCAGATATGCAAATTTAATCACTGCATGCATATCAAAATAGATACTGATAGATAGGTAGCCAGTTCAAACAACTTTAATTTATGAGCTATATATTTAATTATATTTACTTACATTTATCTAAATTTATTCTGGTAAAATTTACCATTTTAGTTTAACTGTAAAATGTATCATGTTAGCAAAAATGCTTCCAGTTTAAAACCACATAAGCATCCTGATAATATTTAAATGTTAACTCAGTGCTCGACAAATCGGTTTAAAAATTAGGAGCCAGTAACAATATTTAGGAGCCAGACATATTTTTAGGAGCCAGACAGAAGTAATTGCATATAGATATATGGAGAATAACTCAAAAAGTTAGGAGCCAGGGATACAATTCTAGGAGCCAGTGGCTCCTGGGTTTGTCGAGCCCTGTGGTATATATTATTCCATCAGCATAAAGAAAAACAAATTGAAAAAGTTATTAAATTCTCAAGTAGGTGTAAGACTAATCTTGTGTGTACTTTCATAACATTGAATATAGATAGATTACAACTTATCAGAAAAAAAAATATTATGTGTAACTTGGAAGAAGCGGGGGGACAAGGGATCCATATTTAAAATGCATTCAAGAATTTCACATTGTACAGAACTTAAACAAACTGTTACTGTAAGAACAAAAGGAATATACAATTAGGCTATTTTAGCTTTTAAAAAACAGTCTAAAGCTCTCTGGGCTGGTGAGAATTCTTGACAACGCTTCTATTTCCATGGTGGAATTATCTAAAACAACTTTTTTCCCTTGAAAACAGTGTGTCTCGCTAACGGGCGTATACCGCATTTTCGTATAGAAAGGAGATGCATACATTACAATAGTGCACAACTAAATTTGTAATTTAAAAATAATAGGAAATGAATAATTAAACCATTCACATAAAAATACCCAGGAAAAAATGTATTGTTCAAGTGCATCAGTAATCGTAACAAAATTCTTCACCAAAAATCGTATGTATCAAAAATGAGAAATAAATCGTAATAAATATGCACAGTGTAAAACATCATTTAAAGGGACACTAAACCCAAATTATTTTCTTTAGTGATTCAGATAGAGCATGCAATTTTAAGCAACTTTCTAATTTACTCCTATTATCAATTTTTCTTCGTTCTCTTGCTAACTTTATTTGAAAAAGCTAAGGAGCCAGCCAATTTTTGGTTCAGATAGGGTAATTTGAACAATCTAACTCACTCCAGATATAGCCTCCTTCACTAGTGTAGTCTTCTCACAGGTGACTACACCAAAAGTTTTTGAAAAAAAGAGATTATAGTGGGGTAGGAAGGGGCGCTGGACCGCAATCTGGAAATGTATATAACTAAGACCTTTGCATTAATTTATATTTAGTTGGGGTCGAGAATACCAATATTAAATCTTATATGAGGTGTGATGGTAAAATAAAATAATATAATATAATATAATAATCTTCTGTCTTTTAGTTGGGGTAGAGAATACCAATAATATGAGGTTCAAGGTGTGATGATAAAAAAAATTGGTATAATAATCTTCTATCTTTGCAGTGATAATACAAAGTGTGCTGCGTAGAAAGCTACTTAGTGAAAGTGTTAATGAAAGTGTTAATCTTTTAGTTAGGGTAGAGAATACCAATATAAGGTTCAGGTGTGATGATAAAAATAATATACAATAGTATAATAATCTTCTATCTTTTCAGTGATAGTATAAAGTGTGCTGCGTAGAAAGCTACTTAGTGAAAGTGTTAATAAAATTTAAAACATGCTAATTTCTCCTTGTTTATGTAGGGCAAAAGATTATATTCAATCGTGAGAGTAAATAGGTGTGAAATTATTGTTACAGCAGTATAAGTTTAAAGTGACTCTATGTCACCAGGTAGATCTTCTGTGTATATAGTATACGTGCGGTGGGGATGATAATTGTTGTAGTGAAAAGTTGAGGTGCATAAAAATAAATATAGTTAAATATAGTTATGAGTAAATTAGTAATGAGAACTAGGGATTCCTCACAAGTTTTAGATTTGGAGTAGAAAATATGGATCCTGATTTAAAAATGAAAAAAGGGATAGTAAGCAGATCAATGTAATAATGTTAATTTATTAAGTGAGTTCATACTAAGAAATAAAAATTCCTTACAAACACTAGTAGCAGTTAAAATATTAAACAACAGTAATGTTCTAAAAAATTAGATTCTAAAAACTTAATAACACCGGTGTTACAAATGCATTAAAAACTACAATTCTAATTTAAAACTACAATTATGATTGAAAAGACTCCAATAACTACTAATATGTTAGAAGATGGACATACAATAAAGTGAAAACTAGTAGAGGCATAGGTTGATACAGTAACAATAAACCACTTATCAATCTGCAGTGGTTTATTGTTACTGTATCAACCTATGCCTCTACTAGTTTTCACTTTATTGTATGTCCATCTTCTAACATATTAGTAGTTATTGGAGTCTTTTCAATCAGAATTGTAGTTTTTAATGCATTTGTAACACCGGTGTTATTAAGTTTTTAGAATCTAATTTTTTAGAACATTACTGTTGTTTAATATTTTAACTGCTACTAGTGTTTGTAAGGAATTTTTATTTCTTAGTATGAACTCACTTAAAAAATTAACATTATTACATTGATCTGCTTACTATCCCTTTTTTCATTTTTAAATCAGGATCCATATTTTCTACTCCAAATCTAAAACTTGTGAGGAATCCCTAGTTCTCATTACTAATTTACTCACAACTATATTTAACTATATTTATTTTTATGCACCTCAACTTTTCACTACAACAATTATCATCCCCACCGCACGTATACTATATACACAGAAGATCTACCTGGTGACATAGAGTCACTTTAAACTTATACTACTCTAACAATAATTTCACACCTATTTACTCTCACAATTGAATATAATCTTTTGCCCTACATAAACAAGGAGAAATTAGCATGTTTTAAATTTTATTAACACTCTCACTAAGTAGCTTTCTACGCAGCACACTTTATACTATCACTGAAAAGATAGAAGATTATTATACAAATTTATTTTATCATCACACCTTGAACCTCATATTATTGGTATTCTCTACCCCAACTAAAAGACAGAAGATTATTATATTATATTATATTATATTATTTTATTTTACCATCACACCTCATATAAGATTTAATATTGGTATTCTCGACCCCAACTAAATATAAATTAATGCAAAGGTCTTAGTTATATACATTTCCAGATTGCGGTCCAGCGCCCCTTCCTACCCCACTATAATCTCTTTTTTTTAAAAAATTTTTGGTTCAGCACCCTGGACAACAATTGTTTATTGGTGGGTGAATTTATCCACCAATCAGTAAGAACAACGCAGGTTGCTCACTAAACGTACATTCTTGCTTTTCAAATAAAGATTCCAAGAGAAAGAAGAAAAATTGATAATAGGAGTAAATTATAAAGTTGCTTAAAATTGCATGCTCTATCTGAATCACAAAAGAAAAAAATTGGGTTCAGTGTCTCTTTAAGTACACTGGATGTACAAAATTTTACTTATAAGTACAAAATACAAAGTGTTATTGTTGTTTCTTTGAAAAATGTGCTGAACTAGGGAGTTCCAGGGGCGTATATGAAATTGTCACTCAAATCCCAGCATAATTCTGTAAAGATTTTTGAACTGCAGATCTCACAGTTTTTTCCTCACCAGTTATAAGGTTATTCCTTAATAGAAAAACACATGCATATGAAACTATAAGTGATTGTATGATGCTATACACAGAAATCAGAGTAATTTTATTTATATTGGCTGCAGGAATTAATTTTGAAAGTGCACCGCCCTGCTTCCTGCTCACTTCGTTCTATGGTTTAAGTGTCACATTTATATAGAAGCTTTCTCGCCACTCGCAGGGACTGCCCTTTTTTTTACAATAATTCCACCATGGAAGTCCCTGCGAGGGTCAGAGTGAAAAACCATATCTGGAGAGGTTTCGATAATAAGCCCCTAGATGTTTTGTTGGCAAAGTAGCATATACAGAGATATAATATTTTGTATTGACAGCATTGTATGGTAGTTTGTAGATCCAAGGAGAAATCTGGTCACCACTTAGTTAAGGAGGAATCTTTTCAGGCGCAATTGGAAATCACTTCAGGATTTTTTTTAAATTATTTTTTATATAAAAAAAGGAATATAAATGTAATGAAGTTAAAGATCATGGATGAATTTACCAGGCAGCAAGTAGAGTAGTTGAGTATGTCAGAGTTATAGACATTATGAATAGTAGCAGAAAATCAGATTCCAAACAGTCTAAATTCAACATGGGTCATACACAGGATATCAGAAGCAAATGCCGAAATCCTAATCCAAAACATAGCCCATGTTCAAAGGAGAGAAATGCTGTGACTTTGAAGTAAAAGAAAAAACAAAGTAAGAAAATGCAAATTAAAGGTGTTAACTGAGTATTTTTCCACTCATAGAAAAACTCTTACTTTAATGCATATAGCCTAAAGGTTTACTAGTATATGTCAGCAGAACTCAGCATTTTACATATTTGCAAGGTCAGAAGCCAAAATAACATAGTCTATTGCCACAACACATTCTATGTTTTGTTTAGCAGGCTTTAAAGGGTCAGTCAAGTCCAAAAACAACTTTCATGTTTCAAATAGGGCATGTAATTTTAAACAACTTTCCAATTTACTTTTATCACCAATTTTGCTTTTTACTCTTGGTATTCTTAGTTGAAAGCTAAACCTAGGAGGTTCATATGCTAATTTCTTAGACCTTGAAGGCCGCCTCTAATCTAAATGCATTTTGATAGTTTTTCACCACTAGAGGGCATTAGTTCACGTGCTTCATATAGATAATATTGAGCTCATGCACGTGAATTTACCATGGAGACAGCTCTGATTGGCTAAAATGCAAGTCTGTCAAAAGAACTAAAATAAGTGGGCAGTCTGCTGAGGCTTAGATACAAGGTAATTACAGAGGTAAAACGTGTATAATTATAACTGTGTTGGTTAGGCAAAACTGGGGAATTGGTAATTAAGGGATTATCTATCTTTTAAAACAACAACAATTCTGGTGTTGACTGTCCCTTTAATGTTTCAAATATTATCTTTTTATTAATACACTATATTTTTACATTGATTTTGTTTATTAGTAGTTGTAGATGAATTTAGTATGACGATTTAATGTTTTGTTTATTTTTTTATTTTTTAAACAGTAAAATAACTCAGATGAAAGGCTTTTGTAATTAAATGGAATATAAGGCTATAGTTTGTCTATACTAAGAATTTCCTACATTATCTTGTTAACAAGGACAGACACACATTAAATACTTCAAAGAAATGTGATGTCTGTTTCTTTAATAGACCTCTATATTGCCACTCAACTATAAATATACTTAGCAAACTACAGAAATGGTTTTGCTTTAACAGAATTAGTTGAATGTAACATATGGACTGTTTTCATGTGTCCGTGTTATTATTTTATATTTTTTACTATCTTTATGTTGTTATATGGAGCCCCTCTGCTGTGTCTCTGCAAAAAAAACAAACGTTCCCCCGATGAAATATACTGTGCTAGTATGCAAATACGTTATTTTAAACACTTACCACGATTTAACTATTTAATGCACACAAAATAAGTGTTCCCAACATTGCAGTTCATTCGTGCACATGTTATAACTGTATAATTAGGACAGCTGGTTGACTCCTTCTGTAGGCGTGTCATTGCGCAATATTGCGAGAAGTACCACGTGACCACCGCCTATGGAAGAGGAAGAACCTGCGGCCCAGGCTCCCCACGTACAAAAGAAAGAACCAGTGGCCCTAAGTATACAGTTTGATCGTGTGCACAATTAACTATTTAATGAGCACAATTTAACTGTAACATTGGCAATACTTAACTATTTTGTGCGCAAGCAACTATCAGTAAGGCGTGCACACAAAATAGTTAAATAGTGGTAACTGCTTAATATAATGTGCTCCCAATGTACAACATTGTGATCATGGTATATTACAGTAGGGGAACATTATGATTTTTATTTGCAGAGTGACACCAGAAGGGCTCTGTATAGTTATAATAGCAATGTTACCTCAACTTTTAAAGCTTTAAAGAAAATAACATTTAAATAAAATGTTTTTAAACAATTTGTCATGTTATATCTTTACCTGGTTATACAGATAAACTGTTTATGTACGTAAAATACATGCATTAAATACATTTATTGACAGCAACATTATTCTGTTACACAATTAAAAAAATAATGTATTATTTTGACTTGAGTGTCCCTTCAATTCCAAATAAAATGTATGATTCAGATAGAGCAGCAGTTTTAAGACACTTTCCAAATTACTTCCATTATCAAACTTTGCAGTCTTTTTAAACATACACTTTCTGGTGAACAAGATCCTACTGAGCATGTGCACAAGCTCACAGGGTATATGTTTACTAGTCTGTGATTGGCTGATGTCTGTCACATGATACAGGGGGCTAGAAAATGGTAGAAAAAAATATTTTATCATAAATATTTTGGGGTAGATTTATCAATGTCTGTCCGACATGATACGCTGTAGGGTATCATGTCTGACAGACATCGCTGAATGCGGACAGCTAGCATATTCTAGTGATCTGCTTTTGCAATGCCGCCCCCAATCAGCCGCTAGCAGGGGGTGTCAATCAACCCGATCGTATTCACACATATTAAAGGGACATTAAACACTAAATACATGCTAGATAGAATGATACATTCAAAGAAAAGATTAGTCCATGAGTAACATGTAGATGTATTTTTTAAAGTTTCATTAGTTGTTTAAAAAGTGACAAAACAAGTGTAAAGCTTTAGTGTCTATAAAACACTGGGAGCTGCCATATTGTAACTTGTGTTACCTTCTCTGCTGTGGCCAATTAGAGACAGTTATAAATAGGTCACTAGAGTGTGCAGCCAATGGTTGTGCTGGATTTAACAGTGTTCTGCACTTCCATTTCTAACGGGAACTAAAAAGCTCACAATTTCAGAATGGAATTACAGGCAAAGAGGACAAAATAAATAATGAAAGTATATTGCAGAGCTGTTTTATATATACACAATTGATCTTTTTATATTACCATCTCAAAGTGTTTAATGTCCCTTTAATTATGCAATTCTACTACACTGAGTGGTCCTTTAACTTGTCTAGAAGGAATCAGAATCACATAACAGGTGGGGATGTTGCCTTCAGTAGCCAGGGTTATTGAAGATTAATTATTAATTTTGGAATATAATATTTATATTAATAATAATAATAATAATAATAATAACTATTATTTATGAAAGAATTTGCTTGTGAGAAAGACAGCTTAATATAACAACGTTATTAGTCACAGCACCCAAAATCTTAGATCACACAATATAATATTCTATGCTTCTTTATATGATACCATTAATATGAGTTACATTAAATACATTACATAAAACACATTGACATAACTGCATACAATTTCTTACATCAAATGTAAACAGACATAAAAACAACCTTATAGCTATAAAGTAAATAAGTGCATAATATAATTACCTCTGGGCCCAGTAAGATGTTGTCTACTTGTCTCCTTTCTTCTCTCCCCTCTCTTCCTTCTCCCTATACCTTATATACCTTTTAAATGATAAGCCTCTTCAGCTAATACTTCCCAAAATGGATAATGGTGGGTATCCATTTTGGGTTAGTCTTTGAATGTGATTGGTTAGTATAATTCTGAGATATATTTTTGTATTTCTGCACTTCTATCTATTTCTGACTTTTGGACAGCTGCGCACATGGATTCTGGACTTTTTCACTAAACTATTTTAACTAAAGGATTTTACTGCTTTATTCTTGTCCATGATGAACAGGTGTGTCCTTGAGAAACTTTCAGCAAGCTGAACACTAAGCATTTACATCACACACATACATACATATATATATTTATATATACACTCACAAATACATATATAAATGTTGATCATATTTAGCAAATTACTCATACTGTAACAGTCCCGCCCTTGTGGCCATGAGAAATTTTTGGATTGGCCACACATTATGAGAGTAATTGCTTGTATCTTATCTGTTGAAATCCTAAATTATTATTTATTTATGAGTTTCGCTATCTAAATTATTAAAAGAAAATTACAAAACTAACAATGATCTATTTTATATATATAAACCAATGGTAATGTGTTCATGTGAGGTGAAGAAATAATTTAGCATAGAAACTGGACACGACAGACCCATATAGGCCTCTTTCTCATGTTTGGCAAAAACACTTTAGCTTCTGTAATACTTCTCATAAGTCATTGACCATGGCACCTGGAAAATGGTAATGTTCTTTTCTTTCATGTAATTAGCAAGAGTCCATGAGCTAGTGACGTATGGGATATACATTCCTACCAGGAGGGGCAAAGTTTCCCAAACCTTAAAATGCCTATAAATACACCCCTCACCACACCCACAAATCAGTTTTACAAACTTTGCCTCCTATGGAGGTGGTGAAGTAAGTTTGTGCTAGATTCTACGTTGATATGCGCTCCGCAGCAGGTTGGAGCCCGGTTTTCCTCTCAGCGTGCAGTGAATGTCAGAGGGATGTGAGGAGAGTATTGCCTATTTGAATGCAATGATCTCCTTCTACGGGGTCTATTTCATAGGTTCTCTGTTATCGGTCGTAGAGATTCATCTCTTACCTCCCTTTTCAGATCGACGATATACTCTTATATATACCATTACCTCTGCTGATTTTCGTTTCAGTACTGGTTTGGCTTTCTACAAACATGTAGATGAGTGTCCTGGGGTAAGTAAATCTTATTTTCTGTGACACTCTAAGCTATGGTTGGGCACTTTTTTATAAAGTTCTAAATATATGTATTCAAACATTTATTTGCCTTGACTCAGGATGTTCAACATTCCTTATTTTCAGACAGTCAGTTTCATATTTGGGATAATGCATTTGAATCAATTATTTTTTTCTTACCTTAAAAAATTTGACTTTTTCCCTGTGGGCTGTTAGGCTCGCGGGGGCTGAAAATGCTTCATTTTATTACGTCATTCTGGCGCGGACTTTTTTGGCGCAAAAAATCTTATCTGTTTCCGGCGTCATACGTGTCGCCGGAAGTTGCGTCATTTTTTTGACGTTCTTTTGCGCCAAAAATGTCGGCGTTCCGGATGTGGCGTCATTTTTGGCGCCAAAAGCATTTAGCCGCCAAATAATGTGGGCGTCTTATTTTGGCGCTAAAAAATATGGGCGTCGCTTTTGTCTCCACATTATTTAAGTCTCATTTTTCATTGCTTCTGGTTGCTAGAAGCTTGTTCCTTGGCATTTTTTCCCATTCCTGAAACTGTAATTTAAGGAATTTGATCAATTTTGCTTTTTATGTTGTTTTTTCTCTTACATATTGCAAGATGACTCACGTTGCATCTGAGTCAGAAGATACTTCAGGAAAATCGCTGTCTGGTGCTGGAACTACGAAAGCTAAGTGTATCTGCTGTAAACTTTTGGCAGCTGTTCCTCCAGCTGTTGTTTGTACTAATTGTCATGACAAACTCGTTAATGCAGATAATATTTCCTTTAGTAATGTACCATTACCTGTTGCAGTTCCATCAACATCTAATGTTCAGAGTGTTCCTGATAACATAAGAGATTTTGTTTCTGAATCCATCAAGAAGGCTATGTCTGTTATTCCTCCTTCTAGTAAACATAAAAAATCTTTTAAAACTTCTCTTTATACAGATGAATTTTTAAATGAACATCATCATTCTGATTCTAATGACTCTTCTAGTTCAGAGGATTCTGTCTCAGAGGTTGATGCTGATAAATCTTCATATTTATTTAAAATGGAATTTATTCGTTCTTTACTTAAAGAAGTACTAATTGCTTTAGAAATTGAGGATTCTGGTCCTCTTGATACTAAATCTAAACGTTTAGATAAGGTCTTTAAATCTCCTGTGGTTATTCCAGAAGTTTTTCCTGTTCCTGGTGCTATTTCTGAAGTAATTTCCAGAGAATGGAATAATTTGGGTAATTCATTTACTCCTTCTAAACGTTTTAAGCAATTATATCCTGTGCCGTCTGATAGATTAGAATTTTGGGACAAAATCCCTAAAGTTGATGGGGCTATTTCTACACTTGCTAAACGTACTACTATTCCTACGTCAGATGGTACTTCGTTTAAGGATCCTTTAGATAGGAAAATTGAATCCTTTCTAAGAAAAGCTTATCTGTGTTCAGGTAATCTTCTTAGACCTGCTATATCATTGGCTGATGTTGCTGCAGCTTCAACTTTTTGGTTGGAAACTTTAGCGCAACAAGTAACAGATCATGATTCTCATAATATTATTATTCTTCTGCAACATGCTAATAATTTTATCTGTGATGCCATTTTTGATATTATCAGAGTTGATGTCAGGTTTATGTCTCTAGCTGTTTTAGCTAGAAGAGCTTTATGGCTTAAAACTTGGAATGCTGATATGTCTTCTAAATCGACTCTACTTTCCATTTCTTTCCAGGGTAACAAATTATTTGGTTCTCAGTTGGATTCTATTATCTCAACTGTTACTGGTGGGAAAGGAACTTTTTTACCACAGGATAAAAGATCTAAGGGTAAAAACAGGGCTAATAATCGTTTTCGTTCCTTTCGTTTCAACAAAGAACAAAAGCCTGATCCTTCTTCCTCAGGAGCAGTTTCAGTTTGGAAACCATCTCCAGTCTGGAATAAATCCAAGCCTTCTAGAAAAGCAAAGCCAGCTTCTAAGTCCACATGAAGGTGCGGCCCTTATTCCAGCACAGCTGGTAGGGGGCAGGTTACATTTTTTCAAAGAAATTTGGATCAATTCTGTTCACAATCTTTGGATTCAGAACATCGTTTCAGAAGGGTACAGAATTGGTTTCAAGATAAGACCTCCTGCAAAGAGATGTTTTCTTTCCCGTGTCCCAGTAAATCCAGCGAAAGCTCAAGCATTTCTGAAATGTGTTTCAGATCTAGAGTTGGCTGGAGTAATTATGCCAGTTCCAGTTCTGGAACAGGGGCTGGGGTTTTATTCAAATCTCTTCATTGTACCAAAGAAGGAGAATTCCTTCAGACCAGTTCTGGATCTAAAAATATTGAATCGTTATGTAAGGATACCAACATTCAAAATGGTAACTGTAAGGACTATCTTGCCTTTTGTTCAGCAAGGGCATTATATGTCCACGATAGATTTACAGGATGCATATCTGCATATTCCGATTCATCCAGATCACTATCAGTTCCTGAGATTCTCTTTCCTGGACAAGCATTACCAGTTTGTGGCTCTGCCGTTTGGCCTAGCTACAGCCCCAAGAATTTTTACAAAGGTTCTCGGTGCCCTTCTGTCTGTAATCAGAGAACAGGGTATTGTGGTATTTCCTTATTTGGACGATATCTTGGTACTTGCTCAGTCTTTACATTTTGCAGAATCTCATACGAATCGACTTGTGTTGTTTCTTCAAGATCATGGTTGGAGTATCAATTTACTAAAAAGTTCATTGATTCCTCAGACAAGGGTAACCTTTTTGGGTTTCCAAATAGATTCAGTGTCCATGACTCTGTCTTTGACAGAAAAGAGACGTCTAAAACGGATTTCAGCTTTTCGAAACCTTCAGTCACAATCATTCCCTTCGGTAGCCTTATGCATGGAAATTCTAGGTCTTATGACTGCTGCATCGGACGCGATCCCCTTTGCTCGTTTTCACATGCGGCCTCTTCAGCTCTGTATGCTGAATCAATGGTGCAGGGATTACACAAAGATATCTCAATTAATATCTTTAAAACCGATTGTACGACACTCTCTGACGTGGTGGACAGATCACCATCGTTTAATTCAGGGGGCTTCTTTTGTTCTTCCGACCTGGACTGTAATTTCAACAGATGCAAGTCTTACAGGTTGGGGAGCTGTGTGGGGGTCTCTGACGGCACAAGGAGTTTGGGAATCTCAGGAGGTGAGATTACCGATCAATATTTTGGAACTCCGTGCAATTTTCAGAGCTCTTCAGTCTTGGCCTCTTCTGAAGAGAGAATCGTTCATTTGTTTTCAGACAGACAATGTCACAACTGTGGCATACATCAATCATCAAGGAGGGACTCACAGTCCTCTGGCTATGAAAGAAGTATCTCGAATTCTGGTTTGGGCGGAATCCAGCTCCTGTCTAATCTCTGCGGTTCATATTCCAGGAATAGACAATTGGGAAGCGGATTATCTCAGTCGCCATACGTTGCATCCGGGCGAATGGTCTCTTCACCCAGAGGTATTTCTTCAGATTGTTCAAATGTGGGAACTTCCAGAAATAGATCTGATGGCTTCTCATCTAAACAAGAAACTTCCCAGGTATCTGTCCAGATCCCGGGATCCTCAGGCGGAGGCAGTGGATGCATTATCACTTCCTTGGAAGTATCATCCTGCCTATATCTTTCCGCCTCTAGTTCTTCTTCCAAGAGTAATCTCCAAGATTCTGAAGGAATGCTCGTTTGTTCTGCTGGTAGCTCCGGCATGGCCTCACAGGTTTTGGTATGCGGATCTTGTCCGGATGGCCTCTTGTCAACCGTGGACTCTTCCGTTAAGACCAGACCTTCTGTCGCAAGGTCCTTTTTTCCATCAGGATCTCAAATCCTTAAATTTAAAGGTATGGAGATTGAACGCTTGATTCTTGGTCAAAGAGGTTTCTCTGACTCTGTGATTAATACTATGTTACAGGCTCGTAAATCTGTATCTAGAGAGATATATTATAGAGTCTGGAAGACTTATATTTCTTTCTGTCTTTCTCATCATTTTTCCTGGCATTCTTTTAGAATTCCGAGAATTTTACAGTTTCTTCAGGATGGTTTAGATAAAGGTTTGTCCGCAAGTTTCTTGAAAGGTCAAATCTCTGCTCTTTCTGTTCTTTTTCACAGAAAGATTGCTAATCTTCCTGATATTCATTGTTTTGTACAAGCCTTGGTTTGTATAAAACCTGTCATTAAGTCAATTTCTCCTCCTTGGAGTTTGAATTTGGTTCTGGGGGCTCTTCAAGCTCCTCCGTTTGAACCTATGCATTCTTTGGACATTAAATTACTTTCTTGGAAATTTTTGTTCCTTTTGGCCATCTCTTCTGCCAGAAGAGTCTCTGAATTATCTGCTCTTTCTTGTGAGTCTCCTTTTCTGATTTTTCATCAGGATAAGGCGGTGTTGCGAACTTCTTTTGAATTTTTGCCTAAGGTTGTGAATTCCAACAACATTAGTAGAGAAATTGTGGCTCCTTCATTATGTCCTAATCCTAAGAATTCTAAGGAGAAATCGTTGCATTCTTTGGATGTTGTTAGAGCTTTGAAATATTATGTTGAAGCTACTAAGTCTTTCCGAAAGACTTCTAGTCTATTTGTTATCTTTTCCGGTTCTAGAAAAGGCCAGAAAGCTTCTGCCATTTCTTTGGGATCTTGGTTGAAATCTTTAATTCATCATGCTTATGTCGAGTCGGGTAAAACTCCGCCTCAAAGGATTACAGCTCATTCTACTAGGTCAGTTTCTACTTCCTGGGCGTTTAGGAATGAAGCTTCGGTTGATCAGATTTGCAAAGCAGCAACTTGGTCTTCTTTGCATACTTTTACTAAATTCTACCATTTTGATGTGTTTTCTTCTTCTGAAGCAGTTTTTGGTAGAAAAGTACTTCAGGCAGCGGTTTCAGTTTGAATCTTCTGCTCTTTTTTTCAATAAGCTTTATTTTGGGTGTGGATTATTTTCAGCAGGAATTGGCTGTCTTTATTTTATCCCTCCCTCTCTAGTGACTCTTGCGTGGAAAGATCCACATCTTGGGTAGTCATTATCCCATACGTCACTAGCTCATGGACTCTTGCTAATTACATGAAAGAAAACATAATTTATGTAAGAACTTACCTGATAAATTCATTTCTTTCATATTAGCAAGAGTCCATGAGGCCCGCCCTTTTTGTGGTGGTTATAATTTTTTGTATAAAGCACAATTATTCTTATATACTTTTTTCTTATCACCCCACTTCTTGGCTATTCGTTAAACTGATTTGTGGGTGTGGTGAGGGGTGTATTTATAGGCATTTTAAGGTTTGGGAAACTTTGCCCCTCCTGGTAGGAATGTATATCCCATACGTCACTAGCTCATGGACTCTTGCTAATATGAAAGAAATGAATTTATCAGGTAAGTTCTTACATAAATTATGTTTTCTTCCTTTTCTTTTTGCAAGGCTTTCCTTCTTGATAATGTCTGTAATCACCCGTGTCACAGAGGCTCTTTCTCACTGTTGGCAGCAACAAATAAACTTCTGTAACCCGTATTTTCACGTTTAATAAAGCATAAAGTGGGAATGTCCTTTTACTTTTCAGAAAGCTTTTCTCCTTAATGACTTCCGTAGTTTCACAAAGGCTCTTGTTGATGCAGCAATTATATTGGAAACTTCTCTCACCTACAGTTGGTCTGGGCTTTTCTTCTAAGTCTTTACCCAGTTAATGTGCTTCCCTCTTGTGCAGATGGTGAGGACTTTGATTTGCAGGCAGCATCCTTTTGAAACAATCTCTTACTTTGGGCATTGCAGTCATCTTTTTGGAGTAGCTTATTGCTTGTTGCTGGTAGTAGACTTCTCTCTGGTCTGTGGTTGCTTGTTGCCACTACTGGCAGTACACTACTCTCTTATATGGAGCTGGTCTGTGCATTTCTTGTTGTCGCTGCTGGCAGTACACTTCTCTCTGGTCTGGAGCTGGTCTGTGGGTTTCTTGTTGTCACCATTTTGAAGGCTGATGGATGAGCATCTACTGTCATAATAGTGGAAAACTTGTGAGAAATATTTTTCTTTATCAGCAAAAGATTGAGGATTATATTTGAATGTGGTGTCAGAGTCTATGTGGCCAATGTTAGGGTAGAAAAACCCTATATTTTTCTCCTGAGAATTTCCTAGTCTCATTCACCTCATTCCTAATTTAGGATTGAACAGAACACCATTTGGTACTCTACAGAAACTGTATAAATCAAACACATACATTCATGCATATATCCTGTACCTAAATAGACACCAGTTAATAATTACAATAGAGTCTATTTAATGCCTACACTAATATCCCTACATCTACATACTGTATATCTTATTTTTCTGAAGTGGGAATTATTGCATCTTTAACACTGACTGATTTCCATTACATATGATTGCCATATATATTCAGCCGTTACTGAGAAATACCAGGTAAATAGCTTAACATAATATTTAACAGGACTGTAGCAATGATGATTTAAAAGGATACCCTTCTTGAATTAAATAAGCAAGAAATAATTACCAATTTTAAAACTATGTTGTTTAATTATTTTATCTTAAGACCTAGAAATTCTAAAGATAAAATAATAATCTGTAAATTTAGACTATTAAACTATAGGGTATATCATTCTGCTTAGTTTACCTGAGTCCTGTTAGCACCTATTGTGATTTTACATGGAATAGTATGATGAACAATGAAAACCTGCAGGGGTAATACTATGGTACCATATACATTTTGTAAAAATATATATTTACATATAAGAACAGTAGTTTAATCATCATAGATATGTGAGAGTTTTCAGTAAATGCTGGAACAAGGATTAATTGACTCATTGTAAAGGTACTTGTTAGTAACCTTTATATGGTTATGTTCTATTACAAACTAAATTATAGCAATCAGCTTTAGTTCTGTTATTTTAAGATGAAGATTCTCTAGATGCAATTGTGCCTCTGGTATCTGATGTCAGTCATGGCTCTGCTTTTTGCTTTTGGTATCAGTCATTCCTTATTTGTAATACCTGTTAAACAAAAATATAAAATGTAAATCTACATATAATATATACATTAAACTAACTTGGGGTTTGGTCTGTCCTGTATCTGTCTTACAAAATAAAATGGTGTTTGAATGGCCTAAGTTTTACAATACTCAATTCAGGTACAGACTATTTTGTTGTTAACATTTAGCAAATAAGAGTGCCCAAATGGGAACACTCTGTTTCAAGTAAGTGACCCTCTCCCCCCCATGGGCACGATTGTTGCTTAAAACAATTTTCTTTAAAGAAATGGGGATAGCTAACTATATTTGGGACCAAATGGTATATTACTATCAGGAATGACAACAATATCAATGCACTCACCGTAGTTGAAGGCATACTTCCTATTTCTTTTATGTCCGTAGATGAGCGTTTGCAGTGCCTGTGCTGCTGTTTCATTCCATTTCCTGAGTGTTTTTCATACTTTCTAGGGCAGACAGTTTAGTGAGAATGATCTTATATTCTGCATTTAATTCTGGGTGACCATGTGATACATCCAAGCACCAAGTGTATTTTTGTGTATCCAAAGAATGTAGAAAAATACACTCACAGTGTGGATAGTGTTTACACAGCATCAGTGTAAAACCATTGACTGTGTCCATTATGTTTACCCATTTGTTGCTCTGTAAATCATTTTTTAAAGCATTTAGCTCTAGAGGATTTGACATTTCTAGGCCTTTTTCTGGTGGATTATTTGCATTTTTGACATTTGCAGAATTGTTGGTTGTTTTAGGGGATTGTGTGTCAAAGGTTTGAAAATGAGTCAGGCATGCTGTTAGCTGTCTCACACTTATATTTTCTAACTGTGTATTCTGACCACCAGTAGGAGGACACACAGATATTACAACAGCAGGGGATTTATTTATGTTTTTAAATTCTCCATTGCCACTATATACTGTATCCATAATAATGGAACAGTCCCCTGTGAGTTTGCTATTGGCTTTACTTGTGGCAAGAGGTAAATCATAGCTGAATTGGCTAAATGAAATGCATTCCCCACCACTCCTTACTGTGTCATTATTGTCTGTTAAACATGCAAATGTGAAGGTGGAGGAATCATCATTATTTTTAGCACAAATAACTGAAGTGCTTGGCTGCAGCACATTAAAGCACTTGGAATTTTCAGCAGAATTCCCCAATTTTATATTTTCCAATTCATTTTGTACCACAGAATATGCATTACATATTTGATCCTTTTCTTTTTCTGTTTCTGTCTTTGCAAATCTCTAATTCTTTTTCTGCATTTAAGCAGTTTTTATCACTCTCCTGTTTGGATTTGTTAATTTCACAATTGAGGGATGTTAGAGATTGCACTTGAATTTCTAATTTGTCAATCTCTTTTTCTTTTTTGTTTATTATATTTTTGGAACTTTGCAGTTCATTTTTCAATGCTTCTATTTTGGCATTCATTGCCAAGCATGCTACAAACATACTTGCAACTGCTTTTCCTTTTGTCTTTTTGGACTTTTGTGAGATATTAATCTCTTTTTCAAATACATCCTGGACATATTTCCAGGGATTCTCTTTGTCATAAACATCACAAGCATAATCATTACTTTTATGGCTTGTGATGTATGTAGCTACAGAGCTTTCCAAAGCAGATGATAATGTAGCCATCTTGAGTAAAAAAAAAACTTAAAATAAAAATTATTGATTCCCTTTTTCTTTGTTTGTATATCCTCCCCAGTAAGTTGGCCGGCACTTACAGGTTCTTCTAATATACTTATATGCTTTAAAATATTATTTGGGAAATTTTACTTTTCAGTGTAGATTCTCTCCCTTATGTTCACTAGTCGTAAGGGTTACTCTAATCAAACACTTTTTAAACAAAGAACTATATCGTGATTTTGTTAGCGTGGGGTAGGTTTTTAAATCCTTTCCATCACCTAATATTCTATCCGTTAGGTTTTCTTCCTTACCGAGATAGGCGTTGTTCAAAATTATGCT
This sequence comes from Bombina bombina, assembly GCF_027579735.1. Taxonomy (NCBI): domain Eukaryota; kingdom Metazoa; phylum Chordata; class Amphibia; order Anura; family Bombinatoridae; genus Bombina; species Bombina bombina. Next base: position 759,347,660 of record NC_069502.1, on the reverse strand, counting down.
TAATTTCTCACAGACTAAATTATTTATTAGAACAGTTTCAAAACAGCAAATCACATAATATACAATACTTTAGGCATATATATTAATGCAATAGTAATTGTTTTATTTCAAGGTGACAATTTAGCGTATGTCCACAAGATTTTAACTATTTATTTACATAGCTTCCTGTGGCTCATTGGAAAAATTAACAATTCAATACTAATTAATCCAGAAGTATATACATACAGTACATGACCATGCATGATATAACTATATAAATTCTGGCTTATTGTTTTAATTAGAGGGGCCGCAATACAATATTTCTATAGTATGGGACTAGATATTTCTATATCAAAGCAACATGTGCAGCTTACAAGTAAAATGACTAGAATTTTATTCCACACAAATGTGTGACTATTGCATAAACATATATAAATGTATATTTAAACCCAAATAAATATTGTATTAAAATAAATATTATAACCAAATTTAATCTGTGAGGATTCTTTGAATAGAAGTAATCGTTCCAAAAAGATATAACTTACTATTAGAACAATAAGCAGAATATGCTATGATTCTGTTATTGGTGATGACTGAAAACAGCCCAAAACCTCTAATAGCCTCATCATATGTATAAAACATACATGCCGGATCTTATACCTTAATGGACACGACAAGTTCTAATACCCGAGTGGTCTCCAATTATTGAAGATTAATTATTAATTTTGGAATATAATATTTATATTAATAATAATAATAATAACTATTATTTATGAAAGAATTTGCTTGTGAGAAAGACAGCTTAATATAACAACTTTATTAGTCACAGCACCCAAAATCTTAGATCACACAATATAATATTCTATGCTTCTTTATATGGTACCATTACTATGAGTTACATTAAATACATTACATAAAACACATTGACATAACTGCATACAATTTCTTACATCAAATGTAAACAGACATAAAAACAACCTTATAGCTATAAAGTAAATAAGTGCATAATATAATTACCTCTGGGCCCAGTAAGATGTTGTCTACTTGTCTCCTTTCTTCTCTCCCCTCTCTTCCTTCTCCCTATACCTTATATACCTTTTAAATGACAAGCCTCTTCAGCTAATACTTCCCAAAATGGATAATGGTGGGTATCCATTTTGGGTTAGTCTTTGAATGTGATTGGTTAGTATAATTCTGAGATATATTTTTGTATTTCTGCACTTCTATCTATTTCTGACTTTTGGACAGCTGCGCACATGGCTTCTGGACTTTTTCACTAAACTATTTTAACTAAAGGATTTTACTGCTTTATTCTTGTCCATGATGAACAGGTGTGTCCTTGAGAAACTTTCAGCAAGCTGAACACTAAGCATTTACATCACACACATACATACATATATATATTTATATATACACTCACAAATACATATATAAAAGTTGATCATATTTAGCAAATTACTCATACTGTAACAGGGTGGGCAGTCAGTCAGTACTGCAGTAATTAGCGTTAGGGCAGGGAAGCAGACACAGATTTACAAACACCAATACTATTTTACCCCAGGGGTAAATACCATATGCAATATATCAGAATTTAGACTGGAATTCTTTAAAATGTGTTACAGCTCAAGTGAAACCTAATGTCTTTTTTCATGATTCAGATAGAGCATACCATTTTAAACAACTTTCCAATCGTTTATCAATTTTGCAACATTCTCTTGGTATCATTTATTGAAGAAGCAGAAATGCACTGCTGGGAGTTAGCTGAACACGTTAGTAAGCCAATAATAAAAGGTATATATGTGCAGCCGCCAATCAGCAGCTAGATCCCACCTCATGAGCCTACCTAGGTATAGTTTTCAACAAAGGATACAAAGTGAACAAAGCAAATGAGATAATAGAAGAAAATTGGAAAGATGTTTAAAATGGTATTCTCTATTTGAATCATGAAATATTTTGGGGGGAATTTCATGTTCCTTTAACTATGTGCAGACTATCTATCCTTAGCATTTAGTCACTTTTTCTCCTATTTTAGCAATCTCTTCCTTTGAAAAAATGTCTCTTCTATAATTCTCCCCTCACAACATATCTCTCATCTACCTCCTTCCATCTCTGTAAGGTTATATTTTATACATTTAAGTTTTATGTAAACTTATTTTTTATTACGTATATAACTATGTTAGTCCATAAACTTACAAAAAAGTCAGCAGCGAATAAGTTCGTTATGAGAATAAAGGAACATAAAAATACAATTTGAAATGAGCTTTGTGAAGTTGGCACCCCATGTAAATACAATGGCCCATATTTATCAAGCACCGTACGGATCCCTTCCTGCATTCAAAGCCAAACCCTTTTCATGTAAAGTACTGTTAAAGATGCTCTAAGGAAAAGTAAACCAACCTACAAACAATATGTATAATGTAATAGGCGTGATGTTTATAGACTTCCTTCTATTGCGTCTTTAAAAGGGGACCCTGAAGGCAAAATGAAATTAGTTTTCTCTTTCAAGCAAAGAACGCTGAAAAAGACAAACATAACAATGGCTTATAACAGAGACACTACTAGGGAAGATGAAGATAAGTATGTATCTATTGATTTATGTGTTAGCTTATTATCTATCTATTTGTCAATCATCTCTCTGTTTTCTCATTTATATATATAATACACATTATATTTTTATATATATAAAAATGTCTGTCTCTTTTCTTATTCATATATATATATATATAAATATATCTTACAGGTACCAGCACTCACTCCTTCCAGCACAGCATCCAGGGTACACTGTAAAAACTTACAAATATCCAAAAGCTACTCTCTGGTATTAAACAATGATAATCCTTTAATAAACTACTTATAAAAGGATTATAACTGTTTAATACTGGAGAGTGCCTGTCTGCTTTTGGATATATATAAATATTCAATAATATTTTAAAAATGATTTATTTTTATTTTTTTTAAAATCCTTATCTCTGCCTGTTTATTTGATACATTTTTGTTTTGTTTTTACTTTTAAAATGCTAATACTAGTATTTTTTATTTAAACCGACTATTACCTATCTGATTACATTACTGTACTATCTTTCTGAAGGTACTATGTATACAAAAGTATTTATGATATTGAACTACCATTAAGTTGCATGTATAAGCTGTATTATGACATGTAAATAGTGCGTAAATGACAATATTAAGATATTGTGTTCAAGCTGTGCGATTTTACAGATGAAAATTTACAAATATTCTGAGGTCCAAACTACTTCGAAATCCAACCCTTTTAGTGTCACAAGCAGTTTGGATAAAATGTTTTTTCATCTATCTGTGTGTAAAAATATCTATATTTATTTTCATATATCTATTAATATGTAACAAAAGTTTCCATAAATACATAAAACTATTAAGCCAGATATGCCAATGTAATCACTGCATGCATATCAAAATAGATACTGATAGATAGGTAGCCAGTTCAAACAACTTTATTTTATGAGCTATATATTTAATTATATTTACTTACATTTATCTAAATTTATTCTGGTAAAATTTACCATTTTAGTTTAACTGTAAAATGTATCATGTTAGCAAAAATGCTTCAAGTTTAAAACCACATAAGCATCCTGATAATATTTAAATGTTAACTCAGTGCTCGACAAATCTGTTTAAAAATTAGGAGCCAGTAACAATATTTAGGAGCCAGACATATTTTTAGGAGCCAGACAGAGGTAATTGCATATAGATATATGGAGAATAACTCAAAAAGTTAGGAGCCAGGGATAAAATTCTAGGAGCCAGTGGCTCCTGGGTTTGTTGAGCCCTGTGGTATATATTATTCCATCAGCATAAAGAAAAACAAATTGAAAAAGTTATTAAATTCTCAAGTAGGTGTAAGACTAATCTTGTGTGTACTTTCATAACATTGAATATAGATTACAACTTATCAGAAAAAAAAAATATTAAGTGTAACTTGGAAGAAGCGGGGGGACAAGAGATCCATATTTAAAATGCATTCAAGAATTTCACATTATACAGATCTTAAACAAACTGTTACTGTAAGAACAAAAGGAATATACAATTAGGCTATTTTAGCTTTTAAAAAACAGTGTAAAGCTCTCTGGGCTGGTGAGAATTCTCGACAACGCTTCTATTTCCATGGTGGAATTATCTAAAACAACTTTTTACCCTGAAAACAGTGTGTCTCGCTAATGGGGCGTATACCGCATTTTCGTATAGAAAGGAGATGCATACATTACAAAAGTGCACAATTAAATTTGTAATTTAAAAATCATAGGAAATGAATAATTGAACCATTCACATAAAAATACCCAGGAAAAAATTGTATTGTTCAAGTGCACCAGTAATCGTAACAAAATTCTTCACCAAAAATCGTATGTATCAAAAATGAGAAATAAATCGTAATAAATATGCACAGTGTAAAACATCATTTAAAGGGACACTAAACCCAAATTATTTTCTTTCGTGATTCAGATAGAGCATGCAATTTTAAGCAACTTTCTAATTTACTCCTATTATCAATTTTTCTTCGTTCTCTTGATAACTTTATTTGAAAAAGCTAAGGAGCCAGCCAATTTTTGGTTCAGAACCCTGGACAACAATTGTTTATTGGTGGGTGAATTTATCCACCAATCAGCAAGAACAACCCAGGTTGCTCACTAAATGTGGGCCGGCATCTAAACGTACATTCTTGCTTTTCAAATAAAGATACCAAGAGAAAGAAGAAAAATTGATAATAGGAGTAAATTATAAAGTTGCTTAAAATTGCATGCTCTATCTGAATCACAAAAGAAAAAATTTGGGTTCAGTGTCTCTTCAAGTACACTGGATGTACAACATTTTTTACTTATAAGTACAAAATACAAAGTGTTATTGTTGTTTCTTTGAAAAATGTGCTGAACTAGGGAGTTCCAGGGGCGTATATGAAATTGTCACTCAAATCCCAGCATAATTCTGTAAAGATTTTTGAACTGCAGATCTCACAGTTTTTTCCTCACCAGTTATAAGGTTATTCCTTAATAGAAAAACACATGGATATGAAACTATAAGTGATTGTACGATGCTATACACAGAAAGCAGAGTAATGTTATTTATATTGGCTGCAGGAATTAATTTTGAAAGTGCACCGCCCTGCTCCCTGCTCACTTCGTTCTATGGTTTAAGTGTCACATTTATATAGAAGCTTTCTCGCCACTCGCAGGGACTGCCCTTTTTTTTACAATAATGCCACCATGGAAGTCCCTGCGAGGGTCAGCGTGAAAAACCATATCTGGAGAGGTTTAGATAATAAGCCCCTAGATGTTTTGTTGGCAAAGTAGCATATACAGAGATATAATATTTTGTATTGACAGCATTGTATGGTAGTTTGTAGATCCAAGGAGAAATCTGGTCACCACTTAGTTAAGGAGGAATCTTTTCAGGCACAATTGGAAATCACTTCAGGATTTTTTTTTAAATTATTTTTTATATAAAAAAAAGGAATATAAATGTAATGAAGTTAAAGATCATGGATGAATTTACCAGGCAGCAAGTAGAGTAGTTGAGTATGTCAAAGTCATAGGCCTAGATTTAGAGTTTGGCGTTAGTCGTGAAAACCAGCGTTAGAGGCTCCTAACGCTGGTTTTAGGCTACCGCCGGTATTTGGAGTCACTCAAAATAGGGTCTAACGCTCACTTTCCAGCCGCGACTTTTCCATACCGCAGATCCCCTTACGTAAATTGCGTATCCTATCTTATCTGGTATTTAGAGTCGTGTCTGAAGTGAGCGTTAGAAATCTAACGACAAAACTTCAGCCGCAGGAAAAAAGTCAGTAGTTAAGAGCTTTCTGGGCTAACGCCAGTTTCTAAAGCTCTTAACTACTGTACTCTAAAGTACACTAACACCCATAAACTACCTATATACCCCTAAACCGAGGTCCCCCCACATCGCCGACACTCGAAATTTTTTTTTTAACCCCTAATCTGCCGACCGCCACCTACGTTATCCTTATGTACCCCTAATCTGCTGCCCCTAACACCGCCGACCCCTGTATTATATTTATTAACCCCTAATCTGCCCCCCTCAACGTCGCCTCCACCTGCCTACACTTATTAACCCCTAATCTGCCGACCGCAAAGCGCCGCCACCTACGTTATCCTTATGTACCCCTAATCTGCTGCCCCTAACACCGCCGACCCCTATATTATATTTATTAACCCCTAATCTGCCCCCCACAACGTCGCCTCCACCTGCCTACACTTATTAACCCCTAATCTGCCGACCGGACCTGAGCGCTACTATAATAAAGTTATTAACCCCTAATCCGCCTCACTAACCCTATCATAAATAGTATTAACCCCTAATCTGCCCTCCCTAACATCGCCGACACCTAACTTCAATTATTAACCCCTAATCTGCCGACCGAATCTCGCCGCTATTCTAATAAATGTATTAACCCCTAAAGCTAAGTCTAACCCTAACACTAACACCCCCTTAAGTTAAATATAATTTAAATCTAACAAAATAAATTAACTCTTATTAAATAAATTATTCCAATTTAAAGCTAAATACTTACCTGTAAAATAAATCCTAATATAGCTACAATATAAATTATAATTATATTATAGCTATTTTAGGATTTATATTTATTTTACAGGTAACTTTGCATTTATTTTAACCAGGTACAATAGCTATTAAATAGTTAAGAACTATTTAATAGCTAAAATAGTTAAAATAATTACAAATTTACCTGTAAAAGAAATCCTAACCTAAGTTACAAATAAACCTAACACTAGACTATCAATAAATTAATTAAATAAACTACCTACAATTACCTACAATTAACCTAACACTACACTATCAATAAATTAATTAAATACAATTGCTACAAAGAAATACAATTAAATAAACTAGCTAAAGTACAAAAAATAAAAAAGAACTAAGTTACAAAAAATAAAAAATTATTTACAAACATAAGAAAAATATTACAACAATTTTAAACTAATTACACCTACTCTAAGCCCCCTAATAAAATAACAAAGCCCCCCAAAATAAAAAAATGCCCTACCCTATTCTAAATTACTAAAGTTCAAAGCTCTTTTACCTTACCAGCCCTGAACAGGGCCCTTTGCGGGGCATGCCCCAAGAAATTCAGCTCTTTTGCCTGTAAAAAAAACCATACAATACCCCCCCCCAACATTACAACCCACCACCCACATACCCCTAATCTAACCCAAACCCCCCTTAAATAAACCTAACACTAAGCCCCTGAAGATCATCCTACCTTGTCTTCACCATACCAGGTTCACCGATCGGTCCAGAAGAGCTCCTCCGAGGTCCTGATCCAAGCCCAAGCGGGGGGCTGAAGAGGTCCATGATCCGGCTGAAGTCTTCATCCAAGCGGGCCAGAAGAGGTCTTCCATTCGATTGAAGTCTTCATCCAAGCGGCATCCATCCGGAGCGAAGCGGCAGCATCCTGAAGACCTCCACCGCGGAACATCCATCCTGGCCGACGACTGAACGACGAATGACGGTTCCTTTAAATGACGTCATCCAAGATGGCGTCCCTCGAATTCCGATTGGCTGATAGGATTCTATCAGCCAATCGGAATTAAGGTAGGAATATTCTGATTGGCTGATGGAATCAGCCAATCAGAATCAAGTTCAATCCGATTGGCTGATCCGATCAGCCAATCAGATTGAGCTCGCATTCTATTGGCTGTTCCGATCAGCCAATAGAATGCAAGCTCAATCTGATTGGCTGATTGGATCAGCCAATCGGATTGAACTTGATTCTGATTGGCTGATTCCATCAGCCAATCAGAATATTCCTACCTTAATTCCGATTGGCTGATAGAATCCTATCAGCCAATCGGAATTCGAGGGACGCCATCTTGGATGACGTCATTTAAAGGAACCGTCATTCGTCGTTCAGTTGTCGGCCAGGATGGATGTTCCGCGGTGGAGGTCTTCAGGATGCTGCCGCTTCGCTCCGGATGGATGCCGCTTGGATGAAGACTTCAATCGGATGGAAGACCTCTTCTGGCCCGCTTGGATGAAGACTTCAGCCGGATCATGGACCTCTTCAGCCCCCCGCTTGGGCTTGGATCAGGACATCGGAGGAGCTCTTCTGGACCGATCGGTGAACCTGGTATGGTGAAGACAAGGTAGGATGATCTTCAGGGGCTTAGTGTTAGGTTTATTTAAGGGGGGTTTGGGTTAGATTAGGGGTATGTGGGTGGTGGGTTGTAATGTTGGGGGGGGTATTGTATGTTTTTTTTTACAGGCAAAAGAGCTGAATTTCTTGGGGCATGCCCCGCAAAGGGCCCTGTTCAGGGCTGGTAAGGTAAAAGAGCTTTGAACTTTAGTAATTTAGAATAGGGTAGGGCATTTTTTTATTTTGGGGGGCTTTGTTATTTTATTAGGGGGCTTAGAGTAGGTGTAATTAGTTTAAAATTGTTGTAATATTTTTCTTATGTTTGTAAATAATTTTTTATTTTTTGTAACTTAGTTCTTTTTTATTTTTTGTACTTTAGCTAGTTTATTTAATTGTATTTCTTTGTAGCAATTGTATTTAATTAATTTATTGATAGTGTAGTGTTAGGTTAATTGTAGGTAATTGTAGGTAGTTTATTTAATTAATTTATTGATAGTCTAGTGTTAGGTTTATTTGTAACTTAGGTTAGGATTTCTTTTACAGGTAAATTTGTAATTATTTTAACTATTTTAGCTATTAAGTAGTTCTTAACTATTTAATAGCTATTGTACCTGGTTAAAATAAATACAAAGTTACCTGTAAAATAAATATAAATCCTAAAATAGCTATAATATAATTATAATTTATATTGTAGCTATATTAGGATTTATTTTACAGGTAAGTATTTAGCTTTAAATTGGAATAATTTATTTAATAAGAGTTAATTAATTTCGTTAGATTTAAATTATATTTAACTTAGGGGGGTGTTAGTATTAGGGTTAGACTTAGCTTTAGGGGTTAATACATTTATTAGAATAGCGGCGAGATTCGGTCGGCAGATTAGGGGTTAATAATTGAAGTTAGGTGTCGGCGATGTTAGGGAGGGCAGATTAGGGGTTAATACTATTTATTATAGGGTTAGTGAGGCGGATTAGGGGTTAATAACTTTATTATGATAGCGGTGCGGTCCACTCGGCAGATTAGGGGTTAATAAGTGTAGGCAGGTGGAGGCGACGTTGTGGGGGGCAGATTAGGGGTTAATAAATATAATATAGGGGTCGGCGGTGTTAGGGGCAGCAGATTAGGGGTACATAGGGATAATGTAAGTAGCGGAGGTTTACGGAGCGGCAGATTAGGGGTTAATAATAATATGCAGGTGTCAGCGATAGTGGGGGCGGCAGATTAGGGGTTAATAAGTGTAAGGTTAGGGGTGTTTAGACTCGGGGTACATGTTAGAGTGTTAAGTGCAGATGTAGGAAGGGTTACCGCATAGCAAACAATGGGGCTGCGTTAGGAGCTGAACGCGGCTTTTTTGCAGGTGTTTGGTTTTTTTTCAGCTCAAACAGCCCCATTGTTTCCTATGGGGGAATCGTGCACGAGCACGTTTTTGAGGCTGGCCGTGTCCGTAAGCAACTCTGGTATCGAGAGTTGAAGCTGCGTTAAAAATGCTCTACACTCCTTTTTTGGAGCCTAACGCAGCCTTTATGTGGACTCTCGATACCAGAGTTATTTTTATGGTGCGGCCAGAAAAAAGCCGGCGTTAGTTTTTCGGGTCGTTACCGACAAAACTCCAAATCTAGGCCATAGAAAGTATGAATAGTAGCAGAAAATCTTAATCCAAAACATAGCCCATGTTCAGAGCAGAGAAATGCTGTGACTTTGAAGTAAAAGAAAAAACGAAGTAAGAAAATGCAAATTAAAGGTGTTAACTGAGTATTTTTCCACTCATAGAAAAACTCTTACTTTAATGCATATAGCCTAAAGGTTTACTAGTTTACGTCAGCAGAACTCAGCATTGTACATATTTGCAATGTCAGAAGCCTAAATAACATACGCCTAGATTTAGAGTTCTGCGGCCAAAGGGGTGCGTTAGCTACGCTGGCTTTTTTCTGGCCGCACCTTTTAAATACCGCTGGTATTTAGAGTTCACAGAATGGCTGCGTTAGGCTCCAAAAAAGGAGCGTATAGCATATTTACCGCAACTTCAACTCTCGATACCAGCGGTGCTTACGGACGCGGCCAGCTTCAAAAACGTGCTCGTGCACGATTCTCCCATAGAAAACAATGGGGCAGTTTGAGCTGAAAAAAAACCTAACACCTGCAAAAAAGCCGCGTTCAGCTCCTAACGCAACCCCATTGTTTCCTATGGGGAAACACTTCCTACGTCTGCACCTAACACTCTAACATGTACCCCGAGTCTAAACACCCCTAACCTTACACTTATTAACCCCTAATCTTCCGCCCTCGCTATCGCTGACCCCTGCATATTATTTTTAACCCTTAATCTGCCGCTCCGTACACCCCCGCCACCTACATTATCCCTATGTACCCCTAATCTGCTGCCCTAACATCGCCGACCCCTATATTATATTTATTAATCCCTAATCTGCCGCACCCAACGTCGCCTCCACCTAACTACACTAATTAACCCCTAATCTGCTGACCGGACCTGAGCGCTACTATAATAAATGTATTAACCCCTAATCCGCCTCACTCCCGCCTGAATAACCCTATAATAAATAGTATTAACCCCTAATCTGTCCTCCATAACATTGCTGACACCTAGCTTCAAGTATTAACCTCTAATCTGCCGACAGGAGCTCACCGCTACTCTAATAAATTTATTAACCCCTAAAGCTAAGTCTAACTTTAACCCTAACACCCCCCTAAATTAAATATAATTTAAATCTAACGAAATAAATTAACTCTTATTAAATAAATTATTCCTATTTAAAGCTAAATACTTACCTGTAAAATAAACCCTAATATAGCTACAATATAAATTATAATTATATTATAGCTATTTAAGGATTTATATTTATTTTACAGGTAACTTTGTATTTATTTTAACCAGGTACAATAGCTATTAAATAGTTAAGAACTTTTTAATAGCTAAAATAGTTAAAATAATTACAAAATTACCTGTAAAATAAATCCTAACCTAAGTTACAATTAAACAACACTACACTATCAATAAATAAATTAAATAAACTACCTACAATTAAACCTAACACTACACTATCAATACATTAATTAAATACAATACCTACAAATAACTACAATTAAATAAACTAAAGTACAAAAAATAAAAAAGAACTAAGTTACAAAAAAATAATAAAATATTTACAAACATTAGAGAAATATTACAACAATTTTAAACTAATTACACCTACTCTAAGCCCCCTAATAAAATAACAAAGACCCCCAAAATAAAAAAATGCCCTACCCTATTCTAAATTTAAAAAGTTCAAAGCACTTTTACCTTACCAGCCCTGAAAAGGGCCCTTTGCGGGGCATGCCCCAAAGAATTCAGCTCTTTTGCCTGTAAAAAAAACACATACAATACCCCCCACCAACATTAACGCACCACCCACATACCCCTAATCTAACACAAACCCCCCTTAAATAAACCTAACACTAAGCCCCTGAAGATCTTCCTACCTTATCTTCACCTCACCGGGTATCACCGATCGGTCCTGGCTCCAAAATCTTCATCCAACCCAAGCGGGGGCTGGCGATCTATAATCCTGCAGCTGAAGAGGTCCAGAAGAGGCTCCAAAGTCTTCATCCTATCCGGGAAGAAGAGGCGATCCAGACCGGCAACCATCTTGATCCAAGCGGCATCTTCTATCTTCATCCGATGAGGAACGGCTCCATCGTGAAGACCTCCAGCGCGGATCAATCTTCTTCCGACGACGTCCAACTGAAGAATGACGGTTCCTTTAAGGTACGTCATCCAAGATGGCGTCCCTCGAATTCCGATTGGCTGATAGGATTCTATCAGCCAATCGGAATTAAGGTAGGAAAATTCTGATTGGCTGATGGAATCAGCCATTCAGAATCAAGTTCAATCCGATTGGCTGATCTGATCAGCCAATCAGATTGAGCTCGCATTCTATTGGCTGTTCCGAAAAGATAGGATACGCAATTGACGTAAGGGGATCTGCGGTATGGAAAAGTCGCGGCTGAAAAGTGAGCGTTAGACCCTTTAATGACTGACTCCAAATACCAGAGGGCGGTAAAAACCAGCGTTAGGAGCCTCTAACGCTGGTTTTGACGGCTACCGCCCAACTCTAAATCTAGGCCATAGTCTATTGCCACAACACATTCTATTTTTTGTTTAGCAGGCTTTAAAGGGTCAGTCAAGTCCAAAAAAAACTTTCATGTTTCAAACAGGGCATGTAATTTTAAACAACTTTCCAATTTACTATTATCACCAATTTTGCTTTTTACTCTTGGTATTCTTAGTTGAAAGCTAAACCTAGGAGGTTCATATGCTAATTTCTTAGACCTTGAAAGCCGCCTCTAATCTAAATGCATTTTGATAGATTTTCACCCCTAGAGGGCATTAGTTCACGTGCTTCATATAGATAACATTGAGCTCATGCACGTGAATTTACCATGGAGACAGCTCTGATTGGCTAAACTGCAAGTCTGTCAAAAGAACTAAAATAAGGGGGCAGTCTGCTGAGGCTTAGATACAAGGTAATTACAGAGGTAAAACGTGTATAATTATAACTGTGTTGTTTATGCAAAACTGGGGAATTGGTAATAAAGGGATTATCTATCTTTTAAAACAACAACAATTCTGGTGTTGACTGTCCCTTTAATGTTTCAAATATTGTCTTTTTATTAATACACTATATTTTTACATTAATTTTGTTTATTAGTAGTTGTAGATGAATTTAGTATGACGATTTAATGTTTTGTTTATTTTTTTATTTTTTAAACAGTAAAATAACTCAGATGAAAGGCTTTTGTAATTAAATGGAATATAAGGCTATAGTTTGTCTATATCCGATCAGCCAATCAGATTGAGCTCGCATTCTATTGGCTGTTCCGATCAGCCAATAGAATGCAAGCTCAATCTGATTGGCTGATTGGATCAGCCAATCGGATTGAACTTGATTCTGATTGGCTGATTCCATCAGCCAATCAGAATATTCCTACCTTAATTCCGATTGGCTGATAGAATCCTATCAGCCAATCGGAATTCGAGGGACGCCATCTTGGATGACGTCATTTAAAGGAACCGTCATTCGTCGTTCAGTTGTCGGCCAGGATGGATGTTCCGCGGTGGAGGTCTTCAGGATGCTGCCGCTTCGCTCCGGATGGATGCCGCTTGGATGAAGACTTCAATCGGATGGAAGACCTCTTCTGGCCCGCTTGGATGAAGACTTCAGCCGGATCATGGACCTCTTCAGCCCCCCGCTTGGGCTTGGATCAGGACATCGGAGGAGCTCTTCTGGACCGATCGGTGAACCTGGTATGGTGAAGACAAGGTAGGATGATCTTCAGGGGCTTAGTGTTAGGTTTATTTAAGGGGGGTTTGGGTTAGATTAGGGGTATGTGGGTGGTGGGTTGTAATGTTGGGGGGGGTATTGTATGTTTTTTTTTACAGGCAAAAGAGCTGAATTTCTTGGGGCATGCCCCGCAAAGGGCCCTGTTCAGGGCTGGTAAGGTAAAAGAGCTTTGAACTTTAGTAATTTAGAATAGGGTAGGGCATTTTTTTATTTTGGGGGGCTTTGTTATTTTATTAGGGGGCTTAGAGTAGGTGTAATTAGTTTAAAATTGTTGTAATATTTTTCTTATGTTTGTAAATAATTTTTTATTTTTTGTAACTTAGTTCTTTTTTATTTTTTGTACTTTAGCTAGTTTATTTAATTGTATTTCTTTGTAGCAATTGTATTTAATTAATTTATTGATAGTGTAGTGTTAGGTTAATTGTAGGTAATTGTAGGTAGTTTATTTAATTAATTTATTGATAGTCTAGTGTTAGGTTTATTTGTAACTTAGGTTAGGATTTCTTTTACAGGTAAATTTGTAATTATTTTAACTATTTTAGCTATTAAGTAGTTCTTAACTATTTAATAGCTATTGTACCTGGTTAAAATAAATACAAAGTTACCTGTAAAATAAATATAAATCCTAAAATAGCTATAATATAATTATAATTTATATTGTAGCTATATTAGGATTTATTTTACAGGTAAGTATTTAGCTTTAAATTGGAATAATTTATTTAATAAGAGTTAATTAATTTCGTTAGATTTAAATTATATTTAACTTAGGGGGGTGTTAGTATTAGGGTTAGACTTAGCTTTAGGGGTTAATACATTTATTAGAATAGCGGCGAGATTCGGTCGGCAGATTAGGGGTTAATAATTGAAGTTAGGTGTCGGCGATGTTAGGGAGGGCAGATTAGGGGTTAATACTATTTATTATAGGGTTAGTGAGGCGGATTAGGGGTTAATAACTTTATTATGATAGCGGTGCGGTCCACTCGGCAGATTAGGGGTTAATAAGTGTAGGCAGGTGGAGGCGACGTTGTGGGGGGCAGATTAGGGGTTAATAAATATAATATAGGGGTCGGCGGTGTTAGGGGCAGCAGATTAGGGGTACATAGGGATAATGTAAGTAGCGGAGGTTTACGGAGCGGCAGATTAGGGGTTAATAATAATATGCAGGTGTCAGCGATAGTGGGGGCGGCAGATTAGGGGTTAATAAGTGTAAGGTTAGGGGTGTTTAGACTCGGGGTACATGTTAGAGTGTTAAGTGCAGATGTAGGAAGGGTTACCGCATAGCAAACAATGGGGCTGCGTTAGGAGCTGAACGCGGCTTTTTTGCAGGTGTTTGGTTTTTTTTCAGCTCAAACAGCCCCATTGTTTCCTATGGGGGAATCGTGCACGAGCACGTTTTTGAGGCTGGCCGTGTCCGTAAGCAACTCTGGTATCGAGAGTTGAAGCTGCGTTAAAAATGCTCTACACTCCTTTTTTGGAGCCTAACGCAGCCTTTATGTGGACTCTCGATACCAGAGTTATTTTTATGGTGCGGCCAGAAAAAAGCCGGCGTTAGTTTTTCGGGTCGTTACCGACAAAACTCCAAATCTAGGCCATAGAAAGTATGAATAGTAGCAGAAAATCTTAATCCAAAACATAGCCCATGTTCAGAGCAGAGAAATGCTGTGACTTTGAAGTAAAAGAAAAAACGAAGTAAGAAAATGCAAATTAAAGGTGTTAACTGAGTATTTTTCCACTCATAGAAAAACTCTTACTTTAATGCATATAGCCTAAAGGTTTACTAGTTTACGTCAGCAGAACTCAGCATTGTACATATTTGCAATGTCAGAAGCCTAAATAACATACGCCTAGATTTAGAGTTCTGCGGCCAAAGGGGTGCGTTAGCTACGCTGGCTTTTTTCTGGCCGCACCTTTTAAATACCGCTGGTATTTAGAGTTCACAGAATGGCTGCGTTAGGCTCCAAAAAAGGAGCGTATAGCATATTTACCGCAACTTCAACTCTCGATACCAGCGGTGCTTACGGACGCGGCCAGCTTCAAAAACGTGCTCGTGCACGATTCTCCCATAGAAAACAATGGGGCAGTTTGAGCTGAAAAAAAACCTAACACCTGCAAAAAAGCCGCGTTCAGCTCCTAACGCAACCCCATTGTTTCCTATGGGGAAACACTTCCTACGTCTGCACCTAACACTCTAACATGTACCCCGAGTCTAAACACCCCTAACCTTACACTTATTAACCCCTAATCTTCCGCCCTCGCTATCGCTGACCCCTGCATATTATTTTTAACCCTTAATCTGCCGCTCCGTACACCCCCGCCACCTACATTATCCCTATGTACCCCTAATCTGCTGCCCTAACATCGCCGACCCCTATATTATATTTATTAATCCCTAATCTGCCGCACCCAACGTCGCCTCCACCTAACTACACTAATTAACCCCTAATCTGCTGACCGGACCTGAGCGCTACTATAATAAATGTATTAACCCCTAATCCGCCTCACTCCCGCCTGAATAACCCTATAATAAATAGTATTAACCCCTAATCTGTCCTCCATAACATTGCTGACACCTAGCTTCAAGTATTAACCTCTAATCTGCCGACAGGAGCTCACCGCTACTCTAATAAATTTATTAACCCCTAAAGCTAAGTCTAACTTTAACCCTAACACCCCCCTAAATTAAATATAATTTAAATCTAACGAAATAAATTAACTCTTATTAAATAAATTATTCCTATTTAAAGCTAAATACTTACCTGTAAAATAAACCCTAATATAGCTACAATATAAATTATAATTATATTATAGCTATTTAAGGATTTATATTTATTTTACAGGTAACTTTGTATTTATTTTAACCAGGTACAATAGCTATTAAATAGTTAAGAACTTTTTAATAGCTAAAATAGTTAAAATAATTACAAAATTACCTGTAAAATAAATCCTAACCTAAGTTACAATTAAACAACACTACACTATCAATAAATAAATTAAATAAACTACCTACAATTAAACCTAACACTACACTATCAATACATTAATTAAATACAATACCTACAAATAACTACAATTAAATAAACTAAAGTACAAAAAATAAAAAAGAACTAAGTTACAAAAAAATAATAAAATATTTACAAACATTAGAGAAATATTACAACAATTTTAAACTAATTACACCTACTCTAAGCCCCCTAATAAAATAACAAAGACCCCCAAAATAAAAAAATGCCCTACCCTATTCTAAATTTAAAAAGTTCAAAGCACTTTTACCTTACCAGCCCTGAAAAGGGCCCTTTGCGGGGCATGCCCCAAAGAATTCAGCTCTTTTGCCTGTAAAAAAAACACATACAATACCCCCCACCAACATTAACGCACCACCCACATACCCCTAATCTAACACAAACCCCCCTTAAATAAACCTAACACTAAGCCCCTGAAGATCTTCCTACCTTATCTTCACCTCACCGGGTATCACCGATCGGTCCTGGCTCCAAAATCTTCATCCAACCCAAGCGGGGGCTGGCGATCTATAATCCTGCAGCTGAAGAGGTCCAGAAGAGGCTCCAAAGTCTTCATCCTATCCGGGAAGAAGAGGCGATCCAGACCGGCAACCATCTTGATCCAAGCGGCATCTTCTATCTTCATCCGATGAGGAACGGCTCCATCGTGAAGACCTCCAGCGCGGATCAATCTTCTTCCGACGACGTCCAACTGAAGAATGACGGTTCCTTTAAGGTACGTCATCCAAGATGGCGTCCCTCGAATTCCGATTGGCTGATAGGATTCTATCAGCCAATCGGAATTAAGGTAGGAAAATTCTGATTGGCTGATGGAATCAGCCATTCAGAATCAAGTTCAATCCGATTGGCTGATCTGATCAGCCAATCAGATTGAGCTCGCATTCTATTGGCTGTTCCGAAAAGATAGGATACGCAATTGACGTAAGGGGATCTGCGGTATGGAAAAGTCGCGGCTGAAAAGTGAGCGTTAGACCCTTTAATGACTGACTCCAAATACCAGAGGGCGGTAAAAACCAGCGTTAGGAGCCTCTAACGCTGGTTTTGACGGCTACCGCCCAACTCTAAATCTAGGCCATAGTCTATTGCCACAACACATTCTATTTTTTGTTTAGCAGGCTTTAAAGGGTCAGTCAAGTCCAAAAAAAACTTTCATGTTTCAAAC
The DNA here is from genome assembly GCF_027579735.1 of Bombina bombina. Taxonomy (NCBI): domain Eukaryota; kingdom Metazoa; phylum Chordata; class Amphibia; order Anura; family Bombinatoridae; genus Bombina; species Bombina bombina. Next base: position 759,330,020 of record NC_069502.1, on the reverse strand, counting down.
AGGGCATGTAATTTTAAACAACTTTCCAATTTACTATTATCACCAATTTTGCTTTTTACTCTTGGTATTCTTAGTTGAAAGCTAAACCTAGGAGGTTCATATGCTAATTTCTTAGACCTTGAAAGCCGCCTCTAATCTAAATGCATTTTGATAGATTTTCACCCCTAGAGGGCATTAGTTCACGTGCTTCATATAGATAACATTGAGCTCATGCACGTGAATTTACCATGGAGACAGCTCTGATTGGCTAAACTGCAAGTCTGTCAAAAGAACTAAAATAAGGGGGCAGTCTGCTGAGGCTTAGATACAAGGTAATTACAGAGGTAAAACGTGTATAATTATAACTGTGTTGTTTATGCAAAACTGGGGAATTGGTAATAAAGGGATTATCTATCTTTTAAAACAACAACAATTCTGGTGTTGACTGTCCCTTTAATGTTTCAAATATTGTCTTTTTATTAATACACTATATTTTTACATTAATTTTGTTTATTAGTAGTTGTAGATGAATTTAGTATGACGATTTAATGTTTTGTTTATTTTTTTATTTTTTAAACAGTAAAATAACTCAGATGAAAGGCTTTTGTAATTAAATGGAATATAAGGCTATAGTTTGTCTATACTAAGAATTTCCTACATTATCTTGTTAACAAGGACAGACACACATTAAATACTTCAAAGAAATGTGATGTCTGTTTCTTTAATAGACCTCTATATTGCCACTCAACTATAAATATACTTAGCAAACTACAGAAATGGTTTTGCTTTAACAGAATTAGTTGAATGTAACATATGGACTGTTTTCATGTGTCCATGCTATTATTTTATATTTTTTACTATCTTTATGTTGTTATATGGAGCCCCTCTGCTGTGTCTCTGCAAAAAAAACAAAAAAAATCAAAACGTTCCCCCGCTGAAATATACTGTGCTAGTATGCAAATACGTTATATTAAACACTTACCACTATTTAACTATTTAATGCACACAAAATAAGTGTTCCCGAGGCGCGGCGAGCAGCCGACCAAGATGGCTGCAACACACTGAAGCTCTGTGAAAGAGCTGGATATGAGAGAGACTAAGGACTGTTACAATTGCGACAGATGGATGCAGGGCAGCTAATTTAAGCCCGGAGCACTAGTGGAGCATTTCCATATACCTGTTTACAGTTTGCCTTAACCTTGAGCACAATTCTGAGGCCATACGGGGGAACTCTGAACTCTCGATAACTGTGCCACGCAAGCCGCGTGAGAAGGACAGGACAACTTTTGATTCCCACAAGCTACATGCTTAGCGCCAACAGAAGGAGACAGAAGGTGTATAACATAGCAGCGCAAGCAGAAGAGACACAGCAGCTTGCCTCCACGCGGTATCCCTTGCCGTTTTGAGGTCCGGCTACTTCCAGGACTGTGCAGGCTGAGGCGGTTACCGACATATTGTGGCAGAATCGCAGGGACTTATGTGAGTACACCGTGCATAAATACAAGCAGCTTACTTGTGCACACTCTCTCTAGCTTGGCCCCAATTGGGATACGCTATGGCTGACACTGACCCCTGCACAGGCAAGACACGATAAATAACTACGCCCTCCACAGCACCCCAGTTGCCTATACTCGGGCCTCTCTCCATCTGCATTGGTTTTAAACTACCAGCTAAATCGCTGAATCACATCTAGAACCGAGGGATACAGAACTTTTGTACATGCTTATCATAGTTTAACGCTCTTACAACAAATATTACCAACAGATTCCAAGCAGGATACACACTCCCCCTCCCTTTCCCACTACTCCTTGTGGTAGTGGGTCATATCCAATCTCCTTTTACCGTTATCGCTCTGTGAAAGCAAAAGGCCCTGGGGAGTGTTGTATACACCATATCTGCGGCTATTTTTCACACACTGGAAAGCCTTCCTAACCTCTAAATATGTCACAAAGGAAGTTAACAAGAAACGAGAAGTCACTGAAGATATCCTCAGGGAATCAGGGGGCTGTAAACTCCTTTTTTAAACATGCTGGGAAAAATAAGCCTAGCACAGACTCTGAATTTACCCAAGTCTCACAAGATGATAGCTCATGTGATGCGGCCGATACCATATCAAACCCACCAACAGCACCATTAGAAGCAGGCAAAGAAGACCCTATCACTTATGGCGCAATAGAGGCTCTTATTGAGCAGGTCAAATCTTGCATTAAAGATGAGTGCGCAGACATCAAAAAAGACATCTCTGAGCTATGCCATAGGGTCGACTCTCTGGAAGAACACGAGTATGTGATATCACAAAAATTAGCAGGTTTAACCGCCAAAACTTCCCAACACCAGCAAAACCTAACAGCTCTAGAAGACAAGTTAGACGACTTGGAAAATCGCTCAAGAAGGAGCAATCTAAGGTTTAGGGGGATTCCCGAATCGGTTCTTAACAATGAGATACAAGACTACCTGCAGGCTTTCTTTATAGAGCTGGCGAAGAATAACTCCTCGGACCCCCAGGACATAATCCTGGATAGAGCCCACAGATCTCTACGACCTAAACCTGCTGATGGATCACCACCCAGTGATATCATTGTTCATTTCCAGTGCTTCAAGCATAGAGAGGAAATATATAATTATTCTAGGAAACAACAAGCAACTTCGTTTCAAGGTCAACGAATACAAGTGTTCCAAGATCTATCAGCGCGGACCCTCCAGAAGCGTAGGGAACTTTCTATGCTAACTTCTCATCTTCGTATGCTGCGGATTCCATATCGATGGGGTTTTCCAACATCTGTGATAGCAGTTAAAGATGGCAGGAAAATTGAGTGCTCCTCTCCATTAGACATTGAACACTTTTGCCAGTCTATGAATATTTCAGCACCTGAAACACAGGACATTCCGCCACAATCTTCATCTTCAACAAGACAAGACATCCCCAAGCCTCAAAGGCGACCATGGCTGGAATCGTCGATGAAACAAAACAAGAGAAGACAAACCAACCAGACTAACGAAGATATTAATCCACCTTGACCAGGGACACGTAAATATATTACTTTTATTTGTCATTTTACTAAGTTTAGCTGTGGACATTACAATATGTTTCTCAATCTGGGCTGTATGCCCACAGTTCGTTAACCCACACTGAATTGTTAAAGAGACTCATGGCCCTCAAGAGATGCACACTTTTGTTAAGATATATTATAGTTATGCACTCTAGACTTGTTTTTGAATTGTTTTTATGTTTATGTTTAGCTCTTCATATATTAAATGAATATATGTCACCTGTTTTGTAACCTAAACAAACTATATACCATCCATAGCCTTTAATTAATCTCTACTGGGTACTAATCAATTGATATGCAGGCCCGCTTTAAAGTTGTGAGAGAGTCCAGGTCTTCAATACTTACTTTTAACTACTTAAATATAATGTGGTTATTGATGTTAAAATTATTGCTCTAGACTTCCGGTGGGCGGGCCAAGCGAGCAGTCGACTCCACACAGAGCTCCACTGGTCGGACCATAATTGAGTCAAAATCGGGCATTTTGCTGCCGGGCCCCGCACGCCAGACTTGCTGGGCTTACAGGTGAGGCAGAGTACCAGCTGTCTAAAATAGTGCGCAGAGCATATTCCACCCGCTCCGGAAAACCGGAGGCCACAAACTGTTAGACGCCATTACCAGCCAGCTCCATCTTGGAGTTCCCCCAGACGCAGGTAACATCGGCGGGGACCGAGAGGGGAAAGGAGAGATAAAGGCTGATCCTCACAGCATTCTTCTATACAGATCGCAGTAAATACCGTGCTGGAAGCGGTGGGGAAACATCTAGTGACAAGCCACACGCGGAGAGAAGAGGGGAGTCAGACAAGGAACCGGGTATTGTAACCATGCTGCATCGGAGCTTGTACGCACTTTACTGTTAAGGGGATTAAGTGAGACTGCGTGGGCAGTTCTGCTGGCATAATAGACCACTTGGGACTTTATAAATACTACATGGAGACTGCAGCTATCACTTATTCTTAGTCTGCACCAGACAATTAGACCCACGTAGCAGCGCTTCCATGCTAGAACTGTGTTGTAGTAGTAAAAGCACACATGGACCAAAAGCAACAAACAAGCAGCCCATAAGCATTTATATATCCCTGCTCCCCACGCACACCGCAGTGGTTCTACACAATCTACTGTAAAAAACGTCTAGACATTACTTCTTGGCAGGTGTGTCAGCATATTTGCCCCCCGGCACTCCAGCCAGCCGCTAATAAACTGCCTAGGTTAAAGAGACGTCTGCCTGCACAAATCCATCCAATACTGCAGGTATAGGTTTGAACCTACAGACACTGTACCTGACTTGTTGGCATCTACAAAGATCCCCTAGCCCCCCCCCCACTCTAATGAAAGTAGATAAGTACTTCTATAAGCTGTCTCCTGCTATCAAACCTGATATGACCCACAGATCAAAAACCAATGAAAAGAGGCTGAAACACTCTGCTGACTTACAACCAGAAACCTCGACCTTGTCGGATCATGGAGGGGTCTTAGACCCTGACTCACAATCTTCTCTTTTACAAGAATTGAAATCTTTTTTCCTCCCCAAAATGGACTCTCTGCAATCAGGGGTAGACACGCTAACAAGCGAGGTGCGGCAGTTCTCTTCCCGACTCACCCAAGCTGAAACCCGTATCTCTGATGTAGAAGACAGGCAAGTTGCCTCAGCAACTACAATCAAGCAATTGGTAAAGAAAACCCAAACACTCCAAGATCGCATAGATGATTTGGAGAATAGAAGTCGTCGCAACAATTTGCGTATTGTAGGAGTCCCAGAGTCCATCAAAGGCAAAGACTTGCTTGAATTTATGGCACTCAAATTTCCGAAGATGCTGAGCCTACACCCTGATATATTACTGATAGATGTGGAGCGGGCCCATCGTGTGGGTCCAGAGAGAGCCTTGGATCAGGCAGGAACAAGACCTAGACAGGTCATATTCAAGTGTCTAAACTTTCAAGAAAAACTGAAAATTTTAAGGGCCTACCGCTCCCACAAAGAACTTCTGTATGAAGGTTCGAAATTGCTCCTATTTCAGGACTTTTCCATGGATGTCTCCAGACAGAGGAAGGAATTTGCCCCACTATGTACCCAACTACATGAACAGGGAAGGCAGGTGGCACTGCTGTTCCCTGCAAAGTTACGTCTTCAAACCCAATATGGCGTAAAGATCTTTCATTTACCTCAAGCTGCGAGAAGCTACTGAAAATCAACGTCCACCAACCTGAGGAGTCCAGGCCGGGAGGCTGGACGATTGTTTTCTCCGCTATAGGACTCAAAGGCTAGGAAATGGCGGAATCTCTTTTTTGCTTCACTCCCTCTGGGAATGGAGGGGACTATTGCCCTGAGGGGCTTCTGGACTCCGGTAGGAGGCTGGACGATGCCTCTTGGGTAATGTTGAATATTGACATGTTCTACTGGTTCTATTTGTTATTTGCTTTGTTTGCTAAGTTATTTGTATTTAGAAGGTTCTTAATGTTGTCATTATGTAGTACTGTCAGGTTAACACCTCAACCACTTATGGTCAAGCATGCAACTCCTCATTGTGTGGGGCTATTCATTGGTAATGCCCACAGACCACTTGGCCGGATTACACATGGATGGCCCATGACTCTGAACACAGGCACTTACTGGAGCTGCCTTGTAATACTATACATAGTGATTACTTAAATCTTTGCTGGAAAATATCACTACTATAAATGCCCCGGTGTACTTGCCACTTCCACAACCACCACTGGTTTGCATGCCCCCCATTTAAACATGTCTGGTAGTCTGGTGCCCCCAACATCCTTGGCACAGTCATCCACTTCACCCCTGGGCGCTGATATAGAACGACTAGGTATCATTGGGGGGGGGATTCACATTCGCATTCATATGCTGTTGAACACTGCAGTATTCAATCTAGGCTGTGATGTCATGTGCACATCACATCACTTTATGTATTTTATATTAGATCTACACTTTATCGATGATTTTGATATGTTTTGTTTGTTTTACCTGTTATTTATGTGGTTTAGCAAGCTGTCTGCATTTAGAAGGTATTCAAGGCTGCTATTATCTGGCATTGCTGGGTTAAAGCTCCAACTACTTGAGATTAATTATGCAACACCGCACTATGCGGGGATAGCCATTGGGGGGGTATCAGACCATTTGGTGGGTTTACATATAGATGGCCCATAGTTCAGAAAGCAAGCATTTACTGGCGCTACCTTATAATACCTTATAGACTGGTTACCTTAATATTTGTTAGAAAATGTCACTATAGCAATTGCCCCGGTGTACTTGCCGGTAACACGCATATCCCTAACTTGAATGCCCGTCATCTACATACGCCTAGTAGCCTAGTGCCCCTGACACCCTTGGCACAGTCCCACACTTCGCACCTGGAGTCTGGTATAGAACGATTAGGTATTACTGAGGTGGGGACCCACATTATGTTGAGTACTTCTGTACTTAAACCAGATTGCTACATCATGTGTGTATTACATCATCATATATATTTTATACTGGATCTATGCCTTCTTATATGTCGAGCGCAGCTTTGTTATATGTTATATTATTGTGCTGGTACCCCACCTCCGTCCTTGCTCTTTCCCTCTTCCCTCTTCACCTCCCTCCAAAACAACCTCCTTTTTTTTTTTTTTTTTTTTTTTCTCGTTTTGTTGCTGGTATACTCTTTATAGCTTGACATGTCTCTAAAAATAGTGACCTGGAATGTGGGAGGTCTTCACTCCCCTATAAAGCGTAAGTCAATTCTCACACATCTTAGGAAATTGGGAACTGACATTGCCTTGTTACAAGAGACACATTTAACAGACGTAGAACATCAGAAGTTACAGAGGGATTGAGTGGGACATATAGTATTCCTATCACATACTAGTGCCAGTCGCGGCTTGGCCATTGCATTTGGAAAGAAAGTTTCAGTCAAGGTGGATAATTCCTACTTTGATAGGGACGGTTGATATATGATAGTACAGGCTGTGGTAAATTCAGAGAGATATGTATTTTGCAATCTCTATGCCCCTAATCATAGAGCGATGGGCTTCTGGACAGACCTGACACGACATCTAGCTCCGCATATAGGCTCAAATCTGATAATTGGGGGGGATTTTAATATTTCGCCCACACACACTTTAGACAGACTTTGGCTGGAACCACACTCTTTACGGGATCCCAAAACAAACTACAAAGCTAGGTATGAAACAAAAATCTTTGGTATGCTGGAGGCTGACCTGGGGGTATGTGACATTTGGAGGTTGCAAAACCCTGAGGGAAAAGATTATACATGCTTGTCCAAAGCTAAACACACATTATTATTATACCTTTTTATGACGGCCTGTAACTTAATCACCCACATTCACATGTGTAAAATACATAACATCCTGTTATCAGACCATGCACCTGTGGAGCTAACACTTGGAACCCGGGGGCCACAGTCCAATAGTAACATACTTAGATTTCCCACATACTTATCTACTTCAGAGGCATTTTCTACATTCTTGCGACACACTTGGACAGACTTCGCTACAGACAACGCTGCTCATGCAGATGACACACAGCTTTTTTGGGAGACGGCGAAAGCGGTGTCTGCAGGGGCCATAATCTCTTATGTTTCGAAACTGCAACATAACACACAATATAGATATAGAACCCTGCAGAGACAGTTGGGACTGACTTACCAGTCCTACCTACAAGCTAAGACAAAAACAAACTATGAGACCTATATAGCGAGTAAAGCAGAGCTAGAGGCCTTTATGAAGCAACAAACAGCGTCTGGGCTACTAAAGACAGTGGGTAGATATTACAGATTCGGGAGCAGAGCAGGTACGATGCTAGCGTCTTTGACAAGACCGCAGACATCTAGGACCAACATAGCAGCAATAAGATCACAAGGCGTGACATACACTAAGCCTGCTGACATAGCACAATGCTTTGCACATTTTTACGCAGAATTATACACAAAGCAAGACAGAGCCCCGTAGGGCATCTAGGCTCAGTTCTGGCAATCGGTACAACTCCCTCAAATAACACAAGAGCAGAGTGATGCACTAAATGCCCCCATAACTGTGGAGGAGTTGACATCTACCCTGAGATCTCTGCCGACGGGCAAGGCGTCGGGCCCTGATGGCCTACTGGCTGAATTCTATAAGTTGCTTCAGCCTCAGATCGCACCCACCTTGACCAGTCTGTACAATGCTTTCCTACATACGGAAGCATCTCCCTCCAATAATTTCACGGCGGCACACATTACACTTATTCCCAAGCCAGGGAAGGATCTCTCCTTACCAGGGTCTTACAGGCCAATATCGCTGCTGAACACGGATTACAAGCTGTTTATGAAGATCCTAGCGAACAGGCTAAAAGTAATCCTACCAGACATAATACACCCTGATCAAACGGGTTTTGTGTTCAAACGTTCCTCGTGGTGAATCTCCGCAGTGTGCTGCAGGTAATAGAGCACTATTGGGTAAAGGGACAGGAGAGAACTGATGGGGTCATATCGGAGGCCTTCCTGCTATCCTTGGATGCAGAGAAGGCCTTCGACAGGGTGGAGTGGCCTCACCTATTAGATTCCATGTACAAATTCGGCTTCAGGGGTCCATTCCTAGAGATCATAAACAAAATGTATCAACACCCAGCAGCACGGGTTATGGTAAATGGGCTTTTCTCATCAGATTTCCAGTTACAGAGGGGCACCAGACAAGGGTGCCCTTTGTCGCCGTTGCTTTTTAACCTGGCATTGGAGCCCTTGGCATTGAAATTGCGGCAAATCTTTCCAGGAATAACGATAAAAGGGATCCCTCTACACTTGGCGTTATACGCCGATGACATGCTGCTCTTTGTGGATACACCATCCACGCATATACCCCATATACTATGCACGATCACGGACTTTGGCACCTTCTCGGGCTACAGAATAAACACCGCTAAGTCGGAGGTTTTGTGGCTGCAGAGACGCCAGAATGTGAACCACTCCTATACGTTTGTAGAGATGTCGGGAGGACTTACCTACCTGGGTATTAAATTGCACCGGGACCCGTCCAAAATGTATGACCTAAATATATCTACCAAGTGCTCGGAGCTGGTCTCCCTGCTGACGAATTGGGCCAACCTCCCTTTGGGCTTATCAGGTCGTATCAGTCTGACTAAAATGACGATCCTACCCAAGATCTTGTATCCCCTACTCATGTTACCATTCCTGGTCACAAAAAAGGATTTAAAGATCCTCTCCCATGCAGTGTCACGATTCATATGGAGGGGTGGCAAGTCACGGATCGCTACAGACAAATTACACCTCCCATTCCAGGGTGGAGGTTTGGGTCTTCCAAATCTAAAGCTTTACAACTGGGCGGCACTGGCCAGACTGGTAACTGACTGGCAACTAACTACGAGTCACTTTTCCGAGCCGGTTCTGGAGGAAACGATTCTCGCACCTTTGAAGCCGACCTACCTTCCGTATGCAAAATTATCATCCTTGCCACCTGCAATTGCCAGTAGTGTACTATACCGAGACCCGCTGAGAGCATGGCATTTGATTCACAAGTTCTTGGGGGTGGCCAGCCCTCCCCCTAAATATATACCCATTGCCGGGAATGCGGACTTCCCAGCAGGAAGCGAGCATGAACCATTTCTTATATGGAGAACCCTCGGTATCAGAGTTTTGGGGGATGTTCTGGACCCCCTGTTCCGCACTATACGCTCCTTTCAGGAGCTACAGGCTAAATACCGGATCCCGCACCGGCATTTTTATGCATATCTCCAATTGCGACACTATGCAACGTCCCTACAGGCATCCAACGCTGGTTTCTGGGACCCATCACCCTTTGCCATAGCGCAGACACTATTCCAGGTGGGGAGATTTTCTCTATCGCACTTCTACGCCCGCATAGTGAGACAAACGGAGACTCTAATTCAAACTAATATGCTGACGAGACTGGTCCCGGACCTCCCCATGGCGGTGACGGTACAAGACTTAACGGACAGCCTGGATCTTACAAGATGGGCTACAATTGTGATTACTCTTAGGGAGGCGCAGGTCAGACTGCTACACAAAGATTACATCACGCCTCATAGACTATCAAAATGGAATGATCGGTACCCCAATCAATGCATTAAATGTAGTAGTGTATCCCCTTCTTTCCTACACTACTGGTTTGCCTGCCCGATTGCTAAACGCTTTTGGGGCCATATGCAATATTGGGTCAAAACCACGTTTAATATAGAGATCACAACAGCGGAAATTTACCTTAAGTGGGGTGACGCACATAAACGGCACCATCAGATACTAACATTATGCATGTTGCTGGCGAGGAAGTGCATCCTATCTAGATGGATTTCCAAACAACCTCCAACAATAGCTCAGTTTAAACACTTGCTGATCAGACAGCTATACATAGAGCAATATGATGCACGGTTAGATACGATGCGTAGACTAAGGCCATTTTGGAAAAAATGGTGTCCGCTTATAAACACCCTGCACAGGGATCTAAAAGACCAAATCCTAAAACCGTTCTTGCAATCCGAAATATTACCCTTACTCAATTTAGGTGAGGGCGGTAATGCCTTGATAGTACAACCCGATCCTCCCAATGAGCACGCTAGTAGCGCGTCACTCCCAACGGAGATTATGCTCTTTTAAAAAAAAAAAATCCCCTCTCTGCCTCCCCTCCCTTTTTCTCTTTTTCCTTGTCCCTCTCCCATAAGGGGTAACCTCGTGGTAAAGTTAAGGCCTTGTTGTTAGTATGTTATGTTATGTTTTGTTTAAATGTTTTAAAATAAGGGCAGATATGACGGACTCCAACTTGTGATTGCAAAGAGACTTTATTGAGATGCATCAAGGTTGAAAGAGACATTCTCTGGAGCACGACCTACTACTCATCATCAAGTCTAACTTTGTTAGCGCGCCCCTCCATGTCGTGCTTTAGGAACCTGTATCACTATGATGTACTTGTTACCATGTATCATGCATTTGCCATTGACCTCGCATCTGAATGTTCCGTTTGTTTCTGACTAATAAAAAAGAATAAAAAAAAAATTATTGCTCTAATGTTATATGTTCTGTGACTTCTACACTGTTTTAATTGTTGGCTTGGTCTGCCCTGCTCAATTATCGTCCCACCCGCCTTTGGTGAGATGACGACAGTATGTTGCCACCTGGAAAATATCAGCCCACATTAGTTAACGGACTGGTTAAGCAAGCTAGACTTCGACTTCCCTCAAGCTATCAAAAATTTAAGGTATGCCTAGTTAGCAAAATTGTCCTGTATGCCAGCACTCCTTTTCATACTAAATGATCTTTTCTCTCATTCTTTTCACGCACCTACCTCAATGCTATAGAAGACCTCACACTAAATTTTTAGCGCCTTATCACAACTTAGCAAAGCTACAGATTATCCTCCACTTAGAAGTACCTGCATCCACCTTTTTCTCCCTAGGTACCTTTTACTTTACAGTCAATTTGCTGTCAATCTTGTATCCAGCTCTCCTAGCAGCCTCATATCTTACACTACTTTCAAATGTCTATCTTTAGATAACAAACATATTCTGCATTTTTCTACTTAATAGATCTATTCAGGAGCCTTTTCCCGCCTCTTACCCCTCCAACTCCCGTCAGCCCCAACCCTTCTCATTAGCCTCTCTGTGTTTTACTACTTAATTTTACCCTGACCAAACACCCACTTGTTACCGTAGAAATGACTTCTTCACCGCACGAAGGCACTATACAGATCGCAACACAGAATGTTAAAGGGTTTCTGTCAGCAGAAAAGCGGTCTATAGCACTGCACGACTTTCACACAAAAAAATTGGACATTGTAATGCTCCAAGAGACCCATTTCAAGAAAACTCACGAACCAAAACTTCCATCTAGATACTATGATCGGCATTATTTGAATTCAGGCCCTACTAAGCATAATGGAGTTTGTACATTATTTAGACGCAACACACCATTTGACCTACTGCAACAATTTAGTGACTCAGAAGGCAGGATCCTAATACTAGTAGGGCTCTACTATGGCAGACCCATTACTTTGGCGAACTGCAGATGTGTTTTTGAGAAAAAGACTGTTAGTGGGTGACTCTATTTTGAGGAATGTGTATTTAGGTGAAAGTAAAGGAGAAACAAAGGAGGTTAGATGTCTTCCAGGAGCTACTGCTCACAGGGATAAGAATCGTATTTTGAGAATTGTTAAGGCAGCAGGAAAGGGAAGTGAGTTAGATGTGATTGTTCATTTAGGAACAAATGATCTGGCTAGTAATCATGTTGCTGCTGTTCAGAAAGAGTTTTGTGACCTAGGTAATCATTTAGAGACTGTGGCATCAACTCTATCATTTTCTGCTATTTTACCTGTGTATGACCAGGAAGCAGGAAAGATGGAGCGGATAACAACATTTAATTCTTGGTTAGATAAGTGGTGCAGGGAACGAGGATTTGGTTTTATTGGCCATTATAGCTCTGTTTGGAAAGATACTAGGTTATTTAGGAGAGATGGCTTGCATTTGGATGCTAAAGGAACAGAGTATCTGGGAGAGGAGTTCAAATACTTTATTAGAAATCATTTAAACTAATAAAGGGGGGGTAGCATTAATATATCCACCTGCCCCCCACAGCATGACAAAAATGTTAGTCCAAGTAACAATTCTAGAAATTCTAGTAGAAAAATTCTTCGTGCCATGAGCACAAATGCTCGCAGCTTAGGAAATAAATTACCTGAACTCATTTCAATAATGACTAGGGACAACTTGGATTTAGTAGCTATAACAGAAACATGGTACAATGATTTGCATGACTGGGACATAGTCATACCTGGATACAGGTTATTTAAAAAGAACAGAGTAGGAAAGAAAGGTGGAGGAGTTGCTTTGTATGTAAATGAAAATATAAAGGTTACTGAAATTGTAGGAACAAATGATGAGGTGGAAAGTATTTGGGTGACTTTGGAAATTGGAGATAAAAATGTTTTTAGAATAGGGGTTGTATATAGGCCTCCATTGCAGGATGAAAAACTGGACAATCTGTTATTAGATGAAATAACCAAAATGACCATGAAGGGTAAGGTTATAGTACTGGGGGACTTTAATTTGCCAGATATAGACTGGAAGATTCCTTCTGCTAGATCGGCTAGAAGCAGGTATATTCTTGAATCTCTGCTAGGGGAATCACTTGAACAATTAGTCAAGGAACCAACTCGTAAGGAAGCTATATTAGATCTAATACTTACAAACAGTGATACAGTTTCAGATGTGTCTGTAGGTGAGAACTTAGGATCCAGTGATCATCAATCTGTTTGGTTTAGTATTCATGTTCAGGAACTGTCCACCCAGACTAAAACAAAAGTTTTAGACTTTAGGACGGCAGATTTTTCATTAATGGGAGAATACCTAAAATACTATTTAAAGGGGAAAACTCTTATTACAGGGGTTCAAGAACAGTGGGAATTTGTGAAAGGTGCCATTTTAGATGCAACCGCACACTGTATTAGACATGTCTGTAAAAGTAAAAGAAAGCGGAAACCAATTTGGTTTTCCAAAGAAGTAGCACATGCTGTAAAGACAAAAAAGATAGCTTATAAAAATTACAGACACACACAAGCAGATGATGATATGAAAATATGGAGACTCCAACAAAAAAAGACTAAGCAGTTAATTAGGAAGGTTAAAGCTCATGCAGAAGAGAAGATAGCACAGTCAGTAAAACATTGGGACAAAACATTCTTTAGATATATCAGTGAAAGAAGAAAAAATAAGGTAGGAATAGTAAAATTGAAATCAGTTGATGGTAGAATAATAGAAGGAGATAAGCAGATTGCAGACTGTCTCAATGATTACTTCTGTTCTGCTTTCACTAAAGATTGTGAAGATACAATGTCTACATTAAGGGATGCTACGCAAAATAGAAACAAGCTTAGCAGTAATCTTTTTACAGAGGATGAGGTTTTGTTAGCATTATCAAAAATAAATGTTACAAAGGCAGTGGGTCCTGATAATATTCATCCAAAGGTTTTAAAAGAACTTCGATCAGTGCTAACTGTCCCATTAACTGATCTGTTTAATCAGTCACTATTAACAGGAGCTGTCCCAGATGATTGGAGAATAGCAAATGTAATACCTCTTCATAAAAAGGGCAGTAGAGAAGAATCTGGCAACTACAGGCCAGTTAGTTTAACTTCAGTAGTAGGTAAATTAATGGAAAGCCTCTTAAAAGAAAGAATTATGACTTACATAAAGACAAACAATTTAGAGGACCAAAATCAGCATGGTTTTACTTCAGGGAGATCATGTCAGACTAATCTTATTAACTTCTTTGATTATGTAACAAAAGTATTAGACAATGGAGGAGCAGTTGATGTAGCATATCTAGATTTCAGCAAAGCATTTGACACCGTCCCACACAATAAACTTATTCACAAACTATATCTCCTTGGTCTAGATTCAAAAATTGTGAACTGGGTGGAATGCTGGCTTAAGGACAGAAAACAAAGTGTCTTAGTAAATGGAGTTCATTCAGCAGAGGGGGCTGTTACTAGTGGTGTTCCTCAGGGGTCAGCTCTGGGGCCTGTTTTGTTTAACATATTTATCTGCGATATCAGCAAAGGGCTACAGGGGAAAGTATGTCTCTTTGCAGATGATACAAAAATTTGCAACAGAGTGGATGTTCCAGGGGGGGTAGACAAAATGAGAAGTGATATACAACAATTGGAGGATTGGACAAACGACTGGGATCTAAAGTTTAACACAGCAAAGTGTAAAATAATGCATTTAGGGAAGAAAAATCCAAATGTTAATTACAGACTCAATGACACTTTACTGACTGTTACAGACGAGGAACAGGACTTGGGAATTATTATTTCAGATGATTTAAAACTTAGTAAACAATGTAGTAATGCAGCGAGTAAGGCTAGCAGAATGCTTGGATGTATTGGTAGAGATATTTGCAGCAGAAATAGTAAGGTTCTTATGCCACTTTATAGATCATTAGTTAGGCCTCATCTTGAGTATTGTGTGCAGTTCTGGAGACCATATCTTCAGAAGGATATTAACAAACTTGAATCTGTGCAAAGGAGGGCTACCAAAATGGTACATGGTCTAAAAAATAAAACTTACCAGAATAGGCTCAATGACCTAAATATGTATAGCTTAGAGGAGAGAAGGGAAAGAGGTGATATGATAGCAACTTTCAAGTACATTAAAGGGTTTAGTAAAACTGAGGATGTGGGTATTTTACATAAAATGGAAAATTCAAGAACAAGGGGTCATGAGCTCAAGCTAAAGGGTAGTAGATTCAGGAGTAATTTGAGGAAGCACTTCTTTACAGAAAGAGTGATTGATTTATGGAATAAACTTCCTCAAGAGGTAGTAGCAACAAACACTGTGGGGGACTTTAAAAATGCATGGGACAAGCATAGAACTATCCTACGAACTAGATAAGTTTATACTGTTAGGTAAGGTCGGGCAGACTTGCTGGGCCTATGGCTCTTATCTGCCGTCAATATCTATGTTTCTATGTTTCTATGAATATTTATGCACCGATCAAGCCTACCCATAATTTCTTCCGCAAGGTTATTAATAAACTTCTTGATATTGCCAAAGGTCCGATTGTAGTTGGTGGAGATTTTAACTTCCCATTAAACCCAGCCCTTGACACATCGACAGGCAAGTCATACCTCAGAAACACCCAGATTAAGAGTAACGTTGAGTTGTTGCAATCACTTACACTGATGGATACGTGGAGAACAGCCCACCCTACCACTAGGGACTATACCTTTTTTTCCTACCCACAACACACCTACTCAAGGTTGGACTATATACTATGTGATCAAGCATTCCTCACTAGTCTAGTAGATTCTAAAATCTCACACACATCATGGTCAGATCATAGCCTAGTCAAAACTACCCTCAGTTGGTCAACTAAACCCAGACACAGACTAAACTGGAGAATTAATGAACGGATACTTACAGATAACGACATTCTAGACCAAATAGCCAAATACACAGACGAATACTTTTCCTTTAACAAATCCAGCAACACCACAGTTATGAACAATTGGGAATCATATAAGTGCTATGTAAGAGGAATTATAATACAGCTCTCAGCAAAGCTTAATAAGCAAAGATCAACATTATATAATTCTTTAACCACCACCCTCTCAAAAATAGAGTACTCTCACAAACAAAACCCACAATCCACTCAATTACTCAACGAGTTAAAAGAAGCCAGAGAAAACCTTAATAAATTCTTGATAGAAAATGCAAATTTACGAGCTATGACCTCTAGAACCAAAGTCTTTGCTGATTCTAATAAAGCTGGCCGCATGTTAGCCAGATCTCTAAAAAAACAGAGGCTTAGCTCTTACACTCACTCCATCAAGCATCACTCGGGGGTAATTCATACCAAAAATGAAGACATAGCCAATGACTTCGCCTTATACTATTCCTCATTATATAATCTTAATACGGTAAATGACCAAGAGAAACACGCTAAAATGACAGCTTATCTAGACTCCATAGAGGTCCCCGAAATTCAAGAGGAGGACTTGAAAATATTAGACTCCCCGATAACATCACAGGAGATAATAAATACCATCAAATCTCTCCCCTCTGGCAAGTCACCCGGCCCGGATGGCCTTACAACAAAATTTTATCAACTACTTATAGGAAACATCTGCCCGCACTTATTAGAGCTATTTCAATATATCGATCAGGGACAATCTTACTCCCAACCTTTATTAGACGCTATGATTACGGTTTTACCCAAACCTGACAAGCCTAAAGATATAGTCAGTAATTACAGACCCATATCATTGTTAAATGTAGATATCAAGGTCTACGCCAAAATATTAGCTAATCGTCTAAGTCCCATACTTCCAAAAATTATCCATCCGGACCAAGTCGGGTTTGTGGGGGGGCGCGAAGCCAAAGATAATACTACAAGAGTACTTCACACATTATATACCTCACATAATAATAAAAACCCCTTAATTCTCCTTTCCACAGATGCCGAGAAGGCATTCGACAGGGTCGACTGACACTTCATGTGGGCGACTCTGTCGAAGTTTGGTCTCTTGGACAAATTTATCAACAGAGTGCAGGCCCTTTACAACAATCCACTAGCCAAGGTCAAAGTGAACAACACGTTATCCCAACCTTTTCAGATTTCGAATGGCACTCGCCAGGGGTGCCCCCTTTCCCCCCTGCTATTTGCCATTACTGTAGAGATTTTAGCAATCAAGATAAGAGAAAATGTGAAGATAGTGGGTATACCGTTTGGGAATATAACACAAAAATGCCTCCTATTCGCGGACGACATTATCTTTTCGTTGCAATCACCATCAATCTCCATACCGACGCTTTCACATGAACTAGAAGCATATAAACAATTTTCCAATTATTCAATAAACATGAATAAGTCGAGTATAGTGCATACTCACCTTGATAAAGTGGATGCGGAATACCTCACATGTAATACTCCTTTCCAAATTTCAAATTCTCTTAGATATCTGGGTCTGACCATCCCAAAGAACCCCCGAGACCTATTCCATGAAAACTTTGTAAAACTTCAAACTAATATATATACTTTATTACATAATTGGCATAAACAGGGTCACCTATCTTGGATGGGCAGAATTAATACGATAAAAATGATGGTGATCCCCAAATATCTGTACTTATTCCAAGCACTGCCTATCTCAGTCCCGAAAAATTACTTGTTTACCCAACAACGTATGTTGGAGTCATTTATCTGGGCTTATAAAAAACCGAGAGTATCCCGTAATACTTTGTACCTAGATAAAGACGAAGGAGGGTTAAATATGCCGAACCTACTTCTGTACCATCAGGCGGTACATCTTACATGAATAATAGCCTGGAACCACGGCTCACCATTTAAGCTGTGGGTCCAAATGGAAGCCACTCTAATTCAACAACAAACTATGAGAGACGTTTGTTGGATACCCAGGCCGCATAGAACCCCCTTAACCGCCGAAAATGAATGCATTAAAACGACATTAATGATTTGGGACAAACTTATTCAGCGACCTAATAAACTCTCTACCCCAGTCTCACCCATGACTCCTTTATTAAACAACACATTGTTCTTTAGCCAACACCAATTTCAATATAGTTCTGACAACATACAGCACAAAAATTTACCCATATACATGCTGACGGAATCTTTACAAATAAAAGACAGGCTAACTCTAAGGGACACACTGGGCCCTCCATTCCATAGCTGGTTCTCCTACCTTCAAATAAGACATGCAATAGTGGAATGCACATATAAAAATGATTGTCTGCGCATGCTTTATCCCTTTGAACAACTGTGTACAAATATAGATATTGGAAGAGCGCACCTATCCATCTCATATAGAATACTAAAAAACTCTACCCTTCACGAGCTTCCCACATTTACCCAGCTATGGGAGTGCGAACTTCAAACCCAACTCCCAAGAGAGGCTTGGAGGAGAGCCTTCCGCTTAACTCATACAGCCTCTATCTCTCTAACTATAGCAGAATCAAATTATAAAATTCTCTCACGGTGGTATCTGACCCCACATAGATTACACGAGATATTCCCGGGGGCAAACTCGGGCTGCTGGAGACGATGTGGCGAGGTTGGTACTCCATCCCACATATGGTGGTCTTGCCCAGTGCTCTTACAATTTTGGTCTGAACTCGAAAGAAGCATTAATCACACACTAAGCACACAATTAGCCCTCTCGGCCCCTATGATTCTACTTAACCATATTTCCAATGTGGGATGTGCATTTCGTAAAAAAATATTACAAATTCAGCTTACATGTGCCAAACGCATTATCCCTAGACTATGGAAACAGCAGCAACCACCCACACTTCAATAATGGGAAGCCGAGGTGGACTATGTCTTGTCTCTGGAAAAAAGACATTCATGCTTTGCAGGCAAAAAAGATTTTATACTTAATGTTATCTTTCTTTGGGAACAAAGGACGAGACAATAAATGACTATCAGGTGAATCTAAACCTAATAATAAGCAATCAGACTTTACACAGAGAGGTTTCCCCCTTCCCTCCCTCCCGACCCTTTCCCTAAGACTCCTCTACATTTCTGTTTCTATTCCTAACTTTATACATCTTTACTATACACAACAAACTTATTTAACGGTCAGTTAATGAGTAAACAGTTGACCTTATTTCCAATCATCCTTTTTTATAACAAATTCCCCCAGTAATGATAATTAAAGGGAAATTGCAACGCAAATTGATAATAGACAGGCTATGTTTACCCTTATGTCTTTGTTATATGAGAATTTGTATGTTTGCATAAGTTGTTATGGAATATGTTAAGAAAATTTCAATAAAAATTATTTAAAACAAAAAAAATAAGTGTTCCCAACATTGCAGTTCATTCGTGCACATGTTCTAACTATATAATTAGGACAGCTGGTTGACTCCTTCTGTAGGCGTGTCATTGCGCAATATTGCGAGAAGTACCACGTGACCATCACCTATGGAAGAGGAAGAACCTGCGGCCCAGGCTCCCCACGTACAAAAGAAAGAACCGGTGGCCCTAAGTATACAGTTTGATCGTGTGCACAAATTAACTATTTAATGAGCACAATTTAACTGTAACATTGGGAATACTTAACTATTTTGTGCGCACGCAACTATCAGTAAGGCGTGCACACAAAATAGTTAAATAGTGGTAACTGCTTAATATAATGTGCTCCCAATGTACAACATTGTGATCATGGTATATTACAGTAGGGGAACATTATGATTTTTATTTGCAGAGTGACACCAGAAGGGCTCTGTATAGTTATAATAGCAATGTTACCTCAACTTTTAAAGCTTTAAAGAAAATAACATTTAAATAAAATGTTTTTAAACAATTTGTCATGTTATATCTTTACCTGGTTATACAGATAAACTGTTTATGTACGTAAAATACATGCATTAAATACATTTATTGACAGCAACATTATTCTGTTACACAATTAAAAAAATAATGTATTATTTTGACTTGAGTGTCCCTTCAAATCCCCAAAAAATGTATGATTCAAATAGAGCAGCAGTTTTAAGACACTTTCCAATTTACTTCCATTATCAAACTTTGCAGTCTTTTTAAATATACACTTTCTGGGTAACAAGATCCTACTGAGCATGTGCACAAGCTCACAGGGCGTATGTTTACTAGTCTGTGATTGGCTGATGTCTGTCACATGATACAGGGGGCTAGAAAATGGTAGAAAAAAATAATTTATCATAAATATTTTGGGGTAGATTTATCAATGTCTGTCCGACATGATACGCTGTAGCGTATCATGTCTGACAGACATCGCTGAATGCGGACAGCTAGCATATTCTAGTGATCTGCTTTTGCAATGCCGCCCCCAATCAGCCGCTAGCAGGGGGTGTCAATCAACCCGATCGTATTCACACATATTAAAGGGACATTAAACACTAAATACATGCTAGATAGAATGATACATTCAAAGAAAAGATTAGTCCATGAGTAACATGTAGATGTATTTTTTAAAGTTGCATTAGTTGTTTAAAAAGTGACAAAACAAGTGTAAAGTTTTAGTGTCTATAAAACACTGGGAGCTGCCATATTGTAACTTGTGTTATCTTCTCTGCTGTGGCCAATTAGAGACAGTTATAAATAGGTCACTAGAGTATGCAGCCAATGGTTGTGCTGGATTTAACAGTGTTCTGCACTTCCATTTCTAACGGGAACTAAAAAGCTCACAATTTCAGAATGGAATTACAGGCAAAGAGGACAAAATAAATAATGAAAGTATATTGCAGAGCTGTTTTATATATACACAATTGATCTTTTTATATTACCATCTCAAAGTGTTTAATGTCCCTTTAATTATGCAATTCTACTACACTGAGTGGTCCTTTAACTTGTCTAGAAGGAATCAGAATCACATAACAGGTGGGGATGTTGCCTTCAGTAGCCAGGGTTATTGAAGATTAATTATTCATTTTGGAATATAATATTTATATTAATAATAATAATAATAATAATAACTATTATTTATGAAAGAATTTGCTTGTGAGAAAGACAGCTTAATATAACAACGTTATTAGTCACAGCACCCAAAATCTTAGATCACACAATATAATATTCTATGCTTCTTTATATGGTACCATTAATATGAGTTACATTAAATACATTACATAAAACACATTGACATAACTGCATACAATTTCTTACATCAAATGTAAACAGACATAAAAACAACCTTATAGCTATAAAGTAAATAAGTGCATAATATAATTACCTCTGGGCCCAGTAAGATGTTGTCTACTTGTCTCCTTTCTTCTCTCCCCTCTCTTCCTTCTCCCTATACCTTATATACCTTTTAAATGATAAGCCTCTTCAGCTAATACTTCCCAAAATGGATAATGGTGGGTATCCATTTTGGGTAAGTCTTTGAATGTGATTGGTTAGTATAATTCTGAGATATATTTTTGTATTTCTGCACTTCTATCTATTTCTGACTTTTGGACAGCTGTGCGCATGGCTTCTGGACTTTTTCACTAAACTATTTTAACTAAAGGATTTTACTGCTTTATTCTTGTCCATGATGAACAGGTGTGTCCTTGAGAAACTTTCAGCAAGCTGAACACTAAGCATTTACATCACACACATACATACATATATATATTTATATATACACTCACAAATACATATATAAAAGTTGATCATATTTAGCAAATTACTCATACTGTAACAGTCCCGCCCTTGTGGCCATGAGAAATTTTTGGATTGGCCACACATTATGAGAGTAATTGCTTGTATCTTATCTGTTGAAATCCTAAATTATTATTTATTTATGAGTTTCGCTATCTAAATTATTAAAAGAAAATTACAAAACTAACAATGATCTATTTTATATATATAAACCAATGGTAATGTGTTCATGTGAGGTGAAGAAATAATTTAGCATAGAAACTGGACACGACAGACCCATATAGGCCTCTTTCTCATGTTTGGCAAAAACACTTTAGCTTCTGTAATACTTCTCATAAGTCATTGACCATGGCACCTGGAAAATGGTAATGTTCTTTTCTTCCTTTTCTTTTTGCAAGGCTTTCCTTCTTGATAATGTCTGTAATCACCCATGTCACAGAGGCTCTTTCTCACTGTTGGCAGCAACAAATAAACTTCTGTAACCCTTATTTTCACGTTTAATAAAGCATAAAGTGGGAATGTCCTTTTACTTTTCAGAAAGCTTTTCTCCTTAATGACTTCCGTAGTTTCACAAAGGCTCTTGTTGATGCAGCAATTATATTGGAAACTTCTCTCACCTACAGTTGGTCTGGGCTTTTCTTCTAAGTCTTTACCCAGCTAATGTGCTTCCCTCTTGTGCAGATGGTGAGGACTTTGATTTGCAGGCAGCATCCTTTTGAAACAATCTCTTACTTTGGGCATTGCAGTCATCTTTTTGGAGTAGCTTATTACTTGTTGCTGGTAGTAGACTTCTCTCTGGTCTGTGGTTGCTTGTTGCCACTACTGGCAGTACACTACTCTCTTATATGGAGCTGGTCTGTGCATTTCTTGTTGTCGCTGCTGGCAGTACACTTCTCTCTGGTCTGGAGCTGGTCTGTGGGTTTCTTGTTGTCACCATTTTGAAGGCTGATGGATGAGCATCTACTGTCATAATAGTGGAAAACTTGTGAGAAATATTTTTCTTTATCAGCAAAAGATTGAGGATTATATTTGAATGTGGTGTCAGAGTCTATGTGGCCAATGTTAGGGTAGAAAAACCCTATATTTTTCTCCTGAGAATTTCCTAGTCTCATTCACCTCATTCCTAATTTAGGATTGAACAGAACACCATTTGGTACTCTACAGAAACTGTATAAATCAAACACATACATTCATGCATATATCCTGTACCTAAATAGACACCAGTTAATAATTACAATAGAGTCTATTTAATACCTACACTAATATCCCTACATCTACATACTGTATATCTTATTTTTCTGAAGTGGGAATTATTGCATCTTTAACACTGACTGATTCCCATTACATATGATTGCCATATATATTCAGCCGTTACTGAGAAATACCAGGTAAATAGCTTAACATAATATTTAACAGGACTGTAGCAATGATGATTTAAAAGGATACCCCTCTTGAATTAAATAAGCAAGAAATAATTACTAATTTTAAAACTATGTTGTTTAATTATTTTATTTTAAGACCTAGAAATTCTAAAGATAAAATAATAATCAGCAAATTTAGACTATTAAACTATAGGGTATATCATTCTGCTTAGTTTAACTGAGTCCTGTTAGCACCAATTGTGATTTTACATGGAATAGTATGATGAACAATGAAAACCTGCAGGGGTAATACTATGGTACCATATACATTTTATAAAAATATATATTTACATATAAGAACAGTAGTTTAATCATCATAGATATGTGAGAGTTTTCAGTAAATGCTGGAACAAGGATTAATTGACTCATTGTAAAGGTACTTGTTAGTAACCTTTATATGGTTATGTTCTATTACAAACTAAATTATAGCAATCAGCTTTAGTTCTGTTATTTTAAGATGAAGATTCTCTAGATGCAATTGTGCCTCTGGTATCTGATGTCAGTCATGGCTCTGTTTTTTGCTTTTGGTATCAGTCATTCCTTATTTGTAATACCTGTTAAACAAAAATATAAAATGTAAATCTACATATAATATATACATTAAACTAACTTGGGGTTTGGTCTGTCCTGTATCTGTCTTACAAAATAAAATGGTGTTTGAATGGCCTAAGTTTTACAATACTCAATTCAGGTACAGACTATTTTGTTGTTAACATTTAGCAAATAAGAGTGCCCAAATGGGAACACTCTGTTTCAAGTAAGTGACCCTCCCCCCCCCCCCCATGGGCACGATTGTTGCTTAAAACAATTTTCTTTAAAGAAATGGGGATAGCTAACTATATTTGGGACCAAATGGTATATTACTATCAGGAATGACAACAATATCAATGCACTCACCGTAGTTGAAGGCAT
The DNA here is from genome assembly GCF_027579735.1 of Bombina bombina. NCBI lineage: Eukaryota > Metazoa > Chordata > Amphibia > Anura > Bombinatoridae > Bombina > Bombina bombina. The sequence continues at coordinate 759,306,005 of NC_069502.1, read as the reverse complement.
ACTTCCTATTTCTTTTATGTCCATAGATGAGTGTTTGCAGTGCCTGTGCTGCTGTTTCATTCCATTTCCTGAGTGTTTTTCATACTTTCTAGGGCAGACAGTTTAGTGAGAATGATCTTATATTCTGCATTTAATTCTGGGTGACCATGTGATACATCCAAGCACCAAGTGTATTTTTGTGTATCCAAAGAATGTAGAAAAATACACTCACAGTGTGGATAGTGTTTACACAGCATCAGTGTAAAACCATTGACTGTGTCCATTATGTTTACCCATTTGTTGCTCTGTAAATCATTTTTTAAAGCATTTAGCTCTAGAGGATTTGACATTTCTAGGCCTTTTTCTGGTGGATTATTTGCATTTTTGACATTTGCAGAATTGTTGGTTGTTTTAGGGGATTGTGTGTCAAAGGTTTGAAAATGAGTCAGGCATGCTGTTAGCTGTCTCACACTTATATTTTCTAACTGTGTATTCTGACCACCAGTAGGAGGACACACAGATATTACAACAGCAGGGGATTTATTTATGTTTTTAAATTCTCCATTGCCACTATATACTGTATCCATAATAATGGAACAGTCCCCTGTGAGTTTGCTATTAGCTTTACTTGTGGCAAGAGGTAAATCATAGCTGAATTGGCTAAATGAAATGCATTCCTCACCACTTCTTACTGTGTCATTATTGTCTGTTAAACATGCAACTGTGAAGGTGGAGGAATCATCATTATTTTTAGCACAAATAACTGAAGTGCTTGGCTGCAGTACATTAAAGCACTTGGAATTTTCAGCAGAATTCCCCAATTTTATATTTTCCAATTCATTTTGTACCACAGAATATGCATTACATATTTGATCCTTTTCTTTTTCTGTTTCTGTCTTTGCAAATCTCTAATTCTTTTTCTGCATTTAAGCAGTTTTTATCACTCTCCTGTTTGGATTTGTTAAGTTCACAATTGAGGGATGTTAGAGATTGCACTTGAATTTCTAATTTGTCAATCTCTTTTTCTTTTTTGTTTATTATATTTTTGGAACTTTGCAGTTCATTTTTCAATGCTTCTATTTTGGCATTCATTGCCAAGCATGCTACAAACATACTTGCAACTGCTTTTCTTTTTGTCTTTTTGGACTTTTGTGAGATATTAATCTCTTTTTCAAATACATCCTGGACATATTTCCAGGGATTCTCTTTGTCATAAACATCACAAGCATAATCATTACTTTTATGGCTTGTGATGTATGTAGCTACAGAGCTTTCCAAAGCAGATGATAATGTAGCCATCTTGAGTAAAAAAAAAACTTAAAATAAAAATTATTGATTCCCTTTTTCTTTGTTTGTATATCCTCCCCAGTAAGTTGGCCGGCACTTACAGGTTCTTCTAATATACTTATATGCTTTAAAATATTATTTGGGAAATTTTACTTTTCAGTGTAGATTCTCTCCCTTATGTTCACTAGTCGTAAGGGTTACTCTAATCAAACACTTTTTAAACAAAGAACTATATCGTGATTTTGTTAGCGTGGGGTAGGTTTTTAAATCCTTTCCATCACCTAATATTCTATCCGTTAGGTTTTCTTCCTTACCGAGATAGGCGTTGTTCAAAATTATGCTTAATTTCTCACAGACTAAATTATTTATTAGAACAGTTTCAAAACAGCAAATCACATAATATACAATACTTTAGGCATATATATTAATGCAATAGTAATTGTTTTATTTCAAGGTGACAATTTAGCGTATGTCCACAAGATTTTAACTATTTATTTACATAGCTTCCTGTGGCTCATTGGAAAAATTAACAATTCAATACTAATTAATCCAGAAGTATATACATACAGTACATGACCATGCATGATATAACTATATAAATTCTGGCTTATTGTTTTAATTAGAGGGGCCGCAATACAATATTTCTATAGTATGGGACTAGATATTTCTATATCAAAGCAACATGTGCAGCTTACAAGTAAAATGACTAGAATTTTATTCCACACAAATGTGTGACTATTGCATAAACATATATAAATGTATATTTAAACCCAAATAAATATTGTATTAAAATAAATATTATAACCAAATTTAATCTGTGAGGATTCTTTGAATAGAAGTAATCGTTCCAAAAAGATATAACTTACTATTAGAACAATAAGCAGAATATGCTATGATTCTGTTATTGGTGATGACTGAAAACAGCCCAAAACCTCTAATAGCCTCATCATATGTATAAAACATACATGCCGGATCTTATACCTTAATGGACACGACAAGTTCTAATACCCGAGTGGTCTCCAATTATTGAAGATTAATTATTAATTTTGGAATATAATATTTATATTAATAATAATAATAATAACTATTATTTATGAAAGAATTTGCTTGTGAGAAAGACAGCTTAATATAACAACTTTATTAGTCACAGCACCCAAAATCTTAGATCACACAATATAATATTCTATGCTTCTTTATATGGTACCATTACTATGAGTTACATTAAATACATTACATAAAACACATTGACATAACTGCATACAATTTCTTACATCAAATGTAAACAGACATAAAAACAACCTTATAGCTATAAAGTAAATAAGTGCATAATATAATTACCTCTGGGCCCAGTAAGATGTTGTCTACTTGTCTCCTTTCTTCTCTCCCCTCTCTTCCTTCTCCCTATACCTTATATACCTTTTAAATGATAAGCCTCTTCAGCTAATACTTCCCAAAATGGATAATGGTGGGTATCCATTTTGGGTTAGTCTTTGAATGTGATTGGTTAGTATAATTCTGAGATATATTTTTGTATTTCTGCACTTCTATCTATTTCTGACTTTTGGACAGCTGTGCGCATGGCTTCTGGACTTTTTCACTAAACTATTTTAACTAAAGGATTTTACTGCTTTATTCTTGTCCTTGAGAAACTTTCAGCAAGCTGAACACTAAGCATTTACATCACACACATACATACATATATATATTTATATATACACTCACAAATACATATATAAAAGTTGATCATATTTAGCAAATTACTCATACTGTAACAGGGTGGGCAGTCAGTCAGTACTGAAGTAATTAGCGTTAGGGCAGGGAAGCAGACACAGATTTACAAACACCAATACTATTTTACCCCAGGGGTAAATACCATATGCAATATATCAGAATTTAGACTGGAATTCTTTAAAATGTGTTACAGCTCAAGTGAAACCTAATGTCTTTTTTCATGATTCAGATAGAGCATCCCATTTTAAACAACTTTCCAATCGTTTATCAATTTTGCGACATTCTCTTGGTATCATTTATTGAAGAAGCAGAAATGCACTGCTGGGAGTTAGCTGAACACGTTAGTAAGCCAATAATAAAAGGTATATATGTGCAGCCGCCAATCAGCAGCTAGATCCCACCTCATGAGCCTACCTAGGTATAGTTTTCAACAAAGTGAACAAAGCAAATGAGATAATAGAGGAAAATTGGAAAGATGTTTAAAATTGTATTCTCTATTTGAATCATGAAATATTTTGGGGGGGATTTCATGTCCCTTTATGTGCAGACTGTCTATCCTTAGCATTTAGTCACTTTTCTCCTATTTTAGCAATCTCTTCCTTTGAAAAGATGTCTCTTCTATAATTCTCCCCTCACAACATATCTCTCATCTACCTCCTTCCATCTCTGTAAGGTTATATTTTATACATTTAAGTTTTATGTAAACTTATTTTTTATTACGTATATAACTATGTTAGTCCATAAACTTACAAAAAAAGTCAGCAGCGAATAAGTTCGTTATGAGAATAAAGGAACATAAAAATACAATTTGAAATGAGCTTTGTGAAGTTGGCACCCCATGTAAATACAATGGCCCATATTTATCAAGCACCGTACGGATCCCTTCCTGCATTCAAAGCCAAACCCTTTTCATGTAAAGTACTGTTAAAGATGCTCTAAGGAAAAGTAAACCAACCTACAAACAATATGTATAATGTAATAGGCGTGATGTTTATAGACTTCCTTCTATTGCGTCTTTAAAAGGGGACCCTGAAGGCAAAATGAAATTAGTTTTCTCTTTCAAGCAAAGAACGCTGAAAAAGACAAACATAACAATGGCTTATAACACAGACACTACTAGGGAAGATGAAGATAAGTATGTATCTATTGATTTATGTGTTAGCTTATTATCTATCTATTTGTCTATCATCTCTCTGTTTTCTCATTTATATATATATAATACACATTATATTTTTATATATTAAAAAAATGTATTTTCTTATTCATATATATATATAAATATATCTTACAGGTACCAGCACTCACTCCTTCCAGCACAGCATCCGGGGTACACTGTAAAAACGTACAAATATCCAAAAGCTACTCTCTGGTATTAAACAATGATAATCCTTTAATAAACTACTTATTAAAGGATTATAACTGTTTAATACTGGAGAGTGCCTGTCTGCTTTTGGATATATATATAAATATTCAATAATATTTTAAAAATGATTTATTTTTATTTTTTTAAAAATCCTTATCTCTGCCTGTTTATTTGATACATTTTTGTTTTGTTTTTACTTTTAAAATGCAAATACTAGTATTTTTTATTTAAACCGACTATTACCTTTCTGATTACATTACTGTACTATCTTTCTGAAGGTACTCTGTATACAAAAGTATTTATGATATTGAACTACCATTAAGTTGCATGTATAAGCTGTATTATGACATGTAAATATTGCGTAAATGACAATATTAAGATATTGTGTTCAAGCTGTGCGATTTTACAGATGCAAATTTACAAATATTCTGAGGTCCAAACTACTTCGAAATCCAACCCTTTTACAGTCACAAGCAGTTTGGATAAAATGTTTTTTCATCTATCTGTGTGTAAAAATATCTATATTTATTTTCATATATCTATTAATATGTAACAAAAGTTTCCATAAATACATAAAACTATTAAGCCAGATATGCCAATGTAATCACTGCATGCATATCAAAATAGATACTGATAGATAGGTAGCCAGTTCAAACAACTTTATTTTATGAGCTATATATTTAATTATATTTACTTACATTTATCTAAATTTATTCTGGTAAAATTTACCATTTTAGTTTAACTGTAAAATGTATCATGTTAGCAAAAATACTTCACGTTTAAAACCACATAAGCATCCTGATAATATTTAAATGTTAACTCAGTGCTCGACAAATCTGTTTAAAAATTAGGAACCAGTAAAAATATTTAGGAGCCAGACATATTTTTAGGAGCCAGACAGAGGTAATTGCATATAGATATATGGAGAATAACTCAAAAAGTTAGGAGCCAGGGATACAATTCTAGGAGCCAGTGGCTCCTGGGTTTGTCGAGCCCTGTGGTATATATTATTCCATCAGCATAAAGAAAAACAAATTGAAAAAGTTATTAAATTCTCAAGTAGGTGTAAGACTAATCTTGTGTGTACTTTCATAACATTGAATATAGATAGATTACAACTTATCAGAAAAAAAAATATTATGTGTAACTTGGAAGAAGCGGGGGGACAAGGGATCCATATTTAAAATGCATTCAAGAATTTCACATTATACAGAACTTAAACAAACTGTTACTGTAAGAACAAAAGGAATATACAATTAGGCTATTTTAGCTTTTAAAAAACAGTCTAAAGCTCTCTGGGCTGGTGAGAATTCTCGACAACGCTTCTATTTCCATGGTGGAATTATATAAAACAACTTTTTACCCTGAAAACAGTGTGTCTCGCTAATGGGGCGTATACCGCATTTTCGTATAGAAAGGAGATGCATACATTACAATAGTGCACAATTAAATTTGTAATTTAAAAATCATAGGAAATGAATAATTGAACCATTCACATAAAAATACCCAGGAAAAAATTGTATTGTTCAAGTGCATCAGTAATCGTAACAAAATTCTTCACCAAAAATCGTATGTATCAAAAATAAATCATAATAAATATGCACAGTGTAAAACATCATTTAACCCCTTAATGACCGGACCATTTTTCAATTTTCTTACCCTTAATGACAATGGCTATTTTTACATTTCTGCAGTGTTTGCGTTTAGCTGTAATTTTCCTCTTACTCATTTACTGTACACACACATATTATATACCGTTTTTCTCGTCATTAAATGGACTTTCTAAAGATACCATTATTTTCATCATATCTTATAATTTACTAAAAAAATGATAAAATATGAGGAAAAAATGGAAAAAAACACACTTTTTCTAACTTTGACCCCCAAAATCTGTTACACATCTACAACCACCAAAAAACAACCATGCTAAATAGTTTATACATTTTGTCCTGAGTTTAGAAATACTCAATGTTTACATGTTCTTTGCTTTTTTTGCAATTTATGGGGCAATAAATACAAGTAGCACTTTGCTATTTCCAAACCACTTTTTTTCAAAATTAGCGCTAGTTACTTTGGAACCCTGATATCTGTCAGGAATACCTGCATATCCCTTGACATGTATATATTTTGTTTTAGAAGACATCCCAAAATATTGATCTAGACCCATTTTGGTATATTTTATGCCACCATTTCACCGCCAAATGCGAGCAAATAAAAAAAAACTTAAAATTTTTCACAATTTTAGGATTCTCACTGAAATTATTTACAAACAGCTTGTGCTATTATGGCAGAAATTGTTGTAAAAGCTTCTCTGGGATCCCCTTTGTTCAGAAATAGCAGACTTATATGGCTTTGGCGTTGCTTTTTGGTAATTAGAAGGCCGCTAAATGCTGCTGCGCACCACACGTGAATTATGCCCAGCAGTGAAGGGGTTAAATTACGTAGCTTGTAGGGAGCTTGCAGGGTTAATTTTAGAGATCAGCCTCCCACCTGACACATCCCACCCCCTGATCCCTCCCAAACAGCTCTCTTCCCTCCCCCACCCCACAATTGTTCCAGCCATCTTAAGTACTGGCAGAAAGTCTGCCAGTACTAAATAAAAGTTTTTTTGTTTTTTTTAAATAAAAATAATAAAATATTTTAGTTGTGATGGACCCCTGCCTTAGCACCAACCTCCCTGATCCCCCCCTCCAGTTCTCTAACCCTCTCCCCTACCTAATTACCGCCATCTTGGGTACTGGCAGCTGTCTGCCAGTACCCAGTTTGGCCCCACAAACCAAAGTATTTTAATTTTATTTATTTTTATTATAACTTTTATTTTTATTTCTGATTATTTCTGTAGTGTAGCAGCCCCCCCACAATACCCCCACCCCCTCCCAGATTTTTTTATATGTAAAAAAAAAACCAAAAAACTTTTTTTTCCCCTTCCTTCATTGGTGTCAGTGTGGCTAATGTGTGCACGTGCACGTGCGCCCCCTGTGCACGTCCCCGTGCACGCGCGCACGCATCGTGCACGCGCGCGCATTGTGCACGCGCACACATGCTCCCTCCTCCCACCCGGACAACGGCACCATCGGCACCATCGCTACCGGTGCAGAGAGGGCCACAGAGTGGCTCTCTCTGCATCAGAGGTTTGTAAAGGGGTATTGCAGGATGCCTCCATATCGAGGCATCAATGCAATACCCTCAGAGCTGCTGGAAGCGATTGTGATCACTTCCAGCACTCTGTTAGACAACTGACGTACCAGGTACGTCTATTGTCATTAACAGTTCGTTTTTGCATGACGTACCTGGTACGTCAGTTGTCACTAAGGGGTTAAAGGGACACTAAACCCAAATTCTTTTCTTTCGTGATTCAGATAGAGCATGCAATTTTAAGCAACTTTCTAATTTACTCCTATTATCAATTTTTCTTCGTTCTCTTGCTAACTTTATTTGAAAAAGCTAAGGAGCCAGCCAATTTTTGGTTCAGACCCTGGACAACAATTGTTTATTGGTGGGTGAATTTATCCACCAATCAGCAAGAACAACCCAGGTTGCTCACTAAATGTGGGCCAGCATCTAAACGTACATTCTTGCTTTTCAAATAAAGATACCAAGAGAAAGAAGAAAAATTGATAATAGGAGTAAATTATAAAGTTGCTTAAAATTGCATGCTCTATCTGAATCACAAAAGAAAAAATTTGGGTTCAGTGTCTCTTCAAGTACACTGGATGTACAATTTTTTTTACTTATAAGTACAAAATACAAAGTGTTATTGTTGTTTCTTTGAAAAATGTGCTGAACTAGGGAGTTCCAGGGGCGTATATGAAATTGTCACTCAAATCCCAGCATAATTCTGTAAAGATTTTTGAACTGCAGATCTCACAGTTTTTTCCTCACCAGTTATAAGGCTATTCCATAATAGAAAAACACATGCATATGAAACTATAAGTGATTGTATGATGCTATACACAGAAAGCAGAGTAATGTTATTTATATTGGCTGCAGGAATTAATTTTGAAAGTACCCCCGCCCTGCTCCCTGCTCACTTCGTTCTATGGTTTAAGTGTCACATTTATATAGAAGCTTTCTCGCCACTCGCAGGGACTGCCCTTTTTTTTACAATAATTCCACCATGGAAGTCCCTGCGAGGGTCAGAGTGAAAAACCATATCTGGAGAGGTTTAGATAATAAGCCCCTAGATGTTTTGTTGGCAAAGTAGCATATACAGAGATATAATATTTTGTATTGACAGCATTGTATGGTAGTTTGTAGATCCAAGGAGAAATCTGGTCACCACTTAGTTAAGGAGGAATCTTTTCAGGCACAATTGGAAATCACTTCAGGATTTTTTTTAAATTATTTTTTATATAAAAAAAAAAGGAATATAAATGTAATGAAGTTAAAGATCATGGATGAATTTACCAGGCAGCAAGTAGAGTAGTTGAGTATGTCAAAGTCATAGGCATTATGAATAGTAGCAGAAAATCCTAATCCAAAACATAGCCCATGTTCAAAGCAGAGAAATGCTGTGACTTTGAAGTAAAAGAAAAAACAAAGTAAGAAAATGCAAATTAAAGGTGTTAACTGAGTATTTTTCCACTCATAGAAAAACTCTTACTTTAATGCATATAGCCTGAGGGTTTACTAGTTTACGTCAGCAGAACTCAGCATTGTACATATTTGCAATGTCAGAAGCCTAAATAACATACGCCTAGATTTCTGCGGCCAAAGGGGTGCGTTAGCTACGCTGGCTTTTTTCTGGCCGCACCTTTTAAATACCGCTGGTATTTAGAGTTCACAGAATGGCTGCGTTAGGCTCCAAAAAAGGAGCGTATAGCATATTTACTGCAACTTCAACTCTCGATACCAGCGGTGCTTACGGACGCGGCCAGCTTCAAAAACGTGCTCGTGCACGATTCCCCCATAGAAAACAATGGGGCAGTTTGAGCTGAAAAAAAACCTAACACCTGCAAAAAAGCCGCGTTCAGCTCCTAACGCAGCCCCATTGTTTCCTATGGGGAAACACTTCCTACGTCTGCACCTAACACTCTAACATGTACCCCGAGTCTAAACACCCCTAACCTTACACTTATTAACCCCTAATCTGCTGCCCTCGCTATCGTTGACCCCTGCATATTATTTTTAACCCTTAATCTGCCGCTCCGTACACCCCCGCCACCTACATTATCCCTTTGTACCCCTAATCTGCTGCCCTAACATCGCCGACCCCTATATTATATTTATTAACCCCTAATCTGCCGCACCCAACGTCGCCTCCACCTAACTACACTTATTAACCCCTAATCTGCCGACCGGACCTGAGCGCTACTATAATAAATGTATTAACCCCTAATCCGCCTCACTCCCGCCTCAATAACCCTATAATAAATAGTATTAACCCCTAATCTGCCCTCCCTAACATTGCTGACACCTAACTTCAAGTATTAACCCCTAATCTGCCGACAGGAGCTCACCGCTACTCTAATAAATTTATTAACCCCTAAAGCTAAGTCTAACTTTAACCCTAACACCCCCCTAAATTAAATATAATTTAAATCTAACAAAATAAATTAACTCTTATTAAATAAATTATTCCTATTTAAAGCTAAATACTTACCTGTAAAATAAACCCTTATATAGCTACAATATAAATTATAATTATATTATAGCTATTTAAGGATTTATATTTATTTTACAGGTAACTTTGTATTTATTTTAACCAGGTACAATAGCTATTAAATAGTTAAGAACTATTTAATAGCTAAAATAGTTAAAATAATTACAAAATTACCTGTAAAATAAATCCTAACCTAAGTTACAATTAAACCTAACACTACACTATCAATAAATAAATTAAATAAACTACCTACAATTAAACCTAACACTACACTATCAATACATTAATTAAATACAATACCTACAAATAACTACAATTAAATAAACTAACTAAAGTACAAAAAATAAAAAAGAACTAAGTTACAAAAAAATAATAAAATATTTACAAACAGAAAAATATTACAACAATTTTAAACTAATTACACCTACTCTAAGCCCCCTAATAAAATAACAAAGACCCCCAAAATAAAAAAATGCCCTACCCTATTCTAAATTAAAAAAGTTCAAAGCTCTTTTACCTTACCAGCCCTGAAAAGGGCCCTTTGCGGGGCATGCCCCAAAGAATTCAGCTCTTTTGCCTGTAAAAAAAACACATACAATACCCCCCCCAACATTACAACGCACCACCCACATACCCCTAATCTAACACAAACCCCCCTTAAATAAACCTAACACTAAGCCCCTGAAGATCTTCCTACCTTATCTTCACCTCACCGGGTATCACCGATCGGTCCTGGCTCCAAAATCTTCATCCAACCCAAGCAGGGGCTGGCGATCCATAATCCTGCGGCTGAAGAGGTCCAGAAGAGGCTCCAAAGTCTTCATCCTATCCGGGAAGAAGAGGCGATCCAGACCGGCAACCATCTTGATCCAAGCGGCATCTTCTATCTTCATCCGATGAGGAACCGCTCCATCGTGAAGACCTCCAGCGCGGATCAATCTTCTTCCGACGACGTCCAACTGAAGAATGACGGTTCCTTTAAGGTACGTCATCCAAGATGGCGTCCCTCGAATTCCAATTGGCTGATAGGATTCTATCAGCCAATCGGAATTAAGGTAGGAAAATTCTGATTGGCTGATGGGATCAGCCATTCAGAATCAAGTTCAATACGATTGGCTGATCCGATCAGCCAATCAGATTGAGCTCGCATTCTATTGGCTGTTCCGAAAAGATGGGATACGCAATTGACGTAAGGGGATCTGCGGTATGGAAAAGTCGCGGCTGAAAAGTGAGCGTTAGACCCTTTAATGACTGACTCCAAATACCAGAGGGCGGTAAAAACCAGCGTTAGGAGCCTCTAACGCTGGTTTTGACGGCTACCGCCCAACTCTAAATCTAGGCCATAGTCTATTGCCACAACACATTCTATTTTTTGTTTAGCAGGCTTTAAAGGGTCAGTCAAGTCCAAAAAAAACTTTCATGTTTCAAACAGGGCATGTAATTTTAAACAACTTTCCAATTTACTATTATCACCAATTTTGCTTTTTACTCTTGGTATTCTTAGTTGAAAGCTAAACCTAGGAGGTTCATATGCTAATTTCTTAGACCTTGAAGGTCGCCTCTAATCTAAATGCATTTTGATAGATTTTCACCCCTAGAGGGCATTAGTTCACGTGCTTCATATAGATAACATTGAGCTCATGCACGTGAATTTACCATGGAGACAGCTCTGATTGGCTAAACTGCAAGTCTGTCAAAAGAACTAAAATAAGGGGGCAGTCTGCTGAGGCTTAGATACAAGGTAATTACAGAGGTAAAACGTGTATAATTATAACTGTGTTGTTTATGCAAAACTGGGGAATTGGTAATTAAGGGATTATCTATCTTTTAAAACAACAACAATTCTGGTGTTGACTGTCCCTTTAATGTTTCAAATATTGTCTTTTTATTAATACACTATATTTTTACATTAATTTTGTTTATTAGTAGTTGTAGATGAATTTAGTATGACGATTTAATGTTTTGTTTATTTTTTTATTTTTTAAACAGTAAAATAACTCAGATGAAAGGCTTTTGTAATTAAATGGAATATAAGGCTATAGTTTGTCTATACTAAGAATTTCCTACATTATCTTGTTAACAAGGACAGACACACATTAAATACTTCAAAGAAATGTGATGGCTGTTTCTTTAATAGACCTCTATATTGCCACTCAACTATAAATATACTTAGCAAACTACAGAAATGGTTTTGCTTTAACAGAATTAGTTGAATGTAACATATGGACTGTTTTCATGTGTCCGTGTTATCATTTTATATTTTTTACTATCTTTATGTTGTTATATGGAGCCCCTCTGCTGTGTCTCTGCAAAAAACAAAAAAAATCAAAACGTTCCCCCGCTGAAATATACTGTGCTAGTATGCAAATACGTTATATTAAACACTTACCACTATTTAACTATTTAATGCACACAAAATAAGTGTTCCCGAGGCGCGGCGAGCAGCCGACCAAGATGGCTGCAACACACTGAAGCTCTGTGAAAGAGCTGGATATGAGAGAGACTAAGGACTGTTAAAATTGCGACAGATGGATGCAGGGCAGCTAATTTAAGCCCGGAGCACTAGTGGAGCATTTCCATATACCTGTTTACAGTTTGCCTTAACCTTGAGCACAATTCTGAGGCCATACGGGGGAACTCTGAACTCTCGATAACTGCGCCACGCAAGCCGCGTGAGAAGGACAGGACAACTTTTGATTCCCACAAGCTACATGCTTAGCGCCAACAGAAGGAGACAGAAGGTGTATAACATAGCAGCGCAAGCAGAAGAGACACAGCAGCTTGCCTCCACGCTGTATCCCTTGCCGTTTTGAGGTACGGCTACTTCCAGGACTGTGCAGGCTGAGGCGGTTACCGACATATTGTGGCAGAATCGCAGGGACTTATGTGAGTACACCGTGCATAAATACAAGCAGCTTACTTGTGCACACTCTCTCTAGCTTGCCCCAATTGGGATACGCTATGGCTGACACTGACCCCTGCACAGGCAAGACACGATAAATAACTACGCCCTCCACAGCACCCCAGTTGCCTATACTCAGGCCTCTCTCCATCTGCATTGGTTTTAAACTCACAGCTAAATCGCTGAATCACATCTAGAACCGAGGGATACAGAACTTTTGTACATGCTTATCATAGTTTAACGCTCTTACAACAAATATTACCAACAGATTCCAAGCAGGATACGCACTCCCCCTCCCTTTCCCACTACTCCCTGTGGTAGTGGGTCATATCCAATCTCCTTTTACCGTTATCGCTCTGTGAGAGCAAAAGGCCCTGGGGAGTGTTGTATACACCATATCTGCGGCTATTTTTCACACACTGGAAAGCCTTCCTAACCTCTAAATATGTCACAAAGGAAGTTAACAAGAAACGAGAAGTCAATGAAGATATCCCCAGTGAATCAGGGGGCTGTAAACTCCTTTTTTAAACATGCTGGGAAAAAAAAAGCCTAGCACAGACTCTGAATTTACCCAAGTCTCACAAGATGATAGCTCATGTGATGCGGCCGATACCATATCAAACCCACCAACAGCACCATTAGAAGCAGGCAAAGAAGACCCTATCACTTATGGCGCAATAGAGGCTCTTATTGAGCAGGTCAAATCTTGCATTAAAGATGAGTGCGCAGACATCAAAAAAGACATCTCTGAGCTATGCCATAGGGTCGACTCTCTGGAAGAACACGAGTATGTGATATCACAAAAATTAGCAGGTTTAACCGCCAAAACTTCCCAACACCAGCAAAACCTAACAGCTCTAGAAGACAAGTTAGACAACTTGGAAAATCGCTCAAGAAGGAGCAATCTAAGGTTTAGGGGGATTCCCGAATCGGTTCTTAACAATGAGATACTGCAGGCTTTCTTTATAGAGCTGGCGAAGAATAACTCCTCGGACCCCAAGGACATAATCCTGGATAGAGCCCACAGATCTCTATGACCTAAACCTGCTGATGGATCACCACCCAGGGATATCATTGTTCATTTCCAGTGCTTCAAGCATAGAGAGGAAATATATAATTATTATAGGAAACAACAAGCAACTACGTTTCAAGGTCAACGAATACAAGTGTTCCAAGATCTATCAGCGCGGACCCTCCAGAAGCGTAGGGAACTTTCTATGCTAACTTCTCATCTTCGTATGCTGCGGATTCCATATCGATGGGGTTTTCCAACATCTGTGATAGCAGTTAAAGATGGCAGGAAAATTGAGTGCTCCTCTCCATTAGACATTGAACACTTTTGCCAGTCTATGAATATTTCAGCACCTGAAACACAGGACATTCCGCCACAATCTTCATCTTCAACAAGACAAGACATCCCCAAGCCTCAAAGGCGACCATGGCTGGAATCGTCGATGAAACAAAACAAGAGAAGACAAACCAACCAGACTAACGAAGATATTAATCCACCTTGAACAGGGACACGTAAATATATTACTTTTATTTGTCATTTTACCTTGTACATCTAATATACTAAGTTTAGCTGTGGACATTACAATATGTTTCTCAATCTGGGCTGTATGCCCACAGTTCGTTAACCCACACTGAATTGTTAAAGAGACTCATGGCCCTCAAGAGATGCACACTTTTGTTAAGATATATTATAGTTATGCACTCTAGACTTGTTTTTGAATTGTTTTTATGTTTATGTTTAGCTCTTCATATATTAAATGAATATATGTCACCTGTCTTGTAACCTAAACAAACTATATACCATCCATAACCTTTAATTAATCTCTACTGGGTACTAATCAATTGATATGCAGGCCCGCTTTAAAGTTGTGAGAGAGTCCAGGTCTTCAATACTTACTTTTAACTACTTAAATATAATGTGGTTATTGATGTTAAAATTATTGCTCTAGACTTCCGGTGGGCGGGCCAAGCGAGCAGTCGACTCCACACAGAGATCCGCTGGTCGGACCATAATTGAATCAAAATCGGGCATTTTGCTGCCGGGCCCCGCACGCCAGACTTGCTGGGCTTACAGGTGAGGCAGAGTGCCAGCTGTCTAAAATAGTGCGCGGAGCATATTCCACCCGCTCCGGCAACCGGAGGCCACAAACTGTTAGACGCCATTACCAGCCAGCGCCATCTTGGAGTTCCCCCAGACGCAGGTAACATCGGCGGGGACCGGGAGGGGAAAGGAGAGATAAAGGCTGATCCTCACAGCATTCTGCTATACAGATCACAGTAAATACCGCGCTGGAAGCGGTGGGGAAACATCTAGTGACAAGCCACACGCGGAGAGAAGAGGGGAGTCAGACAAGGAACCGGGTATTGTAACCATGCTGCATCGGAGCTTGTACGCACTTTACTGTTAAGGGGATTAAGTGAGACTGCGTGGGCAGTTCTGCTGGCATAATAGACCGCTTGGGACTTTATAAATACTACATGGAGACTGCAGATATCACTTATTTTTAGTCTGCACCAGACAATTAAACCCACGCAGCAGCGCTTCCATGCTAGAACTGTGTTGTAGTAGTAAAAGCACACGTGGACCAAAAGCAACAAACAAGCAGCCCTTAAGCATTTATATATCCCTGCTCCCCACGCACACCGCAGTGGTTCTAAACACAATCTACTGTAAAAAACGTCTAGACATTACTTCTTGGCAGGTGTGTCAGCATATTTGCCCCCCGGCACTCCAGGCAGCCGCTAATAAACTGCCTAGGTAAAAGAGACGTCTGCCTACACAAATCCATCCAATACTGCAGGTGTAGGTTTGAACCTGCAGACACTGTACCTGACTTGTTGGCATCTACAAAGATCCCCTACCCCCCCACTCTAATGAAAGTAGATAAGTACTTCTATAAGCTGTCTCCTGCTATCAAACCTGATATGACCCACAGATCAAAAACCAATGAAAAGAGGCTGAAACACTCTGCTGACTTACAACCAGAAACCTCGACCTTGTCGGATCATGGAGGGGTCTTAGACCCTGACTCACAATCTTCTCTTTTACAAGAATTGAAATCTTTTTTCCTCCCCAAAATTGACTCTCTGCAATCAGGGGTAGACACGCTAACAAGCGAGGTGCGGCAGTTCTCTTCCTGACTCACCCAAGCTGAAACCCATATCTCTGATGTAGAAGACAGGCAAGTCGCCTCAGCAACTACAATCAAGCAATTGGTAAAGAAAACCCAAACACTCCAAGATCGCATAGATGATTTGGAGAATAGAAGTCGTCGCAACAATTTGCGTATTGTAGGAGTCCCAGAGTCCATCAAAGGCAAAGACTTGCTTGAATTTACGGCACTCAAATTTCCGAAGATGCTGGGCCTACACCCTGATATATTACCGATAGATGTGGAGCAGGCCCATCGTGTGGGTCCAGAGAGAGCCTTGGATCAGCCAGGAGCAAGACCTAGACAGGTCATATTCAAGTGTCTAAACTTTCAAGAAAAACTGAAAATTTTAAGGGCCTACCGCTCCCACAAAGAACTTCTGTATGAAGGTTCGAAATTGCTCCTATTTCAGGACTTTTCCATGGATGTCTCCAGACAGAGGAAGGAATTTGCCCTACTATGTACCCAACTACATGAACAGGGAAGGCAGGTGGCACTGCTGTTCCCTGCAAAGTTACGTCTTCAAACCCAATATGGCGTAAAGATCTTTCATTCACCTCAAGCTGCGAGAAGCTACTGAAAATCAACGTCCACCAACCTGAGGAGTCCAGGCCGGGAGGCTGGACGATTGTTTTCTCCGCTATAGGACTCAAAGGCTAGGAAATGGCGGAATCTCTTTTTTGCTTCACTCCCTCTGGGAACGTAGGGGACTATTGCCTTGAGGGGCTTCTGGACTCCGGTAGGAGGCTGGACGATGCCTCTTGGGTAATGTTGAATATTGACATGTTCTACTGGTTCTATTTGTTATTTGCTTTGTTTGCTAAGTTATTTGTATTTAGAAGGTTCTTAATGTTGTCATTATGCAGTACTGTCAGGTTAACACCTCAACCACTTATGGTCAAGCATGCAACTCCTCATTGTGTGGGGCTATTCATTGGTAATGCCCACAGACCACTTGGCCGGATTACACATGGATGGCCCATGACTCTGAACACAGGCACTTACTGGAGCTGCCTTGTAATACTATACATGTCAGCCGTATTTGGTCAGTTCAGGATTTAACCCAACTGCTAGCGTGGATATTAAAACACACGCTAGCACACTGAGAAATATCCAGGACGTGACCCACTCAGGAAACAAAATAAGCAGGGTATCAGAACTTCCCAAAAGAATATTAATTCAAAATATCTTCTTGAGGATAGAATTATTTTACAGGAGATAGCGTTCCTTTCTCAGGAAAATAGAAACAAACAAAGCTTATGTCCCTTTAAGCAGGTTGATAGTGGATAAATGAATATGCTTCTTTCTTGCAGGTTTGAAACAAACTAAGAATGTCCCTTTAAGCAGGTTTATAGCAAACAAAAAATAATAATGTCCTTTTAGCAGAAATAAAGCAAACAAAAAATAAAGTCCCTTTAAGCAGGTGTCCGCAAACAAATGTTAATGTCCTTTTAAGCAGGATTGTCAGCAAAGAAATGATAATGTCCTTATTGGCAGGATTAAAGCAAACAAAGATAATGTCCCTTTAAGCAGGTGTCAGCAAACAAATGATAATGTCCTTTTTAGCAGGATTAAAGCAAACAAAGATTATGTCCCTTTAAGCAGGTGTCAGCAAACAAATGATAATGTCCTTATTGGCAGGATTAAAGCAAACAAAGATAATGTCCCTTTAAGCAGGTGTCAGCAAACAAATGATAATGTCCTTTAAAGCAAGATTGTAAGCAAACAAATGATAAGGTCCTTATTAGCAGGATTAAAGCAAACAAAGATTATGTCCCTTTAAGCAGATGTCAGCAAACAAATGATAATGTCCTTTTAGGCAGGTTAGCAGGCAATCAAGATTTGGAAGCAAGAGGCATTGGCAAAACAAAGTTGAGGAGGATAGGGTCAGGTTTCAAAATTGTACTCACTCAGACAGGGACCGGCAGAAGAGAGAGAGAGAAAAACAAACGGGCACCGAGTAAATCTCCCGCCGAGATTTTAAAGGCAGAGAGAGGCCGCCACGTCATAGGGGTTGTCAGAGAATGCGTCACGTTGCCTAGCAACGTGACGTAGAACCCCAGAAGAGATCCGGGAGCCGCGGCGACACGGCGATGAACGGTAATTCATGACATCACCCCCCCCTCAAGGACCCCTCCGGGGGACAGGACCAGGCCTAGTAGGGTGGAACTTGTGAAAGGCCTTAATTAAGGCAGGGGCATGCACCTGCCGGGCAGGTTCCCAAGATCGTTCAGTAACAGGATAACCTTTCCAATGAACGAGATAATACAGTGTCTTCCCACGAAGTTTGGAATCCAGGATGTGACTGACCTCAAATTCAGGTAGGCCTTGAACCAAAAGAGGTGGAGGTTTGAGCAGAGGTTTAGAATACCTATTAGATAATACAGGTTTCAAAAGAGATACGTGAAACACCGGATGGGCTTTGAGGGTCTTGGGCAGAGCAATTCGGTAAGCAGTAGGACATACTTGACCCAGTATTCGGAAAGGACCCACATATCGTGGCCCCAATTTGGTGGAAGGCTGTTTGAGGCGAAGATGACGTGAAGAAACCCAAACCTTATCGCCAGGCCGATATTTGGGAGCCCTCCGTCGCCGAAGATCAGAATAGAACTTATAACGTTCAGAAGCCTTGGAAAGAAGAAGGTGTATTTTCTTCCAATGACGAGTTAACCTCCTGGCGGATAGATCAGAAGCAGGATTTTCAGTGGAAGAGGTGTGTAGAGGAAACGTTCTGGGTTGAAATCCATAGGCTGCATGAAAAGGAGAGGTCCGAAGAGAGGAGTTGTAACGTGTGTTATGAGCCAATTCTGCTAGTGGAAGGTAACCAGTCCAATTAGAATGATGATGATCCACATAATGCCTCAAATAAGTTTCAAGGCACTGGTTAACCCTTTCGGTTTGGCCATTAGACTCCGGATGATGTGACGTAGACAAAGAGATAGTTGTTCCAAAGTGTTTGCAGAGTGACCTCCAAAACCGAGAAACAAACTGTACTCCTCTATCCGAAACAATGTTCAGAGGGAAGCCATGTAATCTCACAATGTGTAAGAGAAAAAGTTCGGAAAGTCTTTTGGCAGATGGTAAACCAGGTAAAGGAATGAAGTGAGCTGTCTTAGTGAACCTGTCAACAACCACCCAGATAGTGTTGTTTCCAGCTGAAAGAGGAAGATCGGTGATAAAATCCATGGATAAATGGGTCCAAGGCTGATGAGGAATGGGTAACGGTTGAAGCAAACCGGAGGGAAGTTGACGAGGAGTCTTATTGCTGGCACACTGTGTACATACTGAGACATAATCTGTAACATCTTGAGACAGAGTAGGCCACCAGACATGTTGCTTGAGCTTTCGAGCGGTGTTACTGATGCCAGGATGTCCAGAGAGAGGACTGTCATGAGCCCAATATAGAATCTTGGAACGAAGACGTTTAGGAACAAAGAGTAGGCCATCAGGAGGTTTGCAAGACAAAGGAAGATCCTTTTGAGCAGATTGTAAGTCATGTAACCACGAGGTTGATAACTGGGCTAAGACTTTATGAGGTTGAAGTATGGTACCAGTTTCAGGAGTTGAAGTGTCTTGAAATTGTCTGGAAAGGGCGTCAGCCTTGATGTTCTTAGAACCGGGAATATAAGACAGATTGTAATGAAAACGTGAGAAGAACAGAGACCAACGTGCTTGTCTGGAGTTCAGTCGTTTGGCCGTTTGAAGATAGAGAAGGTTTTTATGATCTGTGAGTATAGTAAACGGCAAAGAAGTGCCTTCCAACCAATGCCTCCATTCATCCAGTGCCATTTTAATAGCAAGTAACTCCTTATTACCTACATCATAATTTAATTCAGAAGGAGAAAATTTCTTGGAGAAGAATCCCACAGGGTGGATCTTTCCTGTGTCAGGTATACGTTGGGAAAGAACAGCCCCAGCAGCAACTGATGAAGCATCCACTTCAAGAATAAATTGAAAATCCGGATTTGGGTGACGCAGGATAGGTGCAGAAGAGAAAGCTTTTTTGAGAGAATCAAAAGCTTCAACAGCTTCAGGAGGCCAATCTTTACAGTTTTGTCCTTTCCTAGTGAGAGACGAAAGAGGTGACGTTATAGTAGCAAAACCTTTGATGAATTTCCTGTAATAACTGGCAAATCCCAGGAAACGTTGCAGAGCTTTAAGAGAATCAGGTTTAGGCCACTCCAAAATGGCAGAGAGTTTAGTTGGATCCATTTCAAATCCTGATTCAGAGATTACATATCCCAAAAAGGGAATGGACCTTTGATGAAAAGAACATTTCTCCAGTTTGGCAAATAGATGGTTATCTCTTAAACGTTGAAGTACTTTCCTGACGTGATGTATATGATCTTGGTAGTTCTGAGAAAAAATTAATATATCGTCAAGGTAAATGATAACAAAAATATTCAAGAAATCCCGAAAAATCTCATTCACGAAGTGTTGAAAAACAGCAGGGGCATTACACAGCCCAAACGGCATGACAAGATACTCATAATGCCCAAATCTAGTGTTAAAGGCTGTCTTCCACTCATCACCCTTGCGCATACGGATAAGATTGTATGCTCCACGGAGATCGAGCTTGGTAAAAATGGTGGAACCTTGAAGATATGTGAATAATTCAGGTATTAGGGGTAAAGGATAACTGTTCTTGATGGTGATTTGATTTAAGCCTCTGTAATCGATACAAGGTCGCAGTCCGCCATCCTTCTTTCCCACAAAGAAGAACCCAGCCCCTACAGGAGAAGAGGAGGGTCGAATGAATCCTCTGGCCAAATTATCTTTGATATATTCTTCCAAGGCTACATTTTCAGGCCTAGAAAGTGGGTAAGTTTTGCCTCGAGGATAAGGAGCTCCAGGGAGAAGATCAATAGGGCAATCAAATGAACGGTGAGGAGGAAGACGTTCTGCTTCTTTTTTAGAAAAGACATCGACAAAATCTTGATACTGCGTAGGTAGAGGACCAGAAGTATCGGTAGTAAGAGCAATAGTGAGTGGTATTTTAGTAAGTGGTTGAAGACAGTTAGTATGGCAAGATAATCCCCAGGAGGTGAGTTCACCATGGGTCCAAGAAAAGGTAGGATTATGTAACTGAAGCCACGGAAGACCCAGGATTATGGGAAATTGAGGAGTAGTAATCACATCAAAACATATCCTCTCACAATGAAGTACTCCGACAGAAAAAAGTATGGGTATAGTAGTAAACTGGATGAGTCCGGAACCCAAAGGATCTCCACTAACAGTAGAGACGGAAAATGAAAACTTCTTTCTTAGTAAGGGAATAGTGTGAGTGGACACAAAAGTGGAGTCAATGAACACTCCTCCAGCACCAGAATCAATAAGAGCTTGGGTATGAATCTTGTTATCACCCAATTGAAGGGTTACAGGAACAAAGAGTTTATTAAAGAGGGAATGAACATGTTTTTGGCTTAACTTAGTTCCCTGGACAGAAGTTAAGCCCTGGCTTTTACTGGCCTGGTAGGACAATCCCTTAATAAATGCCCTTTAAGGCCACAGTATAGACACAGGCCAAGAGAACGTCTTCTCAACCGCTCAGTTTCGGTTAATTTTATGGTTCCTACTTCCATAGGTTCAGCTTGATCAGGAGAAGGAGAGGCAGTTGTTACCGGGTTAGAAAAACGAGGAGCCAGACGAAAAGGAGTTCGAGTTGAGGACCTCTGATTTCTTTCTCTTTCTTGTTGGCGTTCACGGTATCTAGAATCAAGACTGATGCAAAGATTTATTAAGGCTTCTAGGGAGTCTGGAAGTTCCCGATACACCAATTCATCTTTGAGACGTTCTGAAAGTCCTTTGCGAAAAGCTGCTCTAAGAGCTCCCTGATTCCAATTAGTTTCAGATGCAAGAGTGCGGAACTCAATGGCATATTGAGACACTGATTGACCACCCTGACGTAGGTCTAATAGAGAAGCTTCAGCAGCGGAAGTCCTTCCAGGTTTGTCAAACACGTTAGAAAAAACAGAAAGAAAAGCATCCACATCCTGAAGTATAAGATCATCTTTTTCTAACAGAGGTGATACCCAGGCCAAAGCTCTTCCTTTCATTAAGGAAATAAGGAATGTAATCCGAGATGAGGGAGTAGCAAAAAGGGTAGGACTGTTACGAAAGTGAAGTCGACATTGATTCAAAAAACCCCTACAATCTTCAGGATTCCCATCATATTTATCTGGAAGAGGAATCCTAGGACTCAAATGTCCTTGTGATTGGTTGTTGGGAATAGGAGGAGAGGATGCCTCAATGTTAGGATTGGGAGGGATAGGAGCAACCAAGCTCTGTAATAATGTAGTGATTTGATCCAGCTTAGTATCCAAGGATTGCAAGTGGGTAGCATGAGATCCCAGTAACTGTCCCTGGTGAGTCACGGCCATGGATAATTCAGTGGGGTCCATTTATGGCCCGTTTGTAATGTCAGCCGTATTTGGTCAGTTCAGGATTTAACCCAACTGCTAGCGTGGATATTAAAACACACGCTAGCACACTGAGAAATATCCAGGACGTGACCCACTCAGGAAACAAAATAAGCAGGGTATCAGAACTTCCCAAAAGAATATTAATTCAAAATATCTTCTTGAGGATAGAATTATTTTACAGGAGATAGCGTTCCTTTCTCAGGAAAATAGAAACAAACAAAGCTTATGTCCCTTTAAGCAGGTTGATAGTGGATAAATGAATATGCTTCTTTCTTGCAGGTTTGAAACAAACTAAGAATGTCCCTTTAAGCAGGTTTATAGCAAACAAAAAATAATAATGTCCTTTTAGCAGAAATAAAGCAAACAAAAAATAAAGTCCCTTTAAGCAGGTGTCCGCAAACAAATGTTAATGTCCTTTTAAGCAGGATTGTCAGCAAAGAAATGATAATGTCCTTATTGGCAGGATTAAAGCAAACAAAGATAATGTCCCTTTAAGCAGGTGTCAGCAAACAAATGATAATGTCCTTTTTAGCAGGATTAAAGCAAACAAAGATTATGTCCCTTTAAGCAGGTGTCAGCAAACAAATGATAATGTCCTTATTGGCAGGATTAAAGCAAACAAAGATAATGTCCCTTTAAGCAGGTGTCAGCAAACAAATGATAATGTCCTTTAAAGCAAGATTGTAAGCAAACAAATGATAAGGTCCTTATTAGCAGGATTAAAGCAAACAAAGATTATGTCCCTTTAAGCAGATGTCAGCAAACAAATGATAATGTCCTTTTAGGCAGGTTAGCAGGCAATCAAGATTTGGAAGCAAGAGGCATTGGCAAAACAAAGTTGAGGAGGATAGGGTCAGGTTTCAAAATTGTACTCACTCAGACAGGGACCGGCAGAAGAGAGAGAGAGAAAAACAAACGGGCACCGAGTAAATCTCCCGCCGAGATTTTAAAGGCAGAGAGAGGCCGCCACGTCATAGGGGTTGTCAGAGAATGCGTCACGTTGCCTAGCAACGTGACGTAGAACCCCAGAAGAGATCCGGGAGCCGCGGCGACACGGCGATGAACGGTAATTCATGACAATACATAGTGATTACTTTAATCTTTGCTGGAAAATATCACTACTATAAATGCCCCGGTGTACTTGCCACTTCCACAACCACCACTGGTTTGCATGCCCCCCATTTAAACATGTCTGGTAGTCTGGTGCCCCCAACATCCTTGGCACAGTCATCCACCTCACCCCTGGGCGCTGATATAGAACGACTAGGTATCATTGGGGGGGGGATTCACATTCGCATTCATATGCTGTTGAACACTGTTGATGTCATGTGCACATCACATCACTTTATGTATTTTATATTAGATCTACACTTTATCGATGATTTTGATATGTTTTGTTTGTTTTACCTGTTATTTATGTGGTTTAGCAAGCTGTCTGCATTTAGAAGGTATTCAAGGCTGCTATTATCTGGCATTGCTGGGTTAAAGCTCCAACTACTTGAGATTAATTATGCAACACCGCACTATGCGGGGATAGCCATTGGGGGTGGTATCAGACCATTTGGTGGGTTTACATATAGATGGCCCATAGATCAGAAAGCAAGCATTTACTGGCGCTACCTTATAATACCTTATAGATTGGTTACCTTAATATTTGTTAGAAAATGTCGCTATAGCAATTGCCCCGTGTACTTGCCGGTAACACGCATATCCCTAACTTGAATGCCCGTCATCTACATACGCCTAGTAGCCTAGTGCCCCTGACACCCTTGGCGCAGTCCCCCACTTCGCACCTGGAGTCTGGTATAGAACGATTAGGTATTACTGAGGTGGGGACCCACATTATGTTGACTACTGCTGTACTTAAACCAGATTGCTATATCATGTGTGTATTACATCATCATATATATTTTATACTGGATCTATGCCTTCTTATATGTCGAGCGCAGCTTTGTTATATGTTATATTATTGTGCTGGTACCCCACCTCCGTCCTTGCTCTTTCCCTCTTCCCTCTTCACCCCCCCCCCCCCCCCTCCCTTTTTTTTTTTTTTTTTTTTTCTCGTTTTGTTGCTGGTATACTCTTTATAGCTTGACATATGTTTAAAAATAGTGACCGGGAATGTGGGAGGTCTTCACTCCCCTATAAAGCGTAAGTCAATTCTCACACATCTTAGGAAATTGGGAACTGACATCGCCTTGTTACAAGAGACCCATTTAACAGACGTAGAACATCAGAAGTTACAGAGGGATTGGGTGGGACATGTAGTATTCCTATCACATACTAGTGCCAGTCGCGGCTTGGCCATTGCATTTGGAAAGAAAGTTTCAGTCAAGGTGGACAATTCCTACTTTGATAGGGACGGTTGATATATGATAGTACAGGCTGTGGTAAATTCAGAGAGATATGTATTTTGCAATCTCTATGCCCCTAATCATAGAGCGATGGGCTTCTGGACAGACCTGACACGACATCTAGCTCCGCATATAGGCTCAAATCTGATAATTGGGGGGGATTTTAATATTTTGCCCACACACACTTTAGACAGACTTTGGCTGGAACCACACTCTTTACGGGATCCCAAAACAAACTACAAAGCTAGGTATGAAACAAAAATCTTTGGTATGCTGGAGGCTGACCTGGGGGTATGTGACATTTGGAGGTTGCAAAACCCTGAGGGAAAAGATTATACATGCTTGTCCAAAGCTAAACACACATTATTATTATACCTTTTTATGACGGCCTGTAACTTAATCACCCACATTCACATGTGTAAAATACATAACATCCTGTTATCAGACCATGCACCTGTGGAGCTAACACTTGGAACCCGGGGGCCACAGTCCAATAGGAACATACTTAGATTTCCCACATACTTATCTACTTCAGAGGCATTTTCTAGATTCTTGCGACACACTTGGACAAACTTTGCTACAGACAACGCTGCTCATGCAGATGACACACAGCTTTTTTGGGAGACGGCGAAAACGGTGTCTGCAGGGGCTATAATCTCTTATGTTTCGAAACTGCGACATAACACACAATATAGATAGAGAACCCTGCAGAGACAGTTGGGACTGACTTACCAGTCCTACCTACAAGCTAAGACAAAAACAAACTATGAGACCTATATAGCGAGTAAAGCAGAGCTAGAGGCCTTTATGAAGCAACAAACAGCGTCTGGGCTACTAAAGACAGTGGGTAGATATTACAGGTTCGGGAGCAGAGCAGGTAAGATGCTAGCGTCTTTGACAAGACCGCAGACATCTAGGACCAACATAGCAGCAATAAGATCACGAGGCGTGACATACACTAAGCCTGCTGACATAGCACAATGCTTTGCACATTTTTACGCAGAATTATACACAAAGCAAGACAGAGCCCCGGAGGGCGTCCAGGCTCAGTTCTGGCAATCGGTACAACTCCCTCAAATAACACAAGAGCAGAGTGATGCACTAAATACCCCCATAACTGTGGAGGAGTTGACATCTACCCTGAGATCTCTGCCGACGGGCAAGGCGTCGGGCCCTGATGGCCTACCGGCTAAATTCTATAAGTTGCTTCAGCCTCAGATCGCACCCACCTTGACCAGTCTGTACAATGCTTTCCTACATACGGAAAAATCTCCCTCCAATAATTTCACGGCGGCACACATTACACTTATTCCCAAGCCAGGGAAGGATCTCTCCTTACCAGGGTCTTACAGGCCAATATCGCTGCTGAACACGGATTACAAGCTGTTTTTGAAGATCCTAGCGAACAGGCTAAAAGTAATCCTACCAGACATAATACACCCTGATCAAACGGGTTTTGTGTTCAAACGTTCATCGGTGGTGAATCTCCGTAGGGTGCTGCAGGTAATAGAGCACTATTGGGTAAAGGGACAGGAGAGAACTGATGGGGTCATATCGGAGGCCTCCTGCTATCCTTGGATGCAGAGAAGGCCTTCGACAGGGTGGAGTGGCCTCACCTATTAGATTCCATGTACAAATTCGGCTTCAGGGGTCCATTCCTAGAGATCATAAACAAAATGTATCAACACCCAGCAGCACGGGTTATGGTGAATGGACTTTTCTCATCAGATTTCCAGTTACAGAGGGGCACCAGACAAGGGTGCCCTTTGTCGCTGTTGCTTTTTAACCTGGCATTGGAGCCCTTGGCATTGAAATTGCGGCAAATCTTTCCAGGAATAACGATAAAAGGGATCCCCCTACACTTGGCGTTATACGCCGATGACATGCTGCTCTTTGTGGATACACCATCCACGCATATACCCCATATACTACGCACGATCAAGGACTTTGGCGCCTTCTCGGGCTACAGAATAAACACCGCTAAGTTGGAGGTTTTGTGGCTGCAGAGACGCCAGAATGTGAACCACTCCTATCCGTTTGTAGAGATGTCGGGAGGACTTACCTACCTGGGTATTAAATTGCACCGGGACCCGTCCAAAATGTATGACCTAAATATATCTACCAAGTGCTCGGAGCTGGTCTCCCTGCTGACGAATTGGGCCAACCTCCCTTTGGGCTTATCAGGTCGTATCAGTCTGACTAAAATGACGATCCTACCCAAGATCTTGTATCCCCTACTCATGTTACCATTCCTGGTCACAAAAAAGGATTTAAAGATCCTCTCCCATGCAGTGTCACGATTCATATGGAGGGGTGGCAAGTCACGGATCGCTACAGACAAATTACACCTCCCATTCCAGGGGGGAGGTTTGGGTCTTCCAAATCTAAAGCTTTACAACTGGGCGGCACTGGCCAGACTGGTAACTGACTGGCAACTAACTACAAGTCACTTTTCCGAGCCGGTTCTAGAGGAAGCGATTCTCGCGCCTTTGAAGCCGGCCTACCTTCCGTATGCAAAATTATCATCCTTGCCACCTGCAATTGCCAGTAGTGTACTATACCGAGACCCGCTGAGAGCATGGCATTTGATTCACAAGTTCTTGGGGGTGGCCAGCCCTCCCCCTAAATATATACCCATTGCCGGGAATGCGGACTTCCCAGCAGGAAGCGAGCATGAACCATTTCTTATATGGAGAACCCTCTGTATCAGAGTTTTGGGGGATGTTCTGGACCCCCTGCTCCACACTATGCACTCCTTTCAGGAGCTACAGGCTAAATACCGGATCCCGCACCGGCATTTTTATGCATATCTCCAATTGCGACACTATGCAATGTCCCTACAGGCATCCAATGCTGGTTTCTGGGACCCATCACCCTTTGCCATAGCGCAGACACTATTCCAGGTGGGGAGATTTTCTCTATCGCACTTCTACGCCCGCCTAGTGAGACAAACGGAGACTCTAATTCAAACTAATATGCTGACGAGACTGGTCCCGGACCTCCTCATGGCGGTGACGGTACAAGACTTAACGGACAGCCTGGATCTTACAAGATGGGCTACACTTGCGATTACTCTTAGGGAGGCGCAGGTCAGACTGCTACACAAAGATTATATCACGCCTCATAGACTATCAAAATGGAATGATCGGTACCCCAATCAATGCATTAAATGTAGTAGTGTATCCCCTTCTTTCCTACACTACTGGTTTGCCTGCCCGATTACTAGACGCTTTTGGGGCCATATGCAATATTGGGTCAAAACCACGTTTAATATAGAGATAGAGATCACAACAGCGGAAATTTACCTTTTTAAGTGGGGTGACGCACATAAACGACACCATCAGATACTAACATTATGCATGTTGCTGGCGAGGAAGTGCATCCTATCTAGATGGATTTCCAAACAACCTCCAACAATAGCTCAGTTTAAACACTTGCTGATCAGACAGCTATACATAGAGCAATATGATGCATGGTTAGATACGATGCGTAGACTAAGGCCGTTTTGGAAAAAATGGTGTCCGCTTATAAACACCCTGCACAGGGATCTAAAAGACCAAATCCTAAAATCGTTCTTGCAATCCGAAATATTACCCTTACTCAATATAGGTGAGGGCGGTAATGCCTTGATAGTACAACCCAATCCTCCCAATGAGCACGCTAGTAGCGCGTCACTCCCAACGGAGATTATGCTCTTTTAATTTTATTTATTTTTTTCCCCTCTCTGCCTCCCCTCCCTTTTTCCCTTTTTCCTTGTCCCTCTCCCATAAGGGGTAAGCTCGTGGTAAAGTTAAGGCCTTGTTGTTAGTATGTTATGTTATGTTTTGTTTAAATGTTTTAAAATAAGGGCAGATATGACGGACTCCAACTTGTGATTGCAAAGAGACTTTATTGAGATGCATTAAGGTTGAAAGAGACATTCTCTGGAGCACGACCTACTACTCATCATCGAGTCTAACTTTGTTAGCGCGCCCCTCCATGTCGTGCTTTAGGAACCTGTATCACTATGATGTACTTGTTACCATGTATCATGCATTTGCCATTGACCTCGCATCTGAATGTTCCGTTTGTTTCTGTTGTATCTGTTTCTGACTAATAAAAAAGAATTTAAATTTTTTTTTTTTATTGCTCTAATGTTATATGTTCTGTGACTTCTACACTGTTTTAATTGTTGGCTTGGTCTGCCCTGCTCAATTATCGTCCCACCGCCTTTGGTGAGATGACGACAGTATGTTGCCACCTGGAAAATATCAGCCCACATTAGTTAACGGACTGGTTGAGCAGGCTAGACTTCGACTTCCCTCAAGCTATCAAAAATTTAAGGTATGCCTAGTTAGCAAGATTGTCCTGTATGCCAGCACTCCTTTTCATACTAAATGATCTTTTCTCTCATTCTTTTCACGCACCTACCTCAATGCTATAGAAGACCTCACACTAAATTTTTATCGCCTTATCACAACTTAGCAAAGCTACAGATTATCCTCCACTTAGAAGTACCTGCATGCACCTTTTTCTCCCTAGGTACCTTTTACTTTACAGTCAATTTGCTGTCAATCTTGTATCCAGCTCTCCTAGCAGCCTCATATCTTACACTACTTTCAAATGTCTATCTTTAGATAACAAACATATTCTGCATTTTTCTACTTAATAGATCTATTCAGGAGCCTTTTCCCGCCTCTTACCCCTCCAACTCCCCTCAGCCCCAACCCTTCTCATTAGCCTCTCTGTGTTTTACTACTTAATTTTACCCTGACCAAACACCCACTTGTTACTGTAGAAATTACTTCTTCACCGCACGAAGGCACTATACCACGGGTGTCAAACACAAGGCCCACGGGCCGAATCCGGCCCACCAGACCTTGTCATGTGGCCCGTGTAGCCGCCGCTGGCCTCCAGCCTTCACCCCTGATACCGCGATTCAGTAATATAAAATGTTAAGCACATAATTTTCTTCAACAGGTGTTTTTTTTTGTTTTTTTTATTATTATTATTATGCATAGCAACCGGCACATTTTTACTTTCACATTATTGGCTGCCTCTCATGAAATTGATACATTTTATTAGATGCTTTGCTTATAACTTAATGTTACTTTTAGCCGCCAGAACATCTGCTTCTGCGACTGAGGAAAGTGTGCAGCCAGGGATGCGCGTTAATAGCAGAAAAACCCTTGTAACCCTTCTCCTCCCGGGCTCAAAGTGTTAATAGCACCGCACAGGAAAAAAAAAAGTGTTATCCCTGCTGCGGTCTGCTTGTGAAGACTGTTAGCTGAAGAGATGTGTGTGGGTGGAGTTCCGGGAATTGCTGATTCCCATTTTTCATAATCCAATCACCATTGCCAAATTAGACACACAACCAACTGGTATAAGCTTTCACGGTAGTGTTGTAAAAAAAGAACATGAAGGCTGAAGCTAGCGCTGCTGAATACTGAGGCGGTTCCCCCCCCCCCCTCTACTGAAGCCCGCGCCCAGGCTGTAAACATTTGTTTGTGAATGTGCACGCGCTAGCTTCACCCTTCATGTTCTTTTTTTACAACACTACCGTGAAAGCTTATACCGGTTGGTTGTGTGTCTAATTTGGCAATGGTGATTGATTATCAAAAATGGGAATCGGCAATTCCCGGAACTCCACCCACACACATCTCTTCAGCTAACAGTCTTCACAAGCAGACCGCAGCAGGGATAACTCCTTTTTTTCCCTGTGCGGTGCTATTAACACTTTGAGCGGGGAGGAGAAGGGTTACAAGGGTTTGCAGAAAAGGCAGCTGGGGGGGGGGGGATCTCTAGATGTCTCACGTACCGATGTTCGGCCCCTCCCTCCATAACGCAACACTGGAGTGCTATGTTTTCTGTGTGATATCATAAAAGCATATAAATGATAATAAAGAGTGGACACATAGTCCTATACAACCGGCCCTTTGAGGCCCTTTGAGGGTGACCAAACTGCTGATGTGGCCCCCGATGAATTTGAGTTTGACACCCCTGCACTATACAGATCGCAAAACACAGAATGTTAAAGGGTTCCTGTCAGCAGAAAAGCGGTCTATCACACTGCACGACTTTCACAAAAAAAATTGGACATTGTAATGCTCCAAGAGACCCATTTCAAGAAAACTCACGAACCAAAACTTCCATCTAGATACTATGATCGGCATTATTTGAATTCAGGCCCTACTAAGCATAATGGAGTTTGTACATTATTTAGACGCAACACACCATTTGACCTACTGCAACAATTTAGTGACTCAGAAGGCAGGATCCTAATACTAGTAGGGCTCTACTATGGCAGACCCATTACTTTGGCGAATATTTATGCACCAATCAAGCCTACCCATAATTTCTTCCGCAAGGTTATTAATAAACTTCCTGATATAGCCAAAGGTCCGATTGTAGTTGGTGGAGATTTTAACTTCCCATTAAACCCAGCCCTCGACACATCGACAGGCAAGTCATACCTCAGAAACACCCAGATTAAGAGTAACGTTGAGTTGTTGCAATCACTTACACTGATGGATACGTGGAGAACAGCCCACCCTACCACTAGGGACTATACCTTTTTTTCCTACCCACAACACACCTACTCAAGGTTGGACTATATACTATGTGATCAAGCATTCCTCACTAGTCTAGTAGATTCTAAAATCTCACACACATCATGGTCAGATCATAGCCTAGTCAAAACTACCCTCAGTTGGTCAACTAAACCCAGACACAGACTAAACTGGAGAATTAATGAACGGATACTTACAGATAACGACATTCTAGACCAAATAGCCAAATACACCGACAAATACTTTTCCTTTAACAAATCCAGCGACACCACAGTTATGAACAATTGGGAATCATATAAGTGCTATGTAAGAGGAATTATAATACAGCTCTCAGCAAAGCTTAATAAGCAAAGATCAACATTATATAATTCTTTAACCACCACCCTCTCAAAAATAGAGTACTCTCACAAACAAAACCCACAATCCACTCAATTACTCAACGAGTTAAAAGAAGCCAGAGAAAACCTTAATAAATTCTTGATAGAAAATGCAAATTTATGAGCTATGACCTCTAGAACCAAAGTCTTTGCTGATTCTAATAAAGCTGGCCGCATGTTAGCCAGATCTCTAAAAAAACAGAGGCTTAGCTCTTACACTCACTCCATCAAGCATCACTCGGGGGTAATTCATACCAAAAATGAAGACATAGCCAATGACTTCGCCTTATACTATTCCTCATTATATAATCTTAATACGGTAAATGACCAAGAGAAACATGCTAAAATGACAGCTTATCTAGACTCCATAGAGGTCCCCAAAATTCAAGAGGAGGACTTGAAAATATTAGACTCCCCGATAACGTCACAGGAGATAATAAATACCACTACTTATAGGAAACATCTGCCCGCACTTATTAGAGCTATTTCAATATATCGATCAGGGACAATCTTACTCCCAACCTTTATTAGACGCTATGATTACGGTTTTACCCAAACCTGACAAGCTTAAAGATATAGTCAGTAATTACAGACCCATATCATTGTTAAATGTAGATATCAAGGTCTACGCCAAAATATTAGCTAATCGTCTAAGTCCCATACTTCCAAAAATTATCCATCCGGACCAAGTCGGGTTTGTGGGGGGGCGCGAAGCCAAAGATAATACTACAAGAGTACTTCACACATTATATACCTCACATAATAATAAAAACCCCTTAATTCTCCTTTCCACAGATGCCGAGAAGGCGTTCGACAGGGTCGACTGGCACTTCATGTGGGCGACTCTGTCGAAGTTTGGTCTCTCGGACAAATTTATCAACAGAGTGCAGGCCCTTTACAACAATCCACTAGCCAAGGTCAAAGTGAACAACACGTTAGCCCAACCTTTTCAGATTTCGAATGGCACTCGCCAGGGGTGCCCCCTTTCCCCCCTGCTATTTGCCATTACTGTAGAGATTTTAGCAATCAAGATAAGGGAAAATGTGAAGATAGTGGGTATACCGTTTGGGAATATAACACAAAAATGCCTCCTATTCGCGGACGACATTATCTTTTCGTTACAATCACCATCAATCTCCATACCGACGCTTTCACATGAACTAGAAGCATATAAACAATTTTCCAATTATTCAATAAACATGAATAAGTCGAGTATAGTGCATACTCACCTTGATAAAGTGGATGTGGAATACCTCACATGTAATACTCCTTTCCAAATTTCAAATTCTCTTAGATATCTGGGTTTGACCATCCCAAAGAACCCCGAGACCTATTCCATGAAAACTTTGTAAAACTTCAAACTAATATATATACTTTATTATATAATTGGCATAAACAGGGTCACCTATCTTGGATGGGCAGAATGATTACGATAAAAATGATGGTGATCCCCAAATATCTGTACTTATTCCAAGCACTGCCTATCTCAGTCCCGAAAAATTACTTGTTTACCCAACAACGTATGTTGGAGTCATTTATCTGGGCTTATAAAAAACCGAGAGTATCCCGTAATACTTTGTACCTAGATAAGGACGAAGGAGGGTTAAATATGCCAAACCTACATCTGTACCATCAGGCGGTATATCTTACACGAATAATAGCCTGGAACCACGGCTCACCATTTAAGCTGTCGGTCCAAATGGAAGCCACTCTAATTCAACAACAAACTATGAGAGACGTTTGTTGGATACCCAGGCCGCATAGAACCCCCTTAACCGCCGAAAATGAATGCATTAAAACGACATTAATGATTTGGGACAAACTTATTCAGTGACCTAATAAACTCTCTAACCCAGTCTCACCCATGACTCCTTTATTAAACAACACATTGTTCTTTAGCCAACACCAATTTCAATATAGTTCTGACAACATACAGCACAAAAATTTACCCATATACATGCTGACGGAATCTTTACAAATAAAAGACAGGCTAACTCTAAGGGACACACTGGGCCCTCCATTCCATAGCTGGTTCTCCTACCTTCAAATAAGACATGCAATAGTGGAATGCACATATAAAAATGATTGTCTGCGCATGCTTTATCCCTTTGAACAACTGTGTACAAATATAGATATTGGAAGAGCGCACCTATCCATCTCATATAGAATACTAAAAAACTCTACCCTTCACGAGCTTCCCACATTTACCCAGCTATGGGAGTGCGAACTTCAAACCCAACTCCCAAGAGAGGCTTGGAGGAGAGCCTTCCGCTTAACTCATACAGCCTCTATCTCTCTAACTATGGCAGAATCAAATAAAAAAATTCTCTCACAGTGGTATCTGACCCCACATAGATTACACGAGATATTCCCGGGGGCAAACTCGGGCTGCTGGAGACGATGTGGCGAGGTTGGTACTCCATCCCACATATGGTGGTCTTGCCCAGTGCTCTTACAATTTTGGTCTGAACTCGAAAGAAGCATTAATCACACACTAAGCACACAGTTAGCCCTCTCGGCCCCTATGATTCTACTTAACCATATTCCCAATGTGGGATGTGCATTTCGTAAAAAATTATTACAAATTCAGCTTACAAGTGCCAAACGCATTATCCCTAGACTATGGAAACAGCAGCAACCACCCACACTTCAACAATGGGAAGCCGAGGTGGACTATGTCTTGTCTCTGGAAAAAAGACATTCATGCTTTGCAGGCAAAAAAGATTTTATACTTAATGTTATCTTTCTTTGGGAACAAAGGACGAGACAATAAATGACTATCAGGTGAATCTAAACCTAATAATAAGCAATCAGACTTTACACAGAGAGGTTTCCCCCTTCCCTCCCTCCCGACCCTTTCCCTAAGACTCCTCTACATTTCTGTTTCTATTCCTAACTTTATAAATCTTTACTATACACAACAAACTTATTTAACGGTCAGTTAATGAGTAAACAGTTGACCTTATTTCCAATCATCCTTTTTTATAACAAATTCCCCCAGTAATGATAATTAAAGGGAAATTGCAACGCAAATTGATAATAGACAGGCTATGTTTACCCTTATGCCTTTGTTATATGAGAATTTGTATGTTTGCATAAGTTGTTATGGAATATGTTAAAAAATTTCAATAAAAATTATTTAAAAAAAAAAAATAAGTGTTCCCAACATTGCAGTTAATTTGTGCACATGTTCTAACTATATAATTAGGACAGCTGGTGTCAACTTCTGTAGGCGTGTCATTGCGCAATATTGCGAGAAGTACCACATGACCATCGCCTATGGAAGAGGAAGAACCTGCGGCCCAGGCTCCCCACGTACAAAAGAAAGAACCGGTGGCCCTAAGTATACAGTTTGATCGTGTGCACAAATTAACTATTTAATGAGCACAATTTAACTGTAACATTGGGAATACTTAACTATTTTGTGCGCACGCAACTATCAGTAAGGCGTGCACACAAAATAGTTAAATAGTGGTAACTGCTTAATATAATGTGCTCCCAATGTACAACATTGTGATCATGGTATATTACAGAAGGGGAACATTATGATTTTTATTTGCAGAGTGACACCAGAAGGGCTCTGTATAGTTATAATAGCAATGTTACCTCAACTTTTAAAGCTTTAAAGAAAATAACATTTAAATAAAATGTTTTTAAACAATTTGTCATGTTATATCTTTACCTGGTTATACAGATAAACTGTTTATGTACGTAAAATACATGCATTAAATACATTTATTGACAGCAACATTATTCTGTTACACAATTAAAAAAATAATGTATTATTTTGACTTGAGTGTCCCTTCAAATCCCCCAAAAATGTATGATTCAAATAGAGCAGCAGTTTTAAGACACTTTCCAATTTACTTCCATTATCAAACTTTGCAGTCTTTTTAAATATACACTTTCTGGGGAACAAGATCCTACTGAGCATGTGCACAAGCTCACAGGGCATATGTTTACTAGTCTGTGATTGGCTGATGTCTGTCACATGATACAGGGGGCTAGAAAATGGTAGAAAAAAATAATTTATCATAAATATTTTGGGGTAGATTTATCAATGTCTGTCCGTCATGATACGCTGTAGCGTATCATGTCTGAGAGACATCGCTGAATGCGGAAAGCTAGCATATTCTAGTGATCTGCTTTTGCAATGCCGCCCCCAATCAGCCGCTAGCAGGGGGTGTCAATCAACCCGATCGTATTCACACATATTAATTATGCAATTCTACTGCACTGAGTGGTCCTTTAACTTGTCTAGAAGGAATCAGAATCACATAACAGGTGGGGATGTTGCCTTCAGTAGCCAGGGTGGGCAGTCAGTACTGCAGTAATTAGCGTTAGGGCAGGGAAGCAGACACAGATTTACCCCAGGGGTATATACCATATGCAATATATCAGAATTTAGACTGGAATTCTTTAAAATGTGTTACAGCTCAAGTGAAACCTGATGTCATTTTTCATGATTCAGATAGAGCATCCCATTTTAAACAACTTTCCAATCGTTTATCAATTTTGCGACATTCTCTTGGTATCATTTATTGAAGAAGCAGAAACGCACTGCTGGGAGTTAGCTGAACACGTTAGTAAGCCAATAATAAAAGGTATATATGTGCAGCCGCCAATCAGCAGCTAGATTCCACCTCATGAGCCTACCTAGGTATAGTTTTCAACAAAGTGAACAAAGCAAATGAGATAATAGAGGAAAATTGGAAAGATGTTTAAAATTGTATTCTCTATTTGAATCATGAAATATTTTGGGGGGGATTTCATGTCCATTTAACTATGTGCAGACTGTCTATCCTTAGCATTTAGTCACTTTTCTCCTATTTTAGCAATCTCTTCCTTTGAAAAAATGTCTCTTCTATAATTCTCCCCTCACAACACATCTCTCATCTACCTCCTTCCATCTCTGTAAGGTTGTATTTTATACATTTAAGTTTTATGTAAACTTATTTTTTATTACGTATATAACTATGTTAGTCCATATACTTACAAAAAAAGTCAGCAGCGAATAATAATAATACCATTTGTTAGTGCTATGTGCAATTAGTAATTTCTCAACACAAATCTATTACATACGTATATTCAAACAGCTATTCATGAGAATATATTGGCAACTATGTACCTTATAGGAATTTTATTGAATTATTTTGAAAACAGGTTCAGCAGAAGCTGGGATCCATTTCTGGTAAAACCAGTGTTCGATGAGGAAGAGAAAACATCAAAATTTGTTATAGGACTTATTAAGATTATTTGTACCATAGTTGGACTTCTGGTTTTAATTTCTGGAGCTTTAAGCAAGGTATGATTTATGCTTATTATTATTTTGAGGATTCCTCTCATTTGTATTTTGCATGCATTATTTTATCATTAATCCTCTTTTAATAATCACTACAACATTTACAAAACAAGAAACATATTCAAGTTAAAAGCTATATATATATATATATATATATATATATATAAAATCCACCAAAATATTCAGTATAGAAACGAAAGGTAACAAAAATAAATAACCTGTAAAGTAAATTGTGTTAATATCATGAAACAACGTGTACTTAATTAAAACATAATTCTGTTATGGATTAAGCAGATATTAACCATTCATTATTTTCTTTTTAGGCTTCTCTATTACTTCTGATAATGATGAATGGAGATTATTCATTGCATGTTTCAAATAAACCGTTGGCAGCCATTATCATTGGAGCAGTGTTGGTAGCACCAAACGTACTAACGTTACTTAAGAGCCTTTGGAAGGTTTCATTTACCACTTCTTCATGCCCTCCTAGAAAAGACTTGTTCATGGTAAGGTCACTTTAATGGCATTATAGATAACAGCGGAACCTCACATTTTGCAATACTATTCTAGGATAATAATATTAGTTTGTGTCTATTAAGATTTTATTTATCCTAGGACCAGTTGAATAAATTGGTCCTCCAACTTTTTTTTAATTAGATTTCATTTCAATAAAGTTTATCTCTGATTGAAAACATAATATTAGACATAAAATGGACACTTTAGGCCAGTGGTTTTCACCCTCCCCAGGGGGGGCAATAGAGCATTTAAGGGGAGGTGCAGGACCAGTGACACTTTACACTATCCAATGGAAACCACAAGCAACAGCTGATGGTGTTAATGCCTCCCTTGGAATATAATTGGGGGTTATACACTCTTTCCATGATTGCAAGCACTTGTGAGTTTTTGGTAAATAGTATAATAGAGACACTGAGTGCACCCCTACCATTTTTGTTTTTATAGCTAAAATTTAAGATACTAATATTGATTTACCATAACCACTAGAAAACATATAGATAAAATGTCTGTCTATTGACCAATCACTCTATCAATCTTTTTATGTATCTATAAATAATCTGTAGTGATTTCATTAGTAACTGATTTGTGTTTCTTTCTACAGGTTTGCCTTACTCAGAGCTTAGTTGCCCTTGGAACATCAATGCTGATATTAGTGGCAATGCCTCACTTCAACATTATAAGCAACATCATGATCCTTAACAGTGTCTGCTTGATTCCTTCATTTTTTCAAATAATTGACCATGTTAAGAGGCCAACTTGGAAATTGACTATTCCAATTTTATCTGTAGTGTTTCTCATAGCTGGCTACATAATGTTCTTTATAGGATATATCAACATGAACCTTCCAAACATCTATATCTATATCATAATCGCATTGATTGCAGCATTTTTAATATCCATAAATTGGGTTAAATTTGTTACAGATATCTTTGACCAGAAGAATGACTGCAAAAATATGTTGTACATTTTCAGCAGTCTGGTTAGAATCCTTGTGACTGCAGTTTTTGTAGGAAGCTATATTCCAATTATTGGGGAAGACTGGTCTAAGATAAAACTTGCTACGGCTAAGGAACTTCACCTAGTGATCAGCCTCTTTTGTATCCAAGCTGGGACTTCTGTAATTTGTCATTGGTTTGGAGTTGTGGCATGTAAAATGCATTCAGTTCGAAGAAGTTTTGCTTTGCCTCTAGTGACTACTCCCATTGCTGTTATTATTGCAGTTTTTTGCATTTTTTTTACTTCGGAAGCAGCTAAACAAAGCACTGGTGGGACAGGATATTTAAACATTTCTGTTCTGTACAACAAAATTAAAGTAAATGACAGCCTCAGTGTGGCCCAAAATCTATTCATGGAAGTGTCCAATAATTTATGTCAAACATTGTCTTTCAGCAGTGTTTCAAATCTTGTTATCATAGGCCTAGCTGCACTATGTTGGTACATTGGGTTCATCCTTTGCACTAGCAATGTTTGGAAGTTAAAATTACAAAGGATAGAAAGGACAACTCAGCTTTTTATACTCCGCTTATATGAAGCCGCTTTTGTCGATCAATCAATGTTGCTTAACGTAAGAACTCAACCAATAGAAACTGAACAAAATGAAGACAACAGGAGGTAATTACAAGATGATACTGAAAATACCAGTAGCTTGTTTATGACATATGCTAAGCTTTGAAGACATGAAAGGGGTAAAGAAAGGCGACCAGTGGCATATTATGGTTTAGGCCAAATAGGACTGTACCTAGGGCAGCAGATTATGGAGGAAGCAAATTTGGAAGGGTCAAGTCATGATGCTTTCATTACTTCAATAGTCTCCAAAATTATTTATTGATTTATTGCAAATTTGTGATTCATGGTGATCTAGTGAGGGCATGTGACCCCCTGTGTATCTCTGGCATCTGACAGTAAGAAACATATAAGACAAAAAGTTTAAATGATTGGAGATGGGAATTCAAGGATAGCAGATTTTCATTACCTAGCATAGCCCAAACACTACATACACCACTAAAGGCAATGGAGCCGATTTATGAAGCAGTCAAGCTCGTCGGAATCATAAGACCGCTGCTCCTTAACTCGTCTGCCACCTCTGAGGCAGTGGACTGCAATCAGATGGCCGCGAATGTGCAGGGGGTATTGCACAAGCATTTCACGCTACAACGGATCATGTCTGCCCAACACTTGATAAATCGGCCCCAATGGGTCAGTGATTGTTTATTGTATACAAAAAAAAACACATTTTATAGTTTGTAATTAGCCATTTATATCTTATTGTGCTTCATAAATGTTACATTGAACAAGAAAAACATGTGAGATTGTTGCATGTAATCTATGAAATCTAATGAATTAGATAAAAAATATAGCTCAGGATAAGATCCAAATGTAAATGTTTACTAGATAAAACAGCTTATTTATATGACAATTATATCATAATATTTTTGTCTGCTAATCTTTCCCCCTATCTAAATCTATAGATATTTCCATAAGCACATACTGAGGTAAGCTCAAGATTGTAAACATGCTCTAAGCACTATAGTGGAGCACTATTGATAGCACAGGATGAGCTATCAATATCTTGGGCACGCTCGCAGAATAGCTCACAAATTGTTATAACAGGCAATAAGCGTGGCCTATACTTTCAATAGATAATGCAACCCTGCCTGCTAAACATCTCTCATATTACAAACATTTTGCGCAACTGGAGATATGAAGTAAAGTATAACAAAATACATGTAAAATATATTAAAATAAAGTATTACACTCATATAGTTATGCATTTTAAATGTCCCTTTAAATCAGCTTTGATTTCCAAAATTTCAGAAACTCATCATCAGTTAAAGGTTTGCTCCTTTTTATAATGCTTTACAAAATTTATAGAAATATATATTTATTATTCTGTTTCATTTTCTTACAGATCTCAGGACAAAGTCATGATCTATTTGTGCGCTACCATGTGGCATGAGACATTTGATGAAATGCTAAAGATTATGACATCATTGTTCAGGTATTCTCTTTATTTGCCAACAAAGTAGTAGAAGTAGCCTAATTTGACAGTTCACTGGTGAAAAAAAGTAATATAAAAACTGGACATGGCAAAACATTCTACAGGCGTGATCTTTTTTTTTCAAATGTATACACATAATTAATGTTTAAAAGTGACTGACAAGATATAGGACTCCATTTACCAAGCTAAGAGCGACCTGAAATGCTAGTTGATTAGCAGCAGTCTGTCCACGACATTTTAGGAGGCTGATTGAAATCATTTCAATCTGATCAGATTGGGATGATTGACAGCCCCCTCTTGTGTGCGATTGGCTGCATGCAAGCAGGGGGTGACATTGTACAGCGGATTGTGCAATGATAAATGCGCGTAGCATACTGCTGCCCACTTGCAGTGAGGCTATGTGAATAAGGTTCTTGATAGCGAACCTTGTCCACCCGCTGAATGTTAAATGGAGTCCATAGTCTACTTATGTCTGTACAGGAAACAACACAGTTAGTTATCTCTGCAAATGTTTAAGATTGTCACAAACTTAAAGAGACATTAAATTGCTGACAACTACAGTAGGATGATCACTACTCATTGTGCTATTGATTTCCTTCTGTATCTGCAGCTTTTTATAGCAACATAACTTTAACAAGCCTCATGGAAGATATTTTAGAAATACACTGATCAAATACAATATGGTTAATTCTGACAATTAAATATTGGTAGTAAACTAAACCACAATAAGATTGTTTTAAAAAGTGATATTACATTTAAAATTTAAAAATATCAAAATACAGTTTAAAATTTAAACATATCAATTTACAAATTTAGAACTTGCTTTTCTGCAGTTTGCTGGATATTTACATAGATTAACATTTGCTAAATTGTTTAAAATGAAATTGCTGTAAATTATGTTTTAAAAATTCTTTTTATTAATAATTATTGTACATTTTCTATTTGTTAAAGGACCAGTCAACACAGTAGATTTGCATAATCAACAAATGCAAGACAATGCAATAGCACTTAGTCTGAACTTCAAATGAATAGTAGATTTTATTTTTGACAATTTTAATAGTTATGTCTATTTCCACTCCCCCTGTACCATGTGACAGCCATCAGCCAATCAAATGAATATACGCTTATTCTGTGAATTCTTGCACATGCTCAGTAGGAGCTGGTGACTCAAAAAGTTTAAATATAAAAACACTGTGCACTTTTTTTAATGGAAGTAAATTGTAAAGTTGTTTGAAATCGCATGCTCTATCTGAATAATGAAATTTTAATTTTGACTTGAGTGTCCCTTTAACTATGTATTATGTAGTTTTTGTAATCTACCATCATGATGTAAGTTTTCATCATGTCCCTGATGATCAAAGAATTCTCCATCTTGTAGATAAATTACAATGCAGATTTCATAGGGGCTGAACTCACTGAATGCTAAAAATTTTTTTTTTTCATTTCTGTATATAAAGAAGAAATAAGCCAAGTGCAATATAGCACTGCATGACAAGAAAGTTTTGTTACACTTTGTTCTTTGTACTTTATATTACTTTACACTTCAGATGCGGTCCTTTCAGTCGTATTGCATTTAAGCTTTCCACTTTCTCTTTTATATTTTAATATATTTAGATTTAGATCTAGCAGTGATTTTACAATTTCTGAATATGTTTTGAAAATTTTTGTGTTACAAATTAGAATTATACTTTGTATAATTTCTGTGTATCTTTTACAAAATACATTTTACTTTGTATTTGCTCCATTGTAAACTTAAAACTGACAGTTTC
The DNA here is from genome assembly GCF_027579735.1 of Bombina bombina. NCBI lineage: Eukaryota > Metazoa > Chordata > Amphibia > Anura > Bombinatoridae > Bombina > Bombina bombina. The sequence continues at coordinate 759,263,691 of NC_069502.1, read as the reverse complement.
AGAAAATGGAAGGGACAGGGCAATTCCCTGGGCTGAACAGAGGATTTCCCAGATGTTTGAAGCTCTTTCACATTTCTTGAGAAATTATGTAAGCATTTTAAACAAGCTGATCCGACTTATTTATCTCGTCAGCTGTATACAGTTGAATGTTGCTTAAAATTCAAAAAACATTTATTTTCAAGAACAGAAAAGTAATACATACTAAAATATAGACAAAGGTAAGTTAAATTGTAGTGAAAACATTTCAGTTTAATTTGTAATTGATGCAAACTGAGCATTTATATCAGCTCCAGGTGTTCTCCAGTTACATTCTCTCGCCAATGTGAAATTTTGTATCCCAGAGAGCTTCATTACTTTTTACAGAATACAGTTCTTGTCTCCCTGGAACTACCAGGTTTCACCCTTTTTGTTAGAAAATTCAGGGAGTTCAACCCCTGTGAAGGCTGCACGATACTTTCTCTCCAAACCAGAGACTGTTTGATTATCTTGCCCATAAAAATTAATGAAGCGACTTCCGGTGGGAGGGGCATCGGGCTGGAAGCAGGACACAGGAGCTCCGCAACTTCGTCTCCAACTTTATTCTTTACACCGCTTCCAGCCGACCCCTGTGCCTCAGCATTGCTTGTTAAAGCGGTTTTAATGCCGCTACCGCATCGGGGCTACAAGATATCCCTGCACAAACGACTTTAACATCAGTCCTAGCCCACGGAAGACAGGAGGAAGAAAAGGGCGCGAATGGCGCCATATTGGAGACAAAAAAGTTTTACATCCCGGATCCCCCCCCCTCTCGCAGCTGCATATATCGCCCAGCACAGGGACATTGGAAAAGGCTGCATCTCTACACAGCTCCTTTTATGAGAGTGCTGGCTGGTCGGATTGATTTGAAGAGAGCGACTCTGCTGGTGGCCGGTCTGGGTGAGCTATATGGGGGCTGTACTGTCTTTGCACTACATGACAAGAGACGCTCAGTTAATTTAACCTGTTCCTTATTAATTTGGATGCACAAGACACCATTGCGGAGAGGGGTGACATCTTATGCACTGTTTTTGCACATACTGGAACTTTCCACACATTACTGCTGTTCCTACTGGTTCTTGGATGTTTTTTTTTCTACAAGGTACCTTGTTGATTGCCCCTTTGCTATCTCTACATAAGCTATCGTTGCCTCCTGGTGGGCTGTGACTGTGAGTGAAGAGGGAAGTTTATTTACTGCTGTGTGCCCCCTGAGATCTACTGCTGTTATTTGTTTTTCCAGACCCCATGCAGTTTGGTTTATTCTGCTTCTTTTTTGGAGAGTAACAGCACCAGCTAGTGAATAATATATATCTCTGCAAACTCATCATCCCCTTCTTACTTTATTCTATGAATGTTGATGATTATTTTCAAAGGTTGCCACCGCCTATAAAAAACACCATGAGTCAGAGATCTAAAAATCAAGATAAATGACAGCGGAACGCCATGGAAGCGCAAGTGACCGCCTCACTTTCTGATGTTGAGGGTCAGCCCTCAGGAGATCATATTTCATTGCTGCAGGAGCTTAAGGCATTTTTCTTGCCTAAAATGGACACTTTACAGGCTGGAGTGGACACATTGACCAGCGAGGTGCGTCTGTTCTCCACACGTTTGTCCGCGGCAGAGCAGAGAATCTCTGGTGTTGAAGATAGGCAACAAGAATCCGATATATCCTTAAAACACCTGCTGAAGCAAAACCAACAGCTTCAAGACAAAGTGGAAGATCTAGAAAATCGCAGTAGGCGAAATAACCTAAGGATTATTGGAGTTCCGGAATCTATCAAGGATAAAGATTTATTGGAATTTGCTGCCATCACTCTGCCTAAACTCCTGGGAATGCCTCAGGATTGCATACCGCTAGACATTGAAAGATCACACCGCATAGGCCCAAACAGATACCTGGAAAACTCCAGGGAGAAGCCACGCCAAGTCATCTTTAAATGCCTGAACTTTCAGGACAAGCTAGCCATCCTTAGAGCCTACAGAGCAGCGAAAGAAGTCACCTATGAAGATCGCCGTCTCCTGTTATTTCAGGACTTCTCTGTGGAGGTTACTAAGAAGCGAAGGGACTTTGCATCAATCTGTTCCAACCTACATGATCAGGGGAGAAGATTTGCCCTTATGTTTCCTGCTACATTAAAGATCCAAACTACGTCTGGTCCTAAAACCTTCCATATTCCAGCAGCAGCACAGGCCTTCCTGGCATCGGAGCGAAGACAGGACAATGGCTGAGAACTCGGAATTAAGTATCATTGTTTCAAACTTAGCTCACACTGTATTTCAGGATGAATGCTATTTTTTTTTTACAGGGGTTACTCTTCTTGCTGCTTGGTCCACTCCAGAACCTATACACCTGGGGTCGGGGATTGGGGCGCTGCCGCGCCGGGGTGTTGCTAAGCCGAAACCTATGGTCCTTCTCAAAAATGTCTGACCGTGATTATTCCCCCCCCTGGTTGCGGTGGCGCCCCTCTCCCTGCCTTCACATGCTGTCTGGATTGTGTGGGACCCAAAGTCTCACAGATGTTCTATTTAATTTGTTATTGTATTGTTTCTGTTGTTCTTAATTTCTATATGCATGACTGTTTTCTTTTATTGGTTTTGCTTTGCACCTTATGCTTCATTGGCCTGTATGTAGTGCAGGGGTTTCTATGTAAATATCTAGTACTCTATGGCCTGTGTCACCCTGTGCACATGAATAACCTCATACTCCTGCCCCCCTTTGAAACCCCTCAGAGAAGAGTATTTCTTGAAGTGAGACATGTCACCCATATACTCCCTCATATTGTATTGTCCTTTAGCCTTCCCCCTGGGAGTGGATCTGTGGATTCACATCATTGGGTTATTCCTTTTGTCATGGGAAATCTCTCATACCCACAGCCCAGATGCATTTATACTCCCTTTTGGCTGTTATTTCAATCTGCTGATGTTAATATGTTCTGGAGAATATTGTATTGCATTATTTATGCCTTTCTCTGTATTCGCTTTTTTTTTAGAGGTTCTGATGCCGCTGCCTGGACGCCTCTGGTCTCCCCTACAGATCTGCATCATTGTAACTTGAAGATCTACTTGCTTTGTCGCACCACTGTAAGTCAGAAAGCACCTCACACTTCTCATGCACCAATGATCCGAACAAATTTGCACCATCTATCCTGGGAGGGACACATACTCTTTCACATAGTTGTAAGTCTTTTTACATTTCCTACACTCTATATGCTGATACTTGAGTTAGGCAGGGTTGACTTTCCTGATAGCTTGCTTTTTACCTGCATGAGCTTTATAAATGACCACCCCTTGTAGGATTGTCTCCTGGAATTTAGGGGGCATCTCGTCCCCTGCAAAAAGGAGTTTAATACTTCAACACTTAAAATCGCTCCGTGCCGACATAGCTCTGCTCCAGGAGACTAAATTGACGGCAGAGGAGCATGAGAAGTTGAAATCTCGCTGGGTAGGTCACATTATATGTTCCCCTACAGAGGGTAGGAAAAGAGGGGTGGCCATTTTAGTACGGAAAGGTCTTGCAGTTTCCTTTTCCAAATTAGAAATAGACCAGAGAGGCAGATTTATTGTTGCTTTTTTCCATATTGACAACTTTACTTTCACCTTATGTAATGTGTATGGCCCCAACGTATTTGACTCTACCTTTTGGACTGACTTGTTAGCGATCCTCTCTACATACGATGCTCCTATAATCATGGGGGGTGATTTTAACTTGGCCCAAGCTCTCCCACTAGACAGATTCAGGGATCCTACTGTTTCGGGGGTCTCTGGGGCGCATACAGGTAGATATAAGCGTGAAGCAAAACTAATTACATCCTTTAAGGACACCTTGGACTTGTTGGATGTGTGGAGGGCAAGAAACCCAGATGGCAGAGATTATACATGCCTATCAAAGACACATCATACTATGTCTCGCATTGACTACTTTTTAACCTCCTCAGCCATAACACCACAGGTTTATTCTTCTGACATAGGACAGATTACTATTTCGGATCATGCCCCAATCACTTTGGTTTTGCACCCACAACCTCCCAGGCCTTTCACCAGGTCTTGGAGGTTCCCTTCCCATCTGTATAACAATATAGATTTTCGTAGGCACCTTAAAGCCTCTTGGACGCATTATGCATCAGACAATGCCGCTCATATTAACACCCAAGACTTATTCTGGCATGCTTCAAAAGCAGTAATGAGAGGCCACATAACTTCTTTCTCAGCGCATTATAATCAGAGTCTTAAAAAAGTGGATAGGGATCTTCTTTCCCAGCTTACAGATTCTTATAACAACTATCTATCTAACCCCACACCCTCGTCCAGGAAATCCTATTATGACCTCAAACAAACTAGAGACACATTCCTAGCTCAGCGAGACAACAAACTCAATATTCACAGACAAGGCCGTTATTATAGACACGCCAACAGGGCCGGTAAACTGCTAGCCAATCTAGTTAAATCCTATACCCCCAAATCCCACATCCTTGCCATTAAAGCACAGGGCCAGTTAACCACTAATTCTAAGGAAATAATGTCTGAATTTGTAGACTATTACACATCTCTGTACTCTAAACAAAAAATTGATTTAGAGGCAAAGCAACGTTTCTGGGAGGCGGTGCAGCTGCCGGCTCTGACTGACGAGCAGACTTCACTCCTTAACTCACCAATTCAGCCGCAGGAAGTACTAAAGGCCATGCGTCATAGTAAATTAGGAAAGGCTGCAGGTCCGGATGGCTTACCTGCAGAATATTATAAATTGTTAGATGAGGAGCTCGCCCCAATCTTGTCTTCGTTATTTTCAGCCTACTTAGCAGGCAGTGAAAAGATGGACTCTAGATTTTCTAAGGCTAATATCTGTCTTTTGCTCAAGCCAGACAGGGATCCTACCCAAACTGCGTCATACCGTCCAATTTCCCTACTAAACGGGGACTACAAATTATTATCAAAAATCCTGGCGGACAGGCTGGCTTGTGTTCTGCCTTCTATAGTCCATACGGATCAGACTGGCTTCGTAAAGGGTAGATCTTCAGTAGTAAACATCAGAAAAACCATTGGTATCTCTGCACATTATTGGTACAATTCTCACTCACATTCTCCCTCCCTTCTGCCAGATGCTTGCCTTTTGGCGCTTGACGCTGAGAAGGAGTTTGATAGGATTGAGTGGGATCACCTACACACTTCCTTGATGCATTTTGGTATAGATGGGAACTTTTCTAACTTTCTTCAGAGGCTGTACTCTGCTCCCAGGACTTCTCTCATAATCAATGGTGGGCTCTCCGATTCTTTTACTCTGCAGAGAGGTACGAGGCAGGGGTGTCCGCTCTCTCCTCTCCTTTTCGACCTGGCCATCGAACCGCTAGCATCATTTATCAGACAACACTGTGCGGGATTGGATGTGGGTGGACAAAGACATCACTTGTCACTATACGCAGAGGACCTGTTGCTCTTTGTGGGAGACCCTCTGAGAAATCTACACCCCCTCATGGATATTATTAATAGCTTTGGTACATTCTCAGGTTATAAGATTAACGTGGATAAGTCCGAGGTCACTTGGTTGCAAAATAATGGTAACATGTCCCTAGCGGATACAGGTCTTAGGACTACCGACGGTAGCTTTAAATATTTAGGCATAGTTATCCATGTAAACCCCCATAAATTATACTCTCTAAACATTAGTGGTATTATTCATGGCATCAAAAGAATGATGCAGGGTTGGTTAAGGCTTCCCCTTACTCTTTCGGGTAGAGTACACCTCTTTAAGATGGTTGCTCTGCCCAAACTTCTTTATCCGTTACAAATGCTGCCACTTCTTTTAACTCAGCGGGATGCCAGTTCCTTGCAGGCTTCTGTTGGGAATTTCATTTGGCAGGGTAAGAAGCACAGAATCAGCAAAACTCGTTTGGTAATGCCACCGGGTGGGGGCGGACTCCGCCTCCCGAACATCTGCTGGTATAATTGGGCTGCCTTGTCCAGATTCGTACTGGACTGGTTGGTGGGAAATGAATGTTACACTGTTCCTGGCTTGGAGTCTGCCCTTATTAAGCCACTGCATCTGGCCTTTTTGCCTCATGCTGACCTTAGATCCTTGTCTCCTTCTGTCCAGAACCATATACTCTTTAGGGATCCCCTGAGAGCCTGGGCAAAAGTTTGTAGGCTATGGGGGATGCAACGTTCGGTGAGTAAGTATCTTCCAATTCAGGGCAACCTTAATTTCCTGCCTGGATACACCACTAAGATATTTCAACTGTGGCAGCAGTCACAGCTCACTAGGCTTCATCAACTTCTTCACCCTTTGACCTTTAAGATAGTGTCATTTCAGGACTTGCAGATCCATTTTGGCCTCCCATCTACCCACAAGTTTGCATATTTCCAATGCAGACATTATATTTTTCAATTAGTTACAGCAGGTCTACTATCTAGGGAAACATCTAATTTAGATAGGCTGTGTGTCTTGGCAAAATTGGGCACCTTCAGACTCTCCCATACCTATAACCTTCTACTCCACCACTTTGAGAACTCCACTCTACGTGGGATTGTATTGAAGTGGTCGCATTATGGGGAGTTGGTTGTCGACACGGACTTGGTTGCAGCAAGCTTTGAGAAGGCAAATCTTTGTACTGTCTCTGCTAATCTGAGAGAGCCTCATATGAAGTTCTTACACCAGGCTTATGTCACTCCTAGTATGCGCTCTAAATGGGTACCTGGGGCTCAGAATCTTTGTAATAAATGTAGTTTTGACTCCCCTGACTGGATCCATTTGTTATGGGAATGCCCTAAGATACGGAGCTTCTGGCATAAAATTTCCTATTGGCTCACCAAATTGACTAAACAAAGGGTACCCCTCACACCTCATCATATTATTTTTTTAATTCCAAAAGACAGGACTTTCATACATGACATTTTTATTACTACGGTTCTCATGCTAGCCAAACAGATCATCCTACAGGAATGGGTGAACAACCGGTCCTTACCCTTTCAGCAACTACTCAGGAAAATACACAATCAAATGCTAATAGAGCAGGCAGATACTAAGGGAGATCCTGAGAAGAGAATAAAGCGCTTCCTTCTTAAATGGGAGGCTTACCTACTACATCTCCCAGCAGTCGTGAGGGATAGAGTTATTTTACCCTTTAAAAATAGCTTGTATGCCTTAAACGAGAATCTTAGGGGTAATTGGTGTATATCCTCTGATTGGGTCCTGCTTTACTCCCCTTTGTGCACATAACTGGAAATATAGCTACATCATAGACTTTCTTGGGAGCCTCTCTGGGCTCCTACTGTTTTCTTCTTGCGGATCTGTGTGGGGGGATCCGGAGGTGTTCTGGGTAAGTACGGTTCCCATTTTAGATCATGTGTTTTTTGTTAATATGTTTCTTTTTTTGTTTGTAAGAAAAACTCAGAAAATTTTGGATCCAATTTGCATGCATGAAATCTGCATCTTATTTGTCACCTTGTACTACAGTCTTTGTATTACTATTTTATATGTATTTGTTTATGACCAAATATTTGAACTTTTGTGACTGTTATTCCCATGCATGCCTTGGATCTTCTTATAAATAAAGTTATTAAAAAAAAAAAATTAATGAAGCACTCTGGGAAACTAAAGCTGACAGTTTTTCAGTTTTATTTTAAATAGAAGAAATGCAAAGTGCAATGTAATTTGTTATAAATACACATAAATAAACAAAATATGATTCTAATTTGTTAAAGTTACGCAGAAGCTATAAAAGCATAATCAGAATTTGTAAATTCATAATCCTAAATACACTGCTGTATACGAAATAGTGCAAAGTTTAAATGTAATACAATTTAATCTGAAGTGTAAAGTATTATAAAATACAAAGCATTGTGTAAATGCAGCAGAACGGTCATGTCATTCAGTGCTATATTGCACTGGGATGGCCTCTCCTTCACATACAGAAATGCAGGGAATGCCCCTTGGAGAAGTATAGCAAAAGTTGCCTTTTGAAAACTTCACTAGGGATCTCTAGGTGCTGAAGGATCATTTTATATCATCTCACCTGAACGGAGAGCTTTTGATCATCAGGCTCTAAATATCCAAATTCTGTTATAATTAGTCATCTCATTGATTTTTGTGTGTAATAGATTTGGAAATACTGTTTTATTATGTTTTCTTTTTGTTCTCTTGGTAACTTTATTTGAAAAGAAAGAATGTAAGCTTAGGAGCCGGCCCATTTTTGGTTCAGCACTTGCTGATTGGTGGCTTAATATAGTTAAATACAAGTAAGACACATTTCTTTGCCATCTTTTGTAATACAATATGCTTTGCATGTTCTCCTGTTATCCTTTTGCTTTAGATTGGACAAATACAAAGCTCTTAAAAACAAGGAAGCTTTTGATTTTGAAGCACATATTTATTTTGATGATGCTTTCACTGATGTTTCCGAAGACCAAACTGGAAAGAAGACAAGAAGCGTCAACAGCTATGTAGAATGTCTTGTGTCTGTGATTGAGGAAGTGTACACGTAAGATGATAATAATGGAATAAATTTATATCTATATATTGATTTTATCTGTCTTTCTGTATGTCAGTCTGACTCATCTATCTGTCTATCTATCAGTTTAATTATTATTATTGGTATCAGTATCTGTCTGTTTCTATCTATCTATCTAGCTACCAATCTATATCAACCTATCTATCTGCTGTCAATTGTATTATTATTGTTTTTGTCATCATTATCTGTCTACTTTTAATTCTATCTATCATCCGTCTATCTATCTATCTATCTATCTATCTATATCTAGCTATCTATCTATCTACCTACCTACCTACCTATCTGCCTCTCTATCTTAAACTGTGTCAGTTTAATTTGATTGAATTTTTAGTATTGTTATTTCATCATTATCTATTTTTCATGCTATTAATCAATCTGTCTGTCTAGCTAGCTAATTATATTAAACTGTGAGCTTAAGATAGCTTAAGCTTGCATAGCTTAATTTAATTGCATTGTTATAATAATAGTAATAATAATAACAAGAAGCAATCATATTGTATCCTCTCTTATGGAGTAGAGCAGATTCTCTCTGAAATATAGTGTTTGTTTTGCATTATTTAGGAGAATGTTTATTTTTATGATATCAATATACAATTAACTCCATAAATAATAATACATCTCAATAACATTTGAGTCTATACTAATGCAATCTTACAACCCAGCAACCAAGATTAAAAATGTATCAGAACACATTATACATCTTTTCTTTTTTCTTCTTGTGCTTATAGTTCCTTTATGACTTCTCAAATAATTTCCTTTGATATAAGTCAATGCAATTTTGTATTTCAGTGTGTTCACATTTGACAAACGTGAAGAGCTTTCTAAGAAAAATACCACATATGTTGTACAGCAGAAGATTATAGCGACACCTTATGGCGGTCGGCTGTGCTACACACTTCCACATGGAAACTTCCTATATGTACACCTGAAAGATAAACATAGAATCCGACATAAGAAGAGGTGGTCTCAGGTATTAATACATTGATAAGGTTTTGTTTCTGGAATTACTGTAAATTTAAACTGGCTTTCTTTAAAACCTTAAAAAAAATCATGTAAATAATTAAAGGGACACTGAACCCAATTTTTTTTCTTTCGTGATTCAGAAAGAGCATAACATTTTAAGCAACTTTCTAATTTACTCCTATTATCACATTTTCTTCATTCTCTTGGTATCTTTATTTGAAATGCAAAAATGTAAGTTTAGATGCCGGCCCATTTTTGGTGAACAACCTGGGTTGTTCTTGCTGATTGGTGGATACAAAAAGTGCTGTTTAGAGTCCTTAACCCAAAAAAAAAGCATAGATTCCTTCTTTTTCAAATAAAGATAGCAAGAGAATGAAGAAAAATTGATAATAGGAGTAAATTAGAAAATAGGAGTAGATTAGAAAAAATTTGGGTTCAGTGTCCCTTTAAAATGATGATAACGTTTATGATGTTGCTCGATAGATTATTAATCGGTGTCTTGTGTTTCATATGCATGCATATTTTATACCTTTAAAGGGATACTGAACCCAATTTTTTTCTTTCATGATTCAGATAGAGCATAAAATTTTAAGCAACTTTCTACTTTACTCCTATTATCAAATTTTCTTCATTTTCTTGGTATCTTTATTTGAAATGCAAGAATGTTAGTTTAGATGCCGCCTTATTTTTGGTGAACAACCTGGATTGTTCTTGCTTATTGGTGGATAAATTAATCCACCAATAAAAAAAGTGCTGTCCAGAGTACTGAACCAGAAAAAGCTTAGATGCATTCTTTTCAAATAAAGACAGCAAGAGAACAAAGAAAAAATGATACTAGAAGTAAATTAGAAAGTTGCTTAAAATTGCATGCTCTATCTGAATCACGAAAGAAAAAAATTGGGTTCAGTGTCCCTTTAACATGCAAATATATATTATAATTTATTTTACAATATATAAATGTACCCCCCCTCCCAACTGGTCCCCCTTAATGTTCTATTTTTTTATTAGGGTGCCATTTAAAGCATTTAACTAGTTGTGCTTGTTGTTGAACAACTTGCTTACTTCAATGGACATCATGACACAGTAGATCAACACACGTGCTCTTTCTCCCAGAGTCTTGGTTATATCATTAAAGTGATAGTAAATTTCAGACTTTAAAAGGACAAGGCCATTTTTCAATTTCCAGGGTTATTTTTAAATTTCTGCGGTGTTTGTGTTTAGCTGTAATTTTCCTCTAACTCATTTACTGTACCCACACATATTATATACAGTTTTTCTCGCCACTAAATGGACTTTCTAATGATTCCATTATTTTCATCATATCTTATAATTTACTATTAAAAATATTATAAAATATGAGGAAAAAATGGAGAAAAAACACACTTTTTCTAACTTTGACCCCCAAAATCTGTTACACATCTACAACCACCAAAAAACAACCATGCTAAATAGTTTCTAAATTTTGTCCTGAGTTTAGAAATACCCAATGTTTACATGTTCTTTGCTTTTTTTGCAAGTTATAGGGCAATAAATACAAGTAGCACTTTGCTATTTCCAAACCACTTTTTTTCAAAATGAAGTTTACATTGGAACCCTGATATCTGGCAGGAATACCTGAATATCCCTTGACATTTATATATATATATTTTTTTAGAAGACATCCCAAAGTATTTATCTAGGCCCATTTTGGTATATTTCATGCCACCATTTCACCTCCAAATGCGATCAAATAAAAAAAAAAATTTTCACAAAACTTTTTCACAAATTTTTTCACAAACTTTAAGTTTCTCACAGAAATTATTTACAAACAACTTGTGCATTTATGGCATAAATGGTTGTAAATGCTTCTCTGGGATCCCCTTTGTTCAGAAATAGCAGACTTATATGGCTTTGGCGTTGCTTTTTATAATTAGAAGGCTGCTAAATGCCACTGTGCACCACACGTGTATTATGCCCAGCAGTGAAGGGGTTAATTATGGAGCATTTAGGGAGCTTGTAGAGTTAATTTTAGCTTTAGTGTAGTGTAGTAGACAACCCAAAGTATTGATCTAGGCCCATTTTGGTATATTTAATGCCACCATTTCACTGCCAAATGCGATCAAATTTAAAAAAAAACGTTAAATGTTTCGCAATTTTAGGTTTCTCACTGAAATTATTTACAAACAGCTTGTGCAATTATGGCACAAATGGTTGTAAATGCTTCTCTGGGATCCCCTTTGTTCAGAAATAGCAGACCCCCCTCCCAGATCACTTCGATTATGAATATTACAATTTTTATTCACCCTCTCTCCCACTAAATTTAAACAAATTGTTCCATACTGTAATGGTTCCCACCCACTCCCTCCCCGCGCACGCCCGCCTCCCCTGTGCACGCGCACACGTCCATGCGAGCCCCCCAGCTACCCCGCCCACCTCTGCACACAGAAAGCCATCGATGGCCGCCCACCCGCCTCCCACGTCGGCTCACACTCACCAACGATTGCGGCTATCGATGTCCGGTGCAGAGAGAGCCACAGAGAGGCTCTCTCTGCATCGGTTGGGGAAAAACTGTTATTGCAGGATACCTCGACATCGAGGCATCACTGCACTAACCGGAAAGCGCCTGGAATCGATCAGGATCACTTCCAGCCGCTTTAATCCCCAACGTCGTACAGGGTACGTCGCTGGTCTTTAAAGACCAGTTTGTGCAAGACGTACCCTGTATGACGTATGTCGTTAAGGGTTTAAGAAAGATGCAATGAAAAATATATTAGTGTACAAGCAAAACCTCATAATTCTTTTATATATATATATATATATATATATATATATATAGATAGATATAGATATATATATATTATAATACTATAAGACTTATAATCCTACTTGGTATCTTCTGTTTCTCTGCTCCCTTCATTTCCTCTTTTGGCTGGGCTGTGACATAGAGAGCAGTCCAACCCACTCTCTACTTAGGATTCCTAAGGGCCTTCAAAGGGCTGGACTTCAAGAGTGCCATATGACACACACACTGATTGGATGTTCATTAGAATTGTGATAAAAAAAAAAATAGAGTCTATCCCTGTGGATCAGCATAATATTGTAATGGAAACTTTACTTATATGGAGTTTGGTTAACTAAAGTTTACCATCACTTTCAATTTTAACAGTCATGCTAATTTGATAACCACTATTAAGTGATTTTATTTATGATGCAATTGATTGTTTTAATCTGAAATTATTAATATCAATACACAGTGCTTAACATATACGGTACATATTGAATGTAAAATTATTGTCTTTGTCTAATATGATACTATTTAATATTTTATCATTTGCAGATCATGTACATGTATTATTTGTTGGGATGGAAGTTATATCGGAAATATTTAAATTTATCAGACAAATCTGAACTTGAGGTAAGTTGTGCTGATAAATTCACTGAGAACATTTTAAATGGTTGTTGGGTTTAAATAACAAATATACGCCTAGATTTAGAGTTTGGCATTAGCCGTCAAAACCAGCGTTAGAGGCTCCTAACGCTGGTTTTGGGCTACCGCTGGTATTTATAGTCTTGTAGGTAAAGGTCTAACGCTCACTTTGCAGCCGCGACTTTTCCGTACCGCAGATCCCCCTATGCCATTTGCGTATCCTATCTTTTCAATGGGATCTTTCTAATGCCGGTATTTAGAGTCTTGGCCAGTGACGTGCAGTGAGGTCAGAGGCAGGTGAGGCACTGGCTAGGATATGCCTTCATTCTTTAGATATCCTTTGTTGAAGAAATAGCAATGTACATGGGTGAGCCAATCACATGAGGTATCTATTGTGCAGCCACCAATCAGCAGCTACTGAGCATATTTATATATGATTTTCAACAAAGGATATCAAGAGAATGAAGGAAATTAGATATTAGATGAAAATTGGACAGAGGGGGTGGGAGAGACAGGGAGAGAGAGAGATAGACAGAGAGACAGAGGGGGAGAGAGAGACAAAGAAACAGAGGGGAGAGAGAGACAGAGGGGAGAGAGAGAGAGAGAGAGAGAGAGAGGGGGGAGAGAGAGACAGAGGGGAGAGAGAGACAGAGGGGAGAGAGAGAGACAGAGGGGGAGAGAGAGAGAGACAGAGGGGAGAGAGAGAGACAGAGGGGAGAGAGAGAGAGAGACAGAGGGGAGAGAGAGAGAGAGAGAGGGGGGAGAGAGAGACAGAGGGGAGAGAGAGACAGAGGGGAGAGAGAGAGAGAGAGAGAGACAGAGGGGAGAGAGAGACAGAGGGGGAGAGAGAGAGAGGGGAGAGAGAGAGACAGAGGGGGGAGAGAGAGACAGAGGGGAGAGAGAGAGACAGAGGGGAGAGAGAGAGACAGATGGGAGAGAGAGACAGATGGGAGAGACAGAGGGGAGAGAGATACAGAGGGGAGAGAGAGAGAGAGAGACAGAGGGGAGAGAGAGAGAGGCATACAGAGAGGAGAGAGAGACAGAGGGGAGAGATGCAGGGGAGGGGGAGAGAGACAGGGGAGGGGGGAGAGACACAGGGGAGGGGGGAGAGACACAGGGGAGGGGGGAGAGACACAGTAACACACAGGCACTTCAAATTTAAGCAGAGGGGGGGCAGGCCAGGCAGGCACCCACCACTACCCGGTCCAGACCCAGTATTTTTTTAACTTACAGTATACTCTCTGTCTCTCTGTACAAGACGCTTGGGGTTAACGTTGTATAACTTGTAAGTTGTACACTTGTAGTACAAGTTTCCAACTTACAAGTTATACAACGTTAACCCCAAGCCTCACAATAAAAAATATATATACATAATATTATATGATATAATATTATTACAGGCAGCAGGCTGTACTAGTACACTAGCTACTGAGATCATCACACTATCACACACGGCTGTCATTCTTTATGACTTACTTGTGTGAGTGTGACAGACTCAGTGTGACCCCACTTTGGCTCCTTCCTTCAGCAGATGAGTGCGGTACTGCGGTGACACTCAGGCTGAGCTGAGCGACAGGTCCTCGCGGTCAGGCAGGGGCAGCAGCTGCGATATGCGGTGTCTGCAGTGTGAGAGAGCAGAGAGTCTATAGAGATCGGGCAGCCTACTCCGAGTCCTCCACTATTCGCTACTTGGCTGTTGGCTCAGAGGTGTCAAGCAGGAATGAGTGGCACTCTGTGACTGGCTGTTGTTCCCGCCGCCGCCGCGCTGCTCTTCCCTTGCGCATGCGCAGAAAACCTCCGTCTCAGTACTAGTGCAGCAGGGCCAGGGAGTCAATCAACAGTAAAACCAGTGTTGATTGGATGAGCGTGAGCCGGTCTCCCAGGAAACAGTCGAGGCCTCATGAGAGATGCCTCATATAGTTATTTTCTCTGCCGCGCTGCTCCTGCAAATCACCACCGGGTGATGCTGCAGAGCAGCTAGATATCAAACACACTAGAAATATTGCGCAATAGAGAAACACCAGAACCCAGTGCCTCTCTATTGCGCAATATTACTTTGACAAGTAAAAAAAAAACAAATTTCACTTTTTTTTTTTTTTTAAATAAAAATCTCTATTTGTTTTTATTTTGGCCCAAATGGCAGGTGCGGCACTGCCTCACCTGCCTCCAATGAGTGCACGTCACTGGTCTTGGCTGAAGTGAGCATTTGAAATCTACCGACAAAACTCCAGCCGCAGAAAAAAGCCAGGAGTTAAGAGCTTTCTGGACTAACGCCGGTTCATAAAGCTCTTAACTATTGTGCTCTAAAGTACACTAACACCCATAAACTACCTATGTACCCCTAAACCGAGGTCCCCCCACATCACCGCCACTCTATTAAAAAAAATTAACCCCTAATCTGCCGACCGCACACCGCCGCCACCTACGTTATCCCTATGAACCCCTAATCTGCTGCCCCTAACACCGCCGACCCCTATATTATATTTATTAACCCCTAATCTGCCGCCCCCAACGTCGCCTCCACCTACCTACAATTATTAACCCCTAATCTGCCGACCGGACCTCACCGCTACTATAATAAATGTATTAACCCCTAATCCGCCTCACTCCCGCCTCAATAACCCTATAATAAATAGTATTAACCCCTAATCTGCCCTCCCTAACATCGCCGACACCTAACTTCAAGTATTAACCCCTAATCTGCCGACCAGACCTCACCGCTACTCTAATAAATGTATTAACCCCTAAAGCTAAGTCTAACCTTAACCCTAACACCCCCCTAAATTAAATATAATTTAAATCTAACGAAATAAATTAACTCTTATTAAATAAATTATTCCTATTTAAAGCTAAATACTTACCTGTAAAATAAACCCTAATATAGCTACAATATAAATTATAATTATATTGTAGCTATTTTAGGATTAATATTTATTTTACAGGCAACTTTGTATTTATTTTAACCAGGTACAATAGCTATTAAATAGTTATTATTTAACTATTTAATAGTTACCTAGTTAAAATAATTACAAAATGACCTGTAAAATAAATCCTAACCTAAGTTACAATTAAACCTAACACTACACTATCAATAAATTAATTAAATACAATACCTACAAATAAATACAATTAAATAAACTAACTAAAGTACAAAAAATAAAAAAAGAACTAAGTTACAAAAAATATTTTTTTTTTACAAACATTATAAAAATATTACAATTTTAAGCTAATTACACCTACTCTAAGCCCCCTAATAAAATAACAAAGCCCCCCAAAATAAATAAGTGCCCTACCCTATTGTAAAATAAAAATAGAAAAGCTCTTTTACCTTACCAGCCCTTAAAAGGGCCTTTTGCGGAGCATGCCCCAAAGAATTCAGCTCTTTTGCCTGTAAAAAAAAACATACAATACCCCCCCAACATTACAACCCACCACCCACATACCCCTAATCTAACCCAAACCCCCCTTAAATAAACCTAACACTAAGCCCCTGAAGATCTTCCTACCTTATCTTCACCACACCGGGTATCACCGATCCGTCCAGGCTCCGATGTCTTGATCCAAGCCCAAGCGGGGGCTGAAGACGTCCATCCTCCGGCTGAAGTCTTGATCCAAGCCCAAGCGGGGGCTGAAGACGTCCATCCTCCGGCTGAAGTCTTGATCCAAGCGGCGGCTGAAGAAGTCCATCATCAGGCAGAAGTCTTCATCCTATCCGGGCAGAAGAGGAGATCCGGACTGGTAGACATCTTCATCCAAGCGGCATCTTCTATCTTCTTCCATCAGTCGACGAGCGGCTCCATCTTCAAGACCTCCGGCGCGGATCCATCCTCTTCTTCCGACGTCCTAACACAGAATGAAGGTTCCTTTAAGGGACGTCATCCAAGATGGCGTCCCTCGAATTCCGATTGGCTGATAGGATTCTATCAGCCAATCGGAATTAAGGTAGGAAAATTATGATTGGCTGATGGAATCAGCCAATCAGATTCAAGTTCAATCCGATTGGTTGATCAAATCAGCCAACCAGATTGAGCTCGCATTCTATTGGCTGTTCCGATCAGCCAATAGAATGCAAGCTCAATCTGATTGGCTGATCCAATCAGCCAATCGGATTGAACTTGAATCTGATTGGCTGATTCCATCAGCCAATCAGAATTTTCCTACTTTAATTCCGATTGGCTGATAGAATCCTATCAGCCAATCGGAATTCGAGGGACGCCATCTTGGATGACGTCCCTTAAAGGAACCTTCATTCTGTGTTAGGACGTCGGAAGAAGAGGATGGATCCGCGCCGGAGGTCTTGAAGATGGAGCCGCTCGTCGACTGATGGAAGAAGATAGAAGATGCCGCTTGGATGAAGATGTCTACCGGTCCGGATCTCCTCTTCTGCCCGGATAGGATGAAGACTTCTGCCCGATGATGGACTTATTCAGCCGCCGCTTGGATCAAGACTTCAGACGGAGGATGGACGTCTTCAGCCCCCGCTTGGGCTTGGATCAAGACTTCAGCCGGAGGATGGACGTCTTCAGCCCCCGCTTGGGCTTGGATCAAGACATCGGAGCCTGGACGGATCGGTGATACCCAGTGTGGTGAAGATAAGGTAGGAAGATCTTCAGGGGCTTAGTGTTAGGTTTATTTAAGGGGGGTTTGGGTTAGATTAGGGGTATGTGGGTGGTGGGTTGTAATGTTGGGGGGGTATTGTATTTTTTTTTTACAGGCAAAAGAGCTGAATTCTTTGGGGCATGCCCCGCAAAAGGCCCTTTTAAGGGCTGGTAAGGTAAAAGAGTTGTATTTATTTGTAGGTATTGTATTTAATTAATTTATTGATAGTGTAGTGTTAGGTTTAATTGTAACTTAGGTTAGGATTTATTTTACAGGTAATTTTGTAATTATTTTAACTAGGCAACTATTAAATAATTAATAACTATTTAATAGCTATTGTACCTGGTTAAAATAAATACAAAGTTGCCTGTAAAATAAATATTAATCCTAAAATAGCTACAATATAATTATAATTTATATTGTAGCTATATTAGGATTTATTTTACAGGTAAGTATTTAGCTTTAAATAGGAATAATTTATTTAATAAGAGTTAATTTATTTCGTTAGATTTAAATTATATTTAACTTAGGGGGGTGTTAGGGTTAGACTTAGCTTTAGGGGTTAATACATTTATTAGAGTAGCGGAAGGGTCCGGAAGGCAGATTAGGGGTTAATAATTGTAGGTAGGTGGAGGCGACGTTGGGGGCGGCAGATTAGGGGTTAATAAATATAATATAGGTTCGGCGGTGATAGGGGCAGCAGATTAGGGGTTCATATGGATAACGTAGGTTGCGGCGGTGTACGGAGCGGCAGATTAGGGGTTAAAAAAAATATGCAGGTGTCAGTGATAGCGGGGGCGGCAGATTAGGGGTTAATAAGTGTAAGGTTAGGGGTGTTTAGTCTCGGGGTACATGTTAGGGTGTTAGGTGCAGACTCAGGAAGTGTTTCCCCATAGGAAACAATGGGGCTGCGTAAGGAGCTGAACGCTGCTTTTTTGCAGGTGTTAGGTTTTTTTTCAGCTCAAACTGACCTATTGTTTTCTATGGGGGAATCGTGCACGAGCACGTTTTTGAAGCTGGCCGCGTCCGTAAGTACCGCTGGTATTGAGAGTTGCAGTGGCGGTAAATATGCTATACGCTCCCTTTTTGGAGCCTAACGCAGCCCTTCTGTGAACTCTAAATACCAGCGGTATTTAAAAGGTGCGGGGGGAAAAAAAGCCAGCGTTAGCTATGCGGGTCGTTACAGACAAAACTCTAAATCTAGCCGATAGATAACTACAAAGAGGGGTTATAGAAATTACCTGCTAAGCAAATATAGCTGGGGGGGGGGGTTAAATGATCAAATCAGTCAGTCACTTAATCAACCAATTAATGTTTCTTTCTATGTATCCATTAAAATATACTTAAAAAATAGTTTTTAGGTCCAAACATTTCAGGTTCTATTGTAATTTTAGTACTAACTTTTATTCATTGGATAACCCAAATGTCAGTTATTTTACAGTATATGCCAATAATTTGTTATTATTTTTGGGAAAAACTTTTTTATGATATGTGTATAAAAATATGTTTTCAAAGTTCTGCTTTTTTTAATTCTAGAAAGCAAAATCAAACACCTATATTCTTGCACTGGATGGAGACACTGACTTTCAGCCATCAGCTTTATTGCTCTTGGTGGACAGACTAAAAATGTATGAAAAAGTCGGTGCAGCCTGTGGAAGAATACACCCGACGGGCACAGGTATTCATGCCAATATGTATACTGTATACATTTATACATTAATAATGTGTGTATACATGTAGATATATATATACAGTATATATATATTCTCTTAAAGAATACCTTCAACTATGGGATATGCCCCGTTTGTTCTTGTTAATATGCCCTGCTGTGCCATTTCACTTTAAATAGATCTGATTTATTTTTGTGCACTTTTCTTCACTTTGTTAGGTCCTATGGTTTGGTATCAGAAGTTTGAATACGCTATGGGCCATTGGCTGCAAAAGTCCTCAGAGCACGTTTTTGGTTGTGTCCTCTGCAGCCCAGGATGCTTTAGTTTGTTTAGAGCATCTGCACTTATGGATGACAATGTGCTGAAGAAATACACCACAAAAGCAACCGAAGCTTCTCAATACGTCCAGTATGATCAAGGTATTGTTTAACTTATCACCAAATATATGGTTTATTGGGGGAACAGGAGACTCTAATATTTGATGATCATAAAAGAAACAGAGGGTAAAGTTTATTTGTCCACATAGAACTTCACTTGGAATGATTTTAGAGCAGTAATACAGCATACAATGTAATTGGGGTTTTATGAAACTTCACAACAAAGTAAAATAATCTATGAGATTCAAGTGGATTTAGTGGATGTGGCAATTGAATGAGGTAGAATAAAAGTTCAAAAACTTTAAGATTAGATTTTTTTTAAAAGATAAAAGTTATTCATTTTAGGAAAATGTACTTTTACTGAATAAAATAACTTTTCATGTAATTACCCAATGCTATCTCACTTTGTATATTATAAGGTGAAGATCGTTGGCTCTGTACGTTGCTACTTCAACAAGGCTGGCGTGTGGAATATAACGCTGCATCCGATGCCTACACAAATGCTCCACAAGAATTTGAAGAATTTTATAATCAACGTAGACGTTGGGGACCATCAACTATGGCCAATACCCTTGAACTACTGAATAATGGAAGAGAAGCAGTAAAGAAAAATGCATCCATCTCAACTCCCTATATCATTTACCAGATATTTACTATGACGTCATCAATACTAGGGCCGGCTACTGTCTGCTTAATGATTGCAGGTATTGCTAATTATACCGTAATTCTACTGTTCAATCATATATTTAATTTAAAAAAAAACTGAATAATGAATTTAGTTCTTCACACGTCCATGGTAACATTCTCATATACTGTTGTAATGTATTGTTTTTTTTATACTCTAATTTTATGAAACTATAACACAAGACATCTTATTCTTCTGTATAACTTCAGTCTGACTTAAAGGGACAGTCAAGTCAAAATTAAACGTTCATTATTCAGATAGATCAAACAATTTTAAACAACTTTCCAATTCACTTCCATTATCTAAATGTGCACAGTCTTTTTTTTTTTTTATTTTATTTTAAAAGTTTTATTGGGTTTTTTATCCATATACAATCATACATTCACTCTTGAAATTAAAATAACAAGGTAACAATCAAACCTTTAAAAGTACAGTTTACATAATAGTCAGTGTTCTTTAATATTAACATATTATCGTATTATGTGCCACTCTATTCCCCTGCAACACCCCATTTTTATTGAGTCTCGATTACATTAATTTGACCATAAAGCTTGTGTCATGTACCAGGGCTGGTATTCATATAGGTGTCATGTGTGTTTAAATATTCAGACTTAGTCAATTCCCAGTACATCTTGATATCTAAAAATACTGCCTGTTTCTGGGATTTAAAGTATCCATATTCCTCTAATTTAATAGTGTCTTCCACATGATCCAACCAATCCTTCGGGGCAGGGGGCACAGGTTGTTTCCATCTCTTAGCTAGTAAGGATTTAGCTGAGTTTAAGGCAAACTGTAATACCCTCTGTCTAAGTTTACAGATATCAGGGGGAAGTGCATTCAACAGGTCCATTTTTGGGGACAGATGAAACTTGGGGCCTAGTAAATGTCGAAGGAAGCTTTCGATTTCTCGCCAAAAGGAACCTATGATGGTGCAACTCCACCATATATGAGGTGCGGAGCCTCTCTGGTTACATCCTCTCCAGCAAAGATCTAAAGAAGTAGGATAGATACTTTTTAAACGGGAAGGTGTCAGGTACCACCTTGAAAGAACCTTATAGTTAAGCTCTAGTAGTGCACAGTCTTTTTATGTGTACAATTTCTGAGGCACCAACTCCTACTGAGTATGTGCAAGATTCACAGAATATACGTGTGTGCAATTTTTGGATTGGCTGATGGCTGTCACATGATGCATTAGGAAGGAAAATGAAACTAACTTTGACATTTGTCAGAAAAAAATCTACTACTCATTTGAAAATTAAACTAAGTGATTTTGCATCTTTATTATGCATTTATTGATTACTCTATTTTATTGTGTTTAGTGGTCCTTTAATTTCACTAGAAACCAAGTAAGCGCAGAAACTTTAGATCTTAGAACACAAATGGAAGAATGAGAACTGATGTACTGGCAAGTAAACTAGAAAAGGGAACATAATACAAGAACTAGACAGATCTTGATCATCTGACAGACTTACTTGATATTTCAGTCATTAAGGGAAGAAGATGAATATGAGAAATTACAGCTTTTGAAATCCCATTGTTTAGATCACCATTAAAATACCTGAGAACCCCAACTCTAAACACCACACACAGCTATTTAACACATTTAATAAACACACATCTATTTCTGGTGCTAGTTACATTTATGTAATTTACAGAACACACTTCTAAATAGACCAATCTCCAGAATTCACAGAGGAATAAGAAATAAAATCAGAAAAAAACTACATATAATCCTATACAATTAAGAATTGTGAAAGTGATGGAAGGTGTTTTAGTAGAGGTGGTAATTAGAGATGGGCGAATGTGTTTATATTGGAATTGGAATGTTAGAATAAATGTTATTGTAGAAATTCGATTTACATAATCAAATGTTGATAAGAACGAATATTCTTAAATATTTTTTTTTTTTTTTTTATAATTTTTATTGAGGGTTTTTCAAAATGATAACATAAAACCATGACATATACATATTACAAAACATAGCAGTGATTGTCTTAACAACAATATGACAGGAAAAGAAAACATAACATGAATGTCAAAATATATCTGAAACCCTCCTTTTATGTTTTTTATAGGATACTGTGAGTAGCTATTATTCCAGGCCCTAGTGGTAAAAGACGCTCTAAAAGAACACTGTAGCTACTAGATAGACCCAATTTATTGTTAACGGCAGGGTCATGATATCAAGAGCAAAATAAAGAGCAAGGGGGAAATTAGGGAAATGTCAGCGGGTAAGCACCGCTTATACAAATGATTTTTCTATGTGATTATATTATTACGTACTTAAGTTATTTGATGAAAATAATAGGGATAGCAATGTAACTAGCTATGGTCAACAATAATGGGGGGGCGGAAGACCATAGAGATGTTAATTGACTAGGTCAATTATCTATTATAACATAATGCGTGGCGTGCAAGACTAAGCTATACGGGAGTTAATAAATTTACGGATATCCCATATCATATAAGAGGTTTAACAAAAGTTGGGATTTTCCCCTAGTAGGACATATTTGTATAAGCCTGGGATAAGGTCAAGGCACATAGAAGGTTATTTGAAGTATTTATGTTATATAAGTAACAATAAACCTATAAGTAATGCACAATAACCATAGATGTCATGGGCCATAAAGATTCTAAGGAGTATGTGGGGGCGGAATTATATATCACAAAGCTTAGGTCAACATTAGCAAAAGAAAAACACCTTATATAGGAGTAATCCTATCTAGCTTGGGAACTCCAGTTTGTAGGATGCAAGCGATAAGATATTTAGTAACATCTCTAAAATATATAGAGTAACATATGACATTGCAGTATTACATAACTTTGTAAGAGAGAGTTGTCATTAGACTAATAGGAAGTAGTTAATATAGAACAGTGGTAGTAATTATAACTTATGCAAACAAAATTACTGTTATATCTGTTATAGGTGGAAGCAAAACGATTATAAGGTACAACCATATAGTGAGTAGAATGGTTCCGCATATTGGGGGAACTACCCATCAGGCAATATAACAGAGACATAGAGGTGTAGATAAAAAGCATATGAATATTAGTGAGCTCTGAATACGCCATCAGCCTATCAATGAATTCCGTTATTAATATATGTACAGGTGACATATGTACTAAACTGAATGGAGAGTAAACCTTCTAGTTATAAGACTAATAAACAGAGATGGGTTCAGTAGTAAAAGGTAGCTATCTACTATATCACGATAGTACTGTGAAACAGTTGTTAGCCAGTATGTGCATATATTAATATATCAATCCTAAATGCTATTGTAAAATAAATACTACATCTAGTCTTAAGCTAAGCCGGGCATAAATCTAACATTTATATTCAGGTTAGTTATGATTCAAATGCAAACTTGAGACCTTTGATACATACAGAACATGGTATTAAACTACAGCACGATACAAGAGGAACTAAAAGTTAAATACGTGATATAGGTCAGCCACTGGTATATGTCAGATATTATACTACTGGGGCTTAAACAAACCTTTTGGAGCATGAATATGAATATAAAACATCTTAATACAATATTTAACAGAATTGGTAATAGGTGGAAGCAAAACGATTATAAGGTACAACCATATAGTGAGTAGAATGGTTCCGCATATTGGGGGAACTACCCATCAGGCAATATAACAGAGACATAGAGGTGTAGATAAAAAGCATATGAATATTAGTGAGCTCTGAATACGCCATCAGCCTATCAATGAATTCCGTTATTAATATATGTACAGGTGACATATGTACTAAACTGAATGGAGAGTAAACCTTCTAGTTATAAGACTAATAAACAGAGATGGGTTCAGTAGTAAAAGGTAGCTATCTACTATATCACGATAGTACTGTGAAACAGTTGTTAGCCAGTATGTGCATATATTAATATATCAATCCTAAATGCTATTGTAAAATAAATACTACATCTAGTCTTAAGCTAAGCCGGGCATAAATCTAACATTTATATTCAGGTTAGTTATGATTCAAATGCAAACTTGAGACCTTTGATACATACAGAACATGGTATTAAACTACAGCACGATACAAGAGGAACTAAAAGTTAAATACGTGATATAGGTCAGCCACTGGTATATGTCAGATATTATACTACTGGGGCTTAAACAAACCTTTTGGAGCATGAATATGAATATAAAACATCTTAATACAATATTTAACAGAATTGGTAATAGGTGGAAGCAAAACGATTATAAGGTACAACCATATAGTGAGTAGAATGGTTCCGCATATTGGGGGAACTACCCATCAGGCAATATAACAGAGACATAGAGGTGTAGATAAAAAGCATATGAATATTAGTGAGCTCTGAATACGCCATCAGCCTATCAATGAATTCCGTTATTAATATATGTACAGGTGACATATGTACTAAACTGAATGGAGAGTAAACCTTCTAGTTATAAGACTAATAAACAGAGATGGGTTCAGTAGTAAAAGGTAGCTATCTACTATATCACGATAGTACTGTGAAACAGTTGTTAGCCAGTACGTGCATATATTAATATATCAATCCTAAATGCTATTGTATAATAAATACTACATCTAGTCTTAAGCTAAGCCGGGCATAAATCTAACATTTATATTCAGGTTAGTTATGATTCAAATGCAAACTTGAGACCTTTGATACGTACAGAACATGGTATTAAACTACAGCACGATACAAGAGGAACTAAATGTTAAATACGTGGTATAGGTCAGCCAAGGGTATATGTCAAATATTATACTACTGGGGCTTTAACAAACCTTTTGGAGCATGTATATGAATATAAAACATCTTAATACAATATTTAACAGAATTGGTAAATACTATAAAAACTGTGGAGGGATAACCAGACATGTGGTCTAAGCTAGTGCTGTTCTAACTGGAAAAGGGAAATTGGCCATAGAATAGCTAAATAGCTACAACTGGGGCTTAGAAAACACCACATTATACAGTTTAAGCATGGGCAAACATATGACCTTCAAATTTTACAATGAATCCTCTATGGCATATAAGAGAACTAGGCCCCACAACAGAACTATGCAGAATTAGATGTCCTGAAATATGCAGGAAATAGGAGCAAGTGGAGGGAAAAAGGACAGAAATAGATTTGCTATTCTCCAACATCTGATATCCCAAGGGAAGGAGCCGGTAAAGCAAAATAAACTTCACTAACCACCATTAGCTATACAGAAAAAGAGATATGCTTAGGTTAAAGGCTAGGTGACAAAAGTATAATAGTGGTCTAGGGAGTTAGGATGTATAGCATTAAAAAACACAGGGTTCCTTATTATTCAAGTAAGTTATATCAGCCCATTGAAAAGAAAGGGCAATGACCTTAAGATAAAGGACAGCTCTATATAGCTTAGGTTTCATTATAAAGATATAAGGTTAAAGTGTTCCTAAGGGCACAATTGTTCTAAATTTTTTCCAAAAATTAAGGGAGCATCATAGTAAACATTTCCAAGGGTTAACTTTACATTGAAGATGTAGAACATTTAGGGTAATAAAGTACATGGGGGGCAGTAACAATAAATCCAGAGGTAAAGAACATCAACATTAATACCAATGCAAGCTTACAACTAAAGGAATACAGTGGTAGTCAGTCTGTAGAGAACAAATGCAGTAGATAAGAGGGAACTCTGCAAAGGATTTCAATGCCAGTTTTGTCGAGATCTGCTGCAGTTAAGATAAAGTCATCCTATACCCCCTTTCTCCAAATAGCTGCTATGGTGCTTATGAAGGCGTTTTCCCAGTGGCTTAATGTTGTCCCAAATATGGCCCCATAAACGGAGGGTGTCAGACAAGTTCAATTCTTGTAACCGAACCTCCCTGTGTAAAGTTAACAGAAACTCCGGCCCTGCAAGAGCCTTAGATGAGAGGCGCTTTATAAGCTCAGATGTACTAAGATCGGGTGCTTCCCCCCTATGTAGCAGCAGTGTGTCTCTTAAGTCTGGTAACTCACGAGGACTAAGTTTTCCTGAATGGAGAGCTGAAGGTCTGCGCAAGATGCGTGTGGAGCGGGACCTGTATTTAGTGATGCGATGTTGAAAGGCTGTGACTTAGAGCCAGCTTGTGCCCAATTAACTCCAATGACCGGCCACATCACTGGAGAGCGAGAAGTTAGTGTCTCTGTGTCCGCCTTAGGAATAGGAAGTTGTGCCGCCATCACGTAGTATTCAGAGAATGACAGCTTAATGTATGGGGTTGTCTTGCTATCATGTCGCTTTTCTAGACTATTTTGCCCCTCGAGATCAGCGGCATAGGGTCCAACTTGCTTCGTCTCTCCACATGAGCCAGATAAGGGCTGTGGTAGAACATCGGTTGTAGTCTCATCTGGTTTGCCGCCATGCTCGCACCTCAATGTTCTCACGAGGGAACCAAAATGTTCATCCATCTTATGTGCCAGCTGCTGTAAGAGATCAGCAATCTCCATCATGGTTCTTGGTCTTTTTCTTTTTTTTCCCCTTTTCTTTACCCCTTGGAAGATGTTGGTTAATATAAAGGAACTTTGTCCCCTTCAGGGATTTATACGTCTAGGCAGTAATACAGAGTGCCTGCTGATTCTCCGTGTACACTTCTCAGGCTGAGATCTAAAAAGTGCCGAATAGGCCTCAGAATGCAGCGTTGTTATGTGGTGATTCCTGAATATGTTTAAGCCAGAAAAGGAAAATTACAGGTTTCACTCACTCTTCCAGCAATCAAATTTATTTTATGCGTCGTTTAGAGAAGTTAATATAGCATTTTGATTAGTTAATGCTTTAGTTATAGCTGGAGCTCCAAAAAACTGCGTCTGCTAGCTTCAGCTGTTGGCTCCGCCCCCCCCTTAAATATTCTATAATCGAATGCTATTGACATTTTTCCAATTTCACTTTCGATTTCGAATGTTTATAATTAGATCGAATGTCCACATTCAAAATTTATCATGTAACATTCGATTTAATACTATTCAATAGTTCATGTGGTAGGGAATTTAGTAAATAGATACATAATAGATACAAATATATCAATTCTAATGATTCTTTTTCCAATATTGCATAATTTAAATATTACATTTAAAGAGCCCATTAGAAATACTATTACAATATCAATTCACATTTTTCAAATTTGAATATTGCATAATTCAAATCGAATTATTAGAAAAATTTAAATTGAATATTACATTTAAACAAAGAATTAGAAATACTATTACATTAAACAAATTTGTTGTACAAACATTCGAAATTCAAAATGAATGTGTTAAAATTTGTTTAATTTTTTGAATATTGCGAAACATTTGCACATCCCTAATGGTAATCCAGTAGATCTCACCAATTGAGGTCCTATAAAATTAATCAATACTATGCAAGACAGTGACAGTAATGAAATAAATACAAAAAACATAAGGAAAAAATCAGGTTATTGGCAAATTCAAAGGGATATGACTGCCCTTAAACCCAGAATGTAGTTATTACGTGAAGTTGGTGATTTGATAAGGAAAATAAGATAAGAAAATTCACCAGCTGTGAAAAAAGGTTTCATATGAAGATGCAATTAATGATCATCTTAAGTAATAAAACCCACCAGTATATGAATCATGTGTTACCATGGAACAATTTTAATCCTCTAAAAAGACCCTGAAACTTGTTTAAATATATGTTTTAGAGCAACCTTATGAAAATATAAAGCTTTTGTGGATCTAATAATATGTTATGTGCTTGAGATTACAACTGACATAAATACTGAAAATATACACAAAACAATATATGTGCCCCAATATAGTTTACAGTAAAAGTATATATATAACAAATAAAATGCACAATGGCATTTTTCTCTAATTTTTATTTGACATTAAACGGACATTAAACACTTTGAGATGGTAATATAAAAAGATAAATCGTATATATAAAAAACTGTGCAATATACTTTCATTATTTATTTTGTCCCCTTTTCCTGTAATTCCATTATGACCTTGTGAGCTTTTCAGTTGCTGTTAGAAATGGAAGTGCAGAACATGCCATTGGCTGCACACTCTAGTGACCTATTTATAACTGTCCCTAATTAGCAGAGAAGCTAACCTAAGTTACAACATGGCAGCTCCCATTGTTTTATAGACACTATTTAAACAACTAATGAAACATTATAAAATGCACCTTTATGTTATTCTCAGACTAATCTTTTCTCTGAATGCATCATTCTATCTAGCATTTATTTAGTGTTTAATGTCCCTTTAATACTGAGCCAGTAAGGTATTGTTTGTCTAACTATGCCATTAAAATGAATGTTACTTAAGTTATATCTATTTTCCTATTAAATACTGTACATAGTAAACTATTAATAACACATTGGCTTTGTTTTATAGGTTCATTTTCCTTTCTCTTTCAATGGAATGCAAATGTCAGTTTAATATTAGCAATAACTCCTCCAGCTATGTACATTGGTGTCTGTTATCTAACAAGTACAAAAACCCAAATAAACATTGCTGCAGTGCTCAGTGTGCTATATGCTTTTCTAATGACCGCAACCTTCCTGTGTATTATAGGTAAGTAGATGATGGCTTTTTTTGTTTGCTTTTTTTAACTTTGTAAATAGCGTGCTATTGCTTATTTTAAGGGTCATTCTGCTCAAAATAAACTCCATAAACGTTTTAAAATATATTTAAACAGAATGAAATATATATGTATTGCTTTAAAGGGACAACTAAAAGGGTGGAAGAAGTATACACACTTTAAAAGCTGCATAGGGCAGCTATTGTGTAATGTAAACACACATCCAATGCTTTGCAAGTTAGTTTAGAATATAAAATTACAATTCTGTTTGCCAAAAGTTGTACCACTCCATACAACACTCTAGACTGCCCTTTCCCCGAGCAATTCAGCCAATTGTGGCTCTTATGATAATGAACAATTTGCATATTCATCAGGACCAAGACCCTCTTCCACTTGCATTTTAAAGGGACAGTATATTCCAGAATCATTATTGCTTAAAAAGATAGATAATCCCTTTTTCTCTTGTAAGGTGTATCCAGTCCACGGATTCATCCATTACTTGTGGGATATTCTCTTTCCCAACAGGAAGTTTTGAGAGGATCACCCACAGCAGAGCTGTCTATATAGCTCCTCCCCTAACTGCCACCTCCAATCATTCTCTTGCAGCTCTCAACAAGGGAAGTAGCTAGAGAGATGTGGTGAATTAGTGTAGTTTATCTTCAATCAAAAGTTTGTTATTTTTAAACGGTGCCGGCGTTGTACTGTTTTTTTACCTCAGGCAGAAATTAGAAGAAGAATTTGCCTGAGGTTTTTGATGATCTTAGCAGGTTGTAACTAAGGTTCACTGCTGTTCTCACACATAACTGAAGAGTATGGGGAAACTTCAGCTGGAGAACGGCCTGCAGAATTAACTGCCCTGAGGTATGTTCAGTATATTATTTTCTAGAGGATGATAAGAACTAGAAAATGCTGACAGTGCCTGATATAGTTAAGGTAAGCCTGATTGCAGTGATTTAATAAACGACTGGCATCATGCTTGCAGTAAAGGTTAATTTTCATATTACTTTCTATTATGGCTTAGTATGTAAAACGTTTGCATATATATAAAGAACGTTTTTTACTGAGGTGATAAATCTTTATTTGGGGCCTAGTTTTCCACATGGCTGTTATTTTACTCCTAGGAATAGTTTTTTAAGGCCCTCTGACTTTGAGTGCATGGTGGGAGGGGCCTATTTACGCGCTCTAATTGCGCAGTTGTTTTTACATTCTGAGACATCCAGCTTCCCTGAAGGAGTCCCCTGACATATTGGATCACTGTAAAGGGTTTTTGTGCCTACAAAAGTCGTTTTATGGGAAGGAAGGAGCCACAGTAGAGCTGTGGCAGTTTGCTTGTGACTGTTATAATGGTTTTTACCGTTTTTTTGCTTAGTTTTTGAACCTGAGGGGTTAATCATCCATTTGCAAGTGGGTGCAATGCAATTTTAGTCTATTATATACACTGTAAAAATTTCATAGAGTTAACTGCTTTTTTCACTGTTTTGCAGTTTTTCGGCTAGATTTAGAGTTTTGTCGGTAACGACCCGCGTAGCTAACGCTGGCTTTTTTTCGCCCGCACCTTTTAAATACCGCTGGTATTTAGAGTTCACAGAAGGGCTGCGTTAGGCTCCAAAAAGGGAGCGTACAGGATATTTACCGCCACTGCAACTCTAAATACCAGCGGTGCTTACGGACGCGGCCAGCCTCAAAAACGTGCTCGTGCACGATTCCCCCATAGAAAACAATGGGGCAGTTTGGGCTGAAAAAAAACCTAACACCTGCAAAAAAGCAGCGTTCAGCTCCTAACGCAGCCCCATTGTTTCCTATGGGGAAACACATCCTATGTCTGCACCTAACACCCTAACATGTACCCCGAGTCTAAACACCCCTAACCTTACACTTATTAACCCCTAATCTGCCGCCCCCGCTATCGCTGACCCCTGCATATTATTTTTAACCCCTAATCTGCCGCTCCGTACACCGCCGCAACCTACATTATACCTATGTACCCCTAATCTGCTGCCCCTAACACCGCCGACCCCTATATTATATTTATTAACCCCTAATCTGCCCCCCACAACGTCGCCGCCAGCTACCTACAATAATTAACCCCTAATCTGCCGACCGGACCTCACCGCTACTATAATAAATGTATTAACCCCTAATCCGCCTCACTAACCCTATAATAAATAGTATTAACCCCTAATCTGCCCTCCCTAACATCACCGACACCTAACTTCAAGTATTAACCCCTAATCTGCCGACCGGACCTCACCGCTACTCTAATAAATGTATTAACCCCTAAAGCTAAGTCTAACCCTAACCCTAACACCCCCCTAAATTAAATATAATTTAAATCTAACGAAATAAATTAACTCTTATTAAATAAATTAATCCTATTTAAAGCTAAATACTTACCTGTAAAATAAACCCTAATATAGCTACAATATAAATTATAATTATATTGTAGCTATTTTAGGATTTATATTTATTTTACAGGCAACTTTGTATTTATTTTAACCAGGTACAATAGCTATTAAATAGTTAAGAACTATTTAATGGCTACCTAATTAAAATAATTACAAAATTACCTGTAATATAAATCCTAACCTAAGTTACAATTAAACCTAACACTACACTAGCAATAAATTAATTAAATAAAATACCTACAATTATCTACAATTAAACCTAACACTACACTATCAATAAATAAATTAAATAAACTATCTACAAATAAATACAATTAAATAAACTAACTAAAGTACAAAAAATAAAAAAGCTAAGTTACAAAAAATAAAAAAATTAATTACAAACATAATAAAAATATTACAACAATTTTAAGCTAATTACACCTACTCTGAGCCCCCTAATAAAATAACAAAGCCCCCCAAAATAAAAAAATGCCCTACCCTATTCTAAAATTAAAATAGAAAAGCTCTTTTACCTTACCAGTCCTGAAAAGGGCCTTTTGCGGGGCATGCCCCAAAGAATTCAGCTCTTTTGCCAATAAAAAAACATACAATACCCCCCCACCAACATTACAACCCACCACCCACATACCCCTAATCTAACCCAAACCCCCCTTAAATAAACCTAACACTAAGCCCCTGAAGATCTTCCTACCTTGTCTTCACCATGCCAGGTATCACCGATCGTTCCAGGCTATGAATTCTTCATCCAAGCCCAAGCGGGGGCTGGACATCCATCATCCGGCTGAATTCTTCTATCAAGCGGCGGCTGAAGAGGTCCAGAAGAGGCTCCAAAGTCTTCATCCTATCCGGGCAGAAGAGTAGATCCGGACCGGCAACCATCTTCTTCCAAGCAGCATCTTCTATCTTCATCCGATGACAAGCGGCTCCATCTTGAAGACCTCCGGCGCCGATCCATCCTCTTCTTCCGACGTCCTAAGTCCGAATGAAGGTTCCTTTAAATGACGTCATCCAAGATGGCGTCCCTCGAATTCCGATTGGCTGATAGGATTCTATCAACCAATCGGAATTAAGGTAGGAAAAATCTGATTGGCTGATGGAATCAGCCAATCAGATTCAAGTTCAATCCGATTGGCTGATCCAATCAGCCAATCAGATTGAGCTCGCATTCTATTGGCTGATCGGAACAGCCAATAGAATGCAAGCTCAATCTGATTGGCTGATTCACTCAGCCAATCAGATTTTCGCTACCTTATTTCCGATTGGCTGATAGAATCCTATCAGCCAATCGGAATTCGAGGGATGCCATCTTGGATGACGTCATTTAAAGGAACCTTCATTCGGACATAGGACGTCGGAAGAAGAGGATAGATCCACGCCGGAGGTCTTCAAGATGGAGCCGCTTGTCATCGGATGAAGATAGAAGATGCCGCTTGGAAGAAGATGGTTGCCGGTCCGGATCTACTCTTCTGCCCAAATAGGATGCAGACTTTGAGCCTCTTCTGGACCTCTTCAGCCACCGCTTGATAGAAGACTTCAGCCGGATGATGGATGTCCAGCCCCCGCTTGGGCTTGGATGAAGACTTCGGAGCCTGGAGCGATTGGTGATACCTGGCATGGTGAAGACAAGGTAGGAAGATCTTCAGGGGCTTAGTGTTAGGTTTATTTAAGGGGGGTTTGGGTTAGATTAGGGGTATGTGGGTGGTGGGTTGTAATGTTGGGGGGGGTATTGTATGTTTTTTTTTACAGGCAAAAGAGCTGAATTCTTTGGGGCATGCCCCGCAAAAGGCCCTTTTCAGGGCTGGTAAGGTAAAAAAGCTTTTCTATTTTAATTTTAGAATAGAGT
Source organism: Bombina bombina (assembly GCF_027579735.1). Classification (NCBI taxonomy): domain Eukaryota; kingdom Metazoa; phylum Chordata; class Amphibia; order Anura; family Bombinatoridae; genus Bombina; species Bombina bombina. The sequence goes on along the minus strand of NC_069502.1, from coordinate 759,230,694 downwards.
AGGGCATTTTTTTATTTTGGGGGGCTTTGTTATTTTATTAGGGGGCTTAGAGTAGGTGTAATTAGCTTAAAATTGTTGTAATATTTTTATTATGTTTGTAATTAATTTTTTTATTTTTTGTAACTTAGCTTTTTTTATTTTTTGTACTTTAGTTAGTATATTTAATTGTATTTATTTGTAGGTATTTTATTTAATTTATTTATTGATAGTGTAGTGTTAGGTTTAATTGTAACTTAGGTTAGGATTTATTTTACAGGTAATTTTGTAATTATTTTAACTAGGTAACTATTAAATAGTTCTTAACTATTTAATAGCTATTGTACCTGGTTAAAATAAATACAAAGTTGCCTGTAAAATAAATATAAACCCTAAAATAGCTACAATATAATTATAATTTATATTGTAGCTATATTAGGGTTTATTTTACAGGTAAGTATTTAGCTTTAAATAGGAATAATTTATTTAATAAGAGATAAGAGTTAATTTGTTTCGTTAGAATAAAATTATATTTAACTTAGGGGGGTGTTAGTGTTAGGGTTAGACTTAGCTTTAGGGGTTAATACATTTATTATAGTAGCGGTGAGGTCCGGTCGGCAGATTAGGGGTTAATACTTGAAGTTAGGTGTCGGCGATGTTAGGGAGGGCAGATTAGGGGTTAATACTATTTATTATAGGGTTAGTGAGGCGGATTAGGGGTTAATAACTTTATTATAGTAGCGGTGAGGTCCGGTCGGCAGATTAGGGGTTAATAATTGTAGGTAGGTGGCGGCAACGTTGGGGGCGGCAGATTAGGGGTTAATACATATAATATAGGGGCCGGCGGTGTTAGGGGCAGCAGATTAGGGGTACATAGGGATAACATAGGTTGCGGCGGTGTGCGGTCGGCAGATTAGGGGTTAAAAATTTTTATTAGAGTGGCGGCGATGTGGGGGGACCTCGGTTTAGGGGTACATAGGTAGTTTATGGGTGTTAGTGTACTTTAGAGCACAGTAGTTAAGAGCTTTATGAACCGACGTTAGGCCAGAAAGCTCTTAACTCCTGTTTTTTTCTGTGGCTGGAGTTTTGTCATTAGATTTCTAACGCTCACTTCAGCCACGACTCTAAATACCAGCGTTAGAAAGATCCCATTGAAAAGATAGGATACGCAATTGGCGTAGGGGGATCTGCGGTATGGAAAAATTGCGGCTGCAAAGTGAGCGTTAGACCCTTTCCTGACTGACTCTAAATACCAGCGGTAGCCCAAAACCAGCGTTAGGAGCCCCTAACGCTGGTTTTGACGGCTAATGCTAAACTCTAAATCTAGCCGTTTGTGTTTGTTTTTTCCCTTAAAGGCACAGTACCGTTTTTTATATTCTGCTTTTTCACATTAATTAAAATGTTTTCAAAGCTTGCTGGTCTCATTACTAGTCTGTTAAACATGTCTGACATAGAGGAAACTCCTTGTTCATTATGTTTAGAAGCCATTGTAGAACCCCCTCTTAGAATTTGTACCAAATGCACTGATCTTACTATAAGTTATAAAGATCACATTCTGGCTTTAAAAGATTTATCATCAGAGGAAATTGACAAGGGGGAAGTTATGACGACTAACTCTCCCCACGTGTCAGAGCCTTTAACTCCCGCTCAAGGGGCGCCAAGTACATCTAGCGCGCCCATTGCGTATACTTTACAAGACATGGCGGCAGTTATGAATCATACTCTTACAGAAGTATTGTCCAAACTGCCAGGGTTACAAGGAAAGCGAGACAGCTCTGGGGCTAGAACAAATACAGAGCTCTCTGATGCTTTAGTAGCTATGTTTGATATACCCTCACAATGTGCAGAAGCCGAAGCAGGAGAGCTTCTATCTGTGGGGGATTTTTCTGACTCAGAGAAAACACTTCAACCTGATTCTGATATGTCTACATTTAAATTTAAGCTTGAACACCTCCGCATGTTGCTCAGGGAGGTTTTAGCAACTCTGGATGACTGTGACGCCATTGTAGTTCCAGAGAAAAATTGTAAATTGGATAAATACTACGCAGTGCCTGTTTACACTGATGTTTTTCCAATACCTAAGAGGTTTTCAGAAATTATTACTAAGGAATGGGATAGACCAGGTGTACCGTTCTCTCCCCCTCCTGTTTTTAAAAAGATGTTTCCCATAGATGCCGCTACACGGGACTTGTGGCAAACGGTCCCTAAGGTGGAGGGAGCAGTCTCTACTCTAGCGAAGCATACAACTATCCCTGTCGAGGACAGTTGTGCTTTTCTAGATCCAATGGACAAATAATTAGAGGGTTACCTTAAGAAAATTTTTATTCAACAAGGTTTTATTCTCCAGCCCCTTGCATGCATTGCCCCTGTCACTGCTGCTGCGGCCTTCTGGTTTTAGTCTCTAGAAGAGGCTCTACAGGTAGGAACCCCATTGGATGATATCCTTGACAAGCTTAAAGCTCTTAAGCTAGCCAATTCATTTGTTTCTGACGCCGTTGTTCATTTAACCAAACTAACGGCTAAGAACTCAGGTTTTGCTATTCAGGCGCGTAGGGCGCTATGGCTTAAATCCTGGTCAGCTGACGTTACTTCAAAGTCTAAGCTTCTCAACATTCCCTTCAAGGGGCAGACCCTATTCGGGTCTGGACTGAAGGAGATCATTTCTGATATTACTGGAGGAAAAGGTCACGCCCTTCCTCAGGATAGGTCCAACAAATTAAGGACCAAACAGTCTAATTTTCGTGCCTTTCGAAACTTCAAGAGTGGCGCAGCTTCAACTTCCTCTAATACAAAACAAGAGGGAAATTTTGCCCAGTCCAAGCCGGTCTGGAGACCTAACCAGGCTTGGAACAAAGGAAAGCAGGCCAAAAAACCTGCTTCTGCCTCTAAGACAGCATGAAAGATCAGCCCCCGATCCGGTAATGGATCTAGTAGGGGGCAAGAGATGTCCAGGATCCCTGGGCGTTGGAAATTGTGTCCCAGGTATATCTTCTGCACTTCAAAGCTTCTTCCCCAAAAGGAAGATTTCATCTCTCACAATTATCTGCAAACCAGATAAAGAGATAGGCATTCTTACATTGTGTTCAAGACCTCCTAGTTATGGGAGTGATCCACCCAGTTCCAAAAGAGGAACATGGGCAAGGCTTCTATTCAAATCTGTTTGTGGTTCCCAAGAAAGAGGGAACCTTCAGTCCAATCTTAGATCTCAAGATTCTAAACAAATTTCTCAGGGTCCCATCCTTCAAGATGGAGACTATTCGAACCATCCCACCTATGATCCAGGAGGGTCAATATATGACTACCGTGGACTTAAAGGATGCTTATCTGCACATTCCGATACACAGAGATCATCATCGGTTTCTCAGGTTCGCCTTCCTAGACAGGCATTACCAGTTTGTGGCTCTTCCCTTTGGGTTAGCTACGGCACCAAGAATCTTTACAAAGGTTCTGGGGTCACTCCTAGCGGTCCTAAGGCCGCGGGGTATAGCAGTAGCCCCTTACCTAGATGACATTCTAATACAGGCGTCGAATTTTCAAATCGCCAGGTCCCATACAGACATTGTTCTGGCATTCCTGAGGTTGCATGGGTGGAAAGTGAACAAAGAAAAGAGTTCTCTATCCCCTCTCACAAGAGTTTCCTTCCTAGGAACTCTGCTAGATTCTGTAGAAATGAAGATTTACCTGACAGAGGCCAGGTTGTCAAAACTTCTAAATTCCTGCCGTGTTTACTCTCGCCCTTCAGTGGCTCAGTGTATGGAAGTTATCGGCTTAATGGTAGCGGCAATGGACATAGTGCCATTTGCCGGCCTACATCTCAGACCGCTGCAACTCTGCATGCTCAGTCAGTGGAATGGGGATTACACAGATTTGTCCCCTCTACTAAATCTGGATCAAGAGACCAGGGATTCTCTTCTCTGGTGGCTATCTCGGGTCCATCTGACCTTCCGCAGGCCAAATTGGACAATAGTAATGACAGATGCCAGCCTTCTGGGCTGGGGTGCAGTCTGGAACTCCCTGAATGCTCAGGGCTTGTGGACTCAGGAGGAGACACTCCTTCCGATAAACATTCTGGAACTAAGAGCGATATTCAATGCTCTTCAGGCTTGGCCTCAGCTAGCTGCGGTCAGGTTCATCAGATTTCAGTCGGACAATATCACGACTGTAGCCTACATCAACCATCAAGGGGGAACAAGGAGTTCCCTAGCAATGTTGGAAATTTCAAAAATAATTCTATGGGCAGAGGTTCACTCTTGCCATCTATCAGCTATCCATATCCCAGGAGTAGAGAACTGGGAGGCAGATTTTCTAAGTCGACAGACTTTTCATCCAGGGGAGTGGGAACTCCATCCGGAGGTGTTTGCACAGTTGATTCAACTTTGGGGCAAACCAGAACTGGATCTCATGGCGTCTTGTCAGAACGCCAAGCTTCCTTGTTACGGATCCAGGTCCAGGGATCCCAAGGCAGCGCTGATAGATGCTCTAGCAGCGCCTTGGTCTTTCAACCTGGCTTATGTGTTTCCACCGTTTCCTCTGCTCCCTCATCTGATTGCCAAGATCAAGCAGGAGAGAGCTTCTGTGATTTTGATAGCTCCTGCGTGGCCACGCAGGACTTGGTATGCAGATCTGGTGGACATGTCATCCCTTCCACCATGGACTCTACCGCTGAGGCAGGACCTTCTACTTCAGGGTCCTTTCAACCATCCAAATCTAATTTCTCTGCGTCTGACTGCTTGGAGATTGAACGCTTGATTTTATCAAAACGTGGTTTCTCCTAGTATTGATACCTTAATTCAGGCTCGAAAGCCTGTCACCAGGAAAATCTATCATAAGATATGGTGTAAATATCTTCATTGGTGTGAATCCAAGGGTTACTCGTGGAGTAAAGTCAGGATTCCCAGAATATTATCTTTTCTCCAAGAAGGATTGGAGAAGGGATTGTCAGCTAGTTCCTTAAAGAGACAAATTTCTGCTCTGTCTATTCTTTTGCACAAGCATCTGGCGGATGTTCCAGACGTTCAGGCGTTTTGTCAGGCTTTAGTTAGAATCAAGCCTGTGTTTAAACCTGTTGCTCCGCCTTGGAGTTTAAATTTAGTTCTTAAAGTTCTTCAAGGGGTTCCGGCTCGAAGAGTTTCAGAGTTATCTGCCTTGCAGTGTGATTCCCCTTATCTGATCTTCCATGCAGATAAGGTAGTTTTGCGTACCAAACCTGGGTTTCTTCCTAAGGTGGTATCTAATAAGAATATAAATCAGGAGATTGTTGTTCCGTCACTGTGTCCTAATCCTTCTTCAAAGAAAGAACGTCTTTTACACAATCTGGACGTGGTTCGTGCTTTAAAGTTTTATTTACAAGCTACTAAAGATTTTCGTCAAACATCTGCATTGTTTGTTGTCTACTCTGGACAGAGGAAAGACCAAAAGGCTTCAGCAACTTCTCTTTCTTTTTGGTTAAGAAGTATAATCCGCTTAGCTTATGAGACTGCTGGCCAGCAGCCTCCTGAAAGAATTACAGCTCATTCCACTAGAGCGGTGGCTTCCACATGGGCTTTTAAAAATGAGGCTTCTGTTGAACAGATTTGTAAGGCGGCGACTTGGTCTTTGCTTCATACTTTTTCTAAATTCTACAAATTTGATACTTTTGCTTCTTCGGAGGCTATTTTTGGGAGAAAGGTCTTACAGGCAGTGGTGCCTTCCGTTTAAGCGCCTGCCTTGTCCCTCCCTTCATCCGTGTCCTATAGCTTTGGTATTGGTATCCCACAAGTAATGGACTGGATAGACCTTACAAGAGAAAACAAAATTTATGCTTACCTGATAAAGTTATTTCTCTTGTGGTGTATCCAGTCCACGGCCCGCCCTGTCATTTTAAGGCAGGTGTTTTTTATTTATAAACTACAGTCACCACTGCACCCTATAGTTTCTCCTTTCTCTTGCTTGTCTTCGGTCGAATGACTGGAGGTGGCAGTTAGGGGAGGAGCTATATAGACAGCTCTGCTGTGGGTGATCCTCTTGCAGCTTCCTGTTGGGAAGGAGAATATCCCACAAGTAATGGATGAATCCGTGGACTGGATACACCAGAAGAGAAATAAATTTATCAGGTAAGCATAAATTTTGTTATTACCCATTCCCCTGTTTTGCATAATCAACACAGTTATATTAATATACTTTTTACCTCTATGATTACCTTGTATCTGAACCTTTGCAGACTGACCCCTTATTTCAGTTCTTTTGACAGACTTGCATTTTACCCAATCAGTGCTGACTCCATGGGAGTAAGCACAATGTTACCTATATGGAACACATGAAATCGCTATGAAAAACTGTCAAAATAAACTTAAATAAGAGGCGGACTTCAAGCATATGAGTCTACTTAGGTTTAGCTTTCAACAACAAAGCAAATTTGATGATAAAAGTAAATTGGAAAGTTGCTTAAAATTGCATGCCCTATCTTAATCATGAAAGTTTAATTTTGACTAGACTGTCGCTTTAAGTGTTCATTTGCTTCCAAGCATAATTAAAACCTCTGCACTTCTGAAGGAGTTTAAGACATTACATAGAGGAGCACTTGCCATATATTTGCTTTTGTAAACATAATTGAGAACTAGTTCAAAATAGGTGATTTTGGAAGTGGTATCAACCGCTGTATTGTAAGCATAGGCTAGACTCATATACACTCTCTCTTCCTATGCACACAGAGAGAAAGTTTACAAGGAATGTATGTTTTATATTCCTCCACATTTGCAAAAATTATTCAAATTGTGTTTAGCACAAAATGGCTGCCTAAGTGCATGTAATATCTTTGAATTGGTTAAACAGCTAATGTACACAGTACACTTATTATAAAAACTCAGACATTAATAGGCTTAGCCATATCTGAAAACATATACCACTACTATATACATGACTGGATAAAACTGTTGTGAGATATTATTAGCATCAATAATAAAAGTACCATTGTTACATATGTTGTTTTGGTTGCTTTTTAGGTGACATGGTTAAACAAGAAACCTTTGTGACACCTACTGGCATATTTCTCATTTCCATGGCTTCAATATACATTGTAACAGCTTTAGTTCACCCACAGGAATTCCATTTACTAATCTATGGACTTATGTACATTATTTGTGTACCAAGTGGCTATCTCCTATTAACTATATATTCCTTGGTTAACATGCACATAGTCTCATGGGGAACCCGTGAGACTGCTAAACCAAAAGAGAAAAATAAGGAAGAAAACAAGAAAGTCAGATATAGAAAGAATTTTAAATGTTTGTGCTGGGACATAGAGATATCAGTTAATGAGAAAAATGCTAAAGAGAATAGTCAAAAACAAGAACAGAAAGATAATCTTCAGCCTCTCACCATTCAAAGGTATGTAATCTATATGTTTATATATTGTTGTATGTTTTATATAAAAGAAAAATCAGAGGACAACTTGACCAACAGGACATGTTTTTACTGAATATTGAAAGTAGTAAACTGTGAAATAACCAAAACTGGTTTTATAAATCTGGAGTTCTAGGCACAAGTTAATCATGTGAGCCCTGTGCAAAATCATTGTTGTAAGTCTACAATCATACACATGCTTAAGAAGATACTATATGTTTTCCTTTACAGGTTCTGATTAAAAGCTACTTAAAAGGTTTTTAACAACATTAAAATGTTGAATGGCTCTGTGCAAACATTCTACTCCTTAAATTCTCAATTTCAAAATCATGAACTTCTGAACAATTGTGCCCTATCAAAGGCTGAACAGATAAGTTTGCCGTCTGCGAACCCTATCTGTCCGGCATCTGAGAGTTAACATTGCACAAGAGCAGGGCTTGTCAATCATCCTGATCAGATCCAGATGATCAGACCCTTGAAGCTAAGTAGTTGTGGTCTTAGGACTGTAGCTACACAACTAGTGTTTAAGGCCCGCTCATGCGAGACTGGAACGCTCAGGCCCAAAGCTGTGTCCACACCTTCATAAAGGGGCTCATAATGTTATGACTAAATTTATTACTGATTAAGGTACAACCAAAATAAATCAACTTTTTTATATTGGAATGCATATATATATATATATATATATATATATATATATATATATATATATTAGAGATAAGTTAAACAGAGACATTAGAACATTTGTTTCTCTAGAAACCTATAAAAGATCATCAATAAATCTCTTAAAAATAATACTAGTCTGCAATGTATTTTAAATCAATGTATTTTAATCTCCAAAAAAAAGTGTTTGAGCTCTTAAGGGTTCAGCCCTTTTTCTTTTTGATTTTAAAGGGACACTGAACCCAATTTTTTTGTTTCGTGATTCATATAGAGTATGACATTTTAAAGGGACAGTCAACCCAAAAATTACTGTTACTTATTTAGATTAGTTAATTAACAATCTTTACATCAAACTCTAGCCCAATTTTCATCTAAATAAACTTTGGCAGAAAACACACTTACTAGATCTCATCTGGCTGTTTTGAAATGGCCACCTGACTCCTCCTTCTCTGACGTCTCCCAAAAGCTTGAGCTGCAGCACTAGTACAGGAACTTTTTGTCCCTGCTCGCTCCTTTCATTCAGCTCCTTTCATCAATCTCATGGCTGACTGATATGACAAAGATCCCACAATCTAATACTTTATAGAGGAGAGGGAGAAAGAGAGCTATATCTACAAGATGCTTCTTAATAAATTAAAAACTAATAAGTAATAATAATTGTAGACAATGTTGTATCACAAAACTAAGTGTATAGAGTTGCACACACTGCAGAGCTTTATAAAAACAATCTGATTTTAATTTCACTTTGTTCCGATTGCTGCAGGCTTATGGATAGATCTATGGATACTCTACCACTGTGGGCTGCATATTTGTTACGACTAGTTTGGAAGATATTTACTATAGTAATACGTATCATTATACAATAGGCTCACTTGATGGTATGCTGTATTGTATTATAATTATAAAGAGAAAATTAGTATTTTTATTAGTGCTGTTATGGTTAAAATACCCCCGCGTTTATTCATATTGTGTAGTCTGGTATACAAACGACAAGTGGTCATTGTTAACCGTATTAACTCGTTTTTTTGTTAATTAGCAAGCATTTAATGTATACACAAATTAACATTGTGCATTATTTGGCAATTAACAAGAATGAGAAATACATATTTATCTTATGACCCCTGCTCAAGCATTGGAACAAATTTGTTACGGGGTTAGGGTATAGGGAGGGGGTAGAGGAGCTCTCTGTCATCTTTATACCCGGGCATCAGTCAGAACAGAGTGACTGTCAGACCGGGTCACTGGGAGCCATGATGGTGCCAGTGCACAGCCCGGAGTCAACAAGCAGCGAACACCCCCCCAGAAAAAGACAGCGGCTCACACATCTCAGCCCAGAGGAGAAAGCGCGCTCAGGAGGTGCGGTTTCAGTCTGAATATAATGTCACTTGGGAATTTGACTAAGGGGGGTAGTGTGTGTGACGTTATTCTGTAATATTCTGTAATAGTAACATACGGCCCATTAGATCACACAGAATAACGTCAAAGGGAATGACATCTCGTCAGTATATTCTAGAAAGCTGGATATATATATATATATATACACGTTCTATGGAAGTACGTTCTCGTGAGCTCAAGGAAGCTTCCAGGAAATGCGAACACGAGGTTGCATTTGTATAGCGCTTGAATTATTTTACCAGCGCACATTTGTTAGCATAGCATAATTTACAAGGATTTGCAAATCAGTTAAAGTAATGGGAAACACCTCTTGAAAAGCTTGTTGGAATCAACTTTTTTCATATACATACACATAGATATGTGATATAGATATATACGTGATATATATATATATATATATATATATATATATATATATATATATATATGTGTGTGTGTGTGTGTGCGAGTGAAAATAATGTTGTTTTACTTTAATATTTAGAAATATGTTTAGATTTAGATTTTATAACATTTTATTTAATCATTTTTTTATTTAATCATTTTAATTTTATTTTTTTAGCCAAGAATATGAAAATGACATCGAACAAGGTAGCCACACGAATGAAAATGATGTTGCACAGGAAGCTTATGAAGAAAGTAAGTATATATTATTTACAATATGGATAGGGAAAGGGAGACTAGTCAAACCTTAAATATAGAACTTACCTCGAGCTGCAAAACAATGCTCAGGTGAAAATAAAACCTTATATGAAGGAAATAACCCGGTGTGCAGACCCTTAAACTAAATATTTATTCACAGTATAAAGTGAGATAGAATAACAACCATAATTAGGTTGTTATTAGGAAAGACAGGGATTTCAGCACAACCTTTAACCCCTTAACGACCAAGGACGTACGCCACACGTCCTCAAAAAAAATACAGTTAATGACCGAGGACGTGTGGCGTACGTCCTTGGTCTGGAAAGCAGCTGGAAGCGATCCTGCTCGCTTCCAGCTGCTTTCCGGTTATTGCAGTGATGCCTCAACATCGAGGCATCCTGCAATAACCCCCCTTGGCCATCCGATGCAGAGAGAGCCACTCTGTGGCCCTCTCTGTACCGGACATCGATGGCCGGTTTCGTTGGTGGGTGGGAGCCAGTCTGGGAGGCGGGTGGGCGGCCATCGATGGGCCGTATGATGTGGAGGGGGGCGGGATCGTGGGCGGGAACGCCGGGTGCGCGCGCGAGTGCGCGCGCGTGCACGAGGGTGCGCGCACGGGCGCGCAGGGGTAGGAAGCGGGTGGGAACCGCTACACTACAGAAAATTTATGGGAGAAAAGTGGCAGTGATTGCCAAATATATTTGTATATATATCGATCTAAGAGATCTGGGAGGGGTGGTGGGTTGGTCTTTTGGGGGGGGGCAAGCTACACTACAGAAAATTATTTTAAAAAAATAATAAAACAATGTTTTACTATAAACTGGGTACTGGCAGACAGCTGCCAGTACCAAAGATGGCTACTAATAAGTTAGAGGGGGATGGGTAAAGAGCTGTGTGGGGGGTATCAGGGAGGTTGGGGGCTAAGGGGGGATCCTCCAGAGCAGCATATGTAAATATGCCTTTTTTTTATTTATGTTTTATCAAGGATAGCTTTTTTTTTTAGTACTGGCAGACTTTCTGCCAGTACTTAACATGGCGGGGACAATTGTGGGGTGGGGGAGGGAAGAGAGCTGTTTGGGAGGGATCAGGGGGTGTAATGTGTCAGGTGGGAGGCTGATCTCTACACTAAAGCTAAAATTAACCCTGCAAGCTCCCTACATGCTACCTAATTAACCCCTTCACTGCTAGCCATAATACACGTGTGATGCGCAGCGGCATTTAGCGGCCTTCTAATTACCAAAAAGCAACGCCAAAGCCATGTATGTCTGCTATTTCTCAACAAAGGGGATCCCAGAGAAGCATTTACAACCATTTGTGCCATAATTGCACAAGCTGTTTGTAAATGATTTCAGTGAGAAACCTAAAATTGTGAAAAATTTTACTTTTTTTTTTATTTAATCGCATTTGGCGTTGAAATGGTGGCATGAAATATACCAAAATGGGCCTAGATCAATACTTAGGGTTGTCTACTACACTACAATAAAGCTAAAATTAACCCTACAAGCTCCCTACATGCTCCCTAATTAACCCCTTCATTGCTGGGCATAATACACGTGTGGTGCGCAGTGGCATTTAGCGGCCTTCTAATTACCAAAAAGCAACACCAAATCCATATATGTCTGCTATTTATGAAAAAAGGGGATTGCAGAGAAGCATTTACAACCATTTGTGCCATAATTGCACGAGCTGTTTGTAAATAAATTCAGTGAGAAACCTAAAGTTTGTAACAAAATGTGTGAAAAAGTGAACAATTTTTTTTATTTGATCGCATTTGGCGGTGAAATGGTGGAATGAAATATACCAAAATGGGCCTAGATCAATACTTTGGGATGTCTTCTAAAAAAAAATATATACATGTCAAGGGATATTCAGGGATTCCTGGAAGATATCAGTGTTCCAATGTAACTAGCGCTAAGTTTGAAAAAAAGTGGTTTGGAAATAGCAAAGTGCTTCTTGTATTTATTGCCCTATAACTTGCAAAAAAAGCAAAGAACATGTAAACATTGGGTATTTCTAAACTCAGGACAAAATTTGGAAACTATTTAGCATGAGTGTTTTTTGGTGGTTGCAGATGTGTAACAGATTTTGGGGGTCAAAGTTAGAAAAAGTGTGTTTTTTTCCATTTTTTCCTCATATTTTATATTTTTTTTTATAGTAAATTATAAGATATGATGAAAATAATGGTATCTTTAGAAAGTCCATTTAATGGCGAGAAAAACGGTATATAATATGTGTGGGTACAGTAAATGAGTAAGAGTAAAATTACAGCTAAACACAAACACTGCAGAAATGTAAAAATAGCCTTGGTCCCAAACGGACAGAAAATGGAAAAGTGCTGTGGTCATTAAGGGGTTAATATAAATGCTAAGCAAATGCAAAGCTCCACATTTAGCGGTATGTGAAGTCCATTCTCATCATCCACAGACTTCCAGGGCATACAAACAGTGACTTATTTTCCTATACAAGACACATGAACCAAATAAACAAAGAAGCACTGATAGACGTTATGCATGAAACAGTGTTTGCTGTCAAATTTTATTTAATATTTTGCAATAGGTTAGCTGAAAGTTTTGAAACTATATTGTGGAAGGACTCTACTCTTCCATCCCACATAATGTGGGTTTGGGAGCTGCCAGATTTTTTCTGGAAAGTAGAGGTCAAGCCTATAAAAAACATAGCTACAACATTCTGTTGACTTTTGATGCTAACAAACTCACTTTTCTAGATGTAAAAATCAAGAAAGAGGGAAAAGTCTGGCAACGGAAATATTTCGTAAGGCCACTGCCACGAACAATATTTTAGAGGCATCTAGTCATCATCCCAAATCTTTAATTCGGGGTATCCCTGTAGGACAATTTTTACGTCTAAGGTGTAATTGTTCAAGCCTAACTAAATTCGATGCACATGCAATTGAAATGTTTAATAGATTTGAAAATAGAGGCTATAAGAAACGTAATCTGAGATATGCACTAAGTAGAGCTAGAAAAGCAGACAGGGACAGTCTACTCTATAAGACTAAGCAAAAATCTGAAGATAAAAGAGTGCGTTTCGTTACCCAATACAACTGTCATTGGGAAAAGATTCGCACAATTTTAGATGAAAAATGGCAATTTCTAAAAGCTGATGAGACGATCAGGAAAATAGTTGGAGATAAACCCTCTTTGGTTGCTAGGAGGGCTCCAAACTTAAAGGATAAATTAGTAAAAAGTCATTTCATAAAGAGTCCAAGTGAGAAAGATTGGTTGGAGGAACATGGATGTTTCAAGTGCGGACACTGTGTTGTCTGCAAATTTGTTGTCCGCACAAAAACTTTTGCCACAACCTCCGCTGTCTACCCTATAAAACAGTTTATCAACTGTAAGACTGAAAATGTAATCTATCTGTTATCTTGCAGCTGCCCGACCTTCTATGTAGGAAAAACAAGACGAATGTTGAAGGATAGGGTCTCTGAACATAGGGATGACATAAAGGCAGTGGAGGAGGGTGACATCAGAAGCGGAGTGGCGTATCACTTTATGAAACACCACAACTGCAACCCCTCAGCTTTAAAAGTAACAGGCATTGAATCTTGCTCACTTTTTGGCAGAGGGGGGGACATTGATAATGTACTCCTTAAAAAGGAAACCGAATGGATGTACAAGCTACAGACATTAATGCCTAATGGGCTTAATGAAAAATTTGAGTTTGCTGCATTCCTAAAATAATAATACGTAATGGTGACTTATAGAATTGCTCAATTTCTACTTGTGAAATCAGCCAAATAATTCTTCTACGTCCCTTTACTCAATTAGTAAACTTCTCAAAAAATGCTTCTCTGGAAGTGAGACACAGTATCTTTATTTCCCTTAAGACTTTTAGGATTAAAAAGGTACATCTAAACGATATCTAATAATGACCAAAATTAAACATGTATTTATACCTTATCCAAGACACATGAACCAATGTACATATAAGTATATGCTTTGACAATCTTTTGAATTAGTGCCAAGTTCATGAAATAATTTAAAAGGTAACTTTCATATTATCTTTATAATACATGCTTAATGCGTATAAAGTGCATGTGTAATTTCTTCTTATTTCATCTTGCTTTATGTACTGAAGGCTCTTTTAAAAGTTGACTGTTTATAAAAATGTTTACAATATATTTTTTCACCTGTTCCTCTTATGTGTATATACTTGGGCAGTGGCACTTCAAACGACTCTGATTGGCTACTGGTTGGTTTTGAATCTCCCAATGAGCAGCGGGAAGGAGAGATATAACGCGGCTGCTTCTAGACTCAGTATCCGCTCTGCCCTGAGGAAACCCCTGTGATCTTGTGCGGTCACGTGGGGGGTGAAACGCGCGTCGGCAGTGACGTAAGAAGTGGAGGTGGACGTGGTTGTTTGACAGACCGCTGTGGCGTCCTCACTGATTATACCGGTTCGGTGGTGAACCAAGGATGCTGATCCAGTTTGCTTAATAACGGAATTGAGAAGCCTGTTTGCTGAAAGGAAAAATACGGTTGTATAACAAGCTGAGTTTATAACTTTGATACTCCAGACCGTTACCATACCCGGATTTCTGAGCGTCTTTGATGCACTATATTGAAATACGGCACTGTTTATCTGGATATATCTAAGACTGTCTGCTGGTGTTATTTATACACTACTTTAACAACAACTTGTGTGCAAACACTTCATTACTGATATAGTTTGATATATATTGTATGACAATGTATGATACTATCTGCATAATATAAACTGTAAAGACAAAACGACTCGCTTTGGGGCTGTTAAACATAGATCCAGATACTATATTCATGACACCTTTTATCATATTGGTGGTGTCCGCTGAATACTGGAGTTGCTTTTTTCACCCCCATAGTCCTTTTTTGTCTTGTCACATATCAGTATTAAGGAAACTGTATGTTTAAATCAAAGCTGTTAGCACTCAGTTAGACTGTATCCTGGGGTTGTTAAACATAGATCCAGAATACATTTTCATGACACCAGATACCTCTTATTATATTGGTGGTGCACGCTGATACTGGAGTTGCTTTTTCATCCCCCACAGTCTATACTGTTCTCTGTCATAAGATTAAGGTATGACTACATAAAAATATTTGCTAAATAACGTATTGTGCACAATACTTAGAGCTACCCATTAGCTCCATTACGTATGATTTAGCTGTTCAACGAATTTATGCTGCTTGTCTTAGGTTTTAAACACGTTTTTGTGTATTGGCATAGATCCTCAAGGATCACTATGGTGGCTAATTTTAGGTCTAGTACTCTTTACAGTTTCAAAACTTTCAGCTAACCTATTCCAAAATATTAAATAAAATTTGACAGCAAACACTGTTTCAAGCATAACGTCTATCAGTGCTTCTTTGTTTATTTGGTTCATGTGTCTTGTATAGGAAAATAAGTCACTGTTTGTATGCCCTGGAAGTCTGTGGATGATGAGAATGGACTTCACATACTGCTAAATGTGGAGCTTTGCATTTGCTTAGCATTTATATTAAAAAAGATCGTGCTGAAATCTTGTCTTTCCTAATAACAACCTAATTATGGTTGTTATTCTATCTCACTTTATACTGTGAATAAATATATATTATTTAATTACAGACAGACAATGAAATAAGAAAAGGGGCTGAGTATCCTACAAGCTGGAATCTGCTTCAAATAGAAAAAATGAAAAAGCAGCTTGCATTTCCAAATAAGAACACACATCATTGTTAAACCTTCTTTGCAACACATTTATCAAAATAACACATTTATAAAAAATTTAATGGTTTCAATTTAAATTGCATTTGCTACAAATCTCCTACACATTATCATTCCTATCACTTTAAGGCTCTGATATTCAAAACCTCACCGGCATGGAGAGAAATCAGACAAAATCTTTGGGATTTTTTTAGACCTTGTATTATAATGTAGGAGTCTCTGTGTCACATAAATAACGCTACATAGCAACATAAACACTTCTCAAGATACAATGTATGTTTATAAAAATGTTTTAAAGGCCTCGCCTTAACGACGAAACTTCTTACAATATCTTACCTGAGTGTCAAGGTTTTAAATATCAGGCCCTAAATCCATCTAATGATCTAAAGTTCTCCACTCCATCAAGAGTTCTATGGGATCCTCAGTTCTATGGGATCCTTCAAAGAATTTTAGAAAGGCAAATTATACATATATGATTTAGTTATAGTATACAGTTTTAAAAAACTTTCCAATTTACTTCTATTATCTAATTGTGTTTTGTCAGTATCCTTTGTTGAAAAGCATACCTAGGTAGGCTTAGAAGCTGGGATCTAGCTGCTGATTGGTGGCTGCACAAATGCCTCTCGTCGTCGATTTAACAATTGTGTTCATCTCCCAGTAGTGCATTGCTGCAACTTTAATAAAGGATACCAAGAGAATGAAACACAATTCATAATAGAATTAAATTCAAAGCCACAACTTTAAGTATAGATATGATTATTTTTTGTTTTCTTCCTATGAAAATCATAGTTTCATTTATACATTTTTCTACAAACAGGATGGATACAGCAATTACAATCAAAATCAAGATACAATGTACTAAATGAAGAACAATTAATGGAGGTGAGTAATATGATTAATTAGTAGTAATGTATGCACAATATGTATATAACAGATAAACAATGCACAGCGATTCTGAAATTAGAGGCTACAGAAACAATTGAATACACTTCCATCTTGAGGAGCATCATATATTTGTCTCAAAAAATAATTTCTCTTTCTTATTAATTTCCTTAAAGGACCATTAAATACAAATTGCATAATAAAAAGACAATGTGATATTACTCTGAATTTCAAATCAGTAGTACATTTTCTTCTCTCTGACAAATGTATAGTTCCCCCATTTGCCGGCCCCTGTATCGTGACAGCCATCAGCCAATCACAGACTAGTATATGTATATACTGTGTGCACATGCTCAGTAGGAGCTGACGCCTTAGAAATTATGCAGATAAAAAGATTGTGCAAAATTGAATAATGGAAGTAAACTGTAAAGTCTCTTTAAATTGCATGCTCTTTCTGAATCATTAATGTTTAATTTTAACTTTAGTGTCCTTTAAATTTAAACTTCTGGATTTTTTTCTCCTCTATATTCTACATTATATTTCACTTTTAAACTGAAATGTGCTACTCATCAAATGATGTTGACAAAAAAGACAAACTAACCCACAATAGTAGTTTCTGCTCAGTTAAAAATACTAGAACTAAGATCCCTTAGATCCCTATTTATTAAAGTAAATGCGCACAGGATTCCCAGACAGGGAACCTGTACACCGATGTTCAGGGCCACTAATACAGCATCCCATGCCAGAATGTCATTCTTTTTTATTTTATTCTAACATAATTATATTATGTTTTATTTAATTTTTCTAAAATATATGCAGCTGAAATGGACATTAAACACCAATTTTCATATAACTGCATGTAATAGACGCTACTATAAAGAACAATATGCACAGATATTGATCTAAAAATTCAGTATAAAACTTTATAAAAACTTAGCACTGTTGATGAGCTTAGGCTGGGACACCCAGTAAAAGGGGCTGAGAAAGCAGGAAGAGCAGACCCCCTCCTCCCTCCCCTGCATATGAAAAGACAGATTACACAAACAGGAACAGCAGAAATATGTAGACATCAGTATACATCTAAAACATTGGGGCTTGGTTAGGAGTCTGAAAATCAGAACAATGTTATGAAAAAGTAAGCAAAACTATACATTGTTACAAAATACTCTCAGATGGGCTATATACATGGATCATCTACAAAACATTTATGCAAAGAAAAATCTAGTGTACAATGTCCCTTTAAATCTTTGTATAGTCTGGGTATAAACAGTGTTCTCCCTCAAAAAGTCTAAAATGCAGTCATTTTATTAATGTATAATTATCTCCAAAAGTTTAGATCATGCTAAAATGTGTTGTAACTGATCTTTAAGGAGGAAGTTCCATTTTGGAAAACTCTTATAAAGGATTACTTGGAGCCTCTCAATGAAGATAAGAAAAAACAAGAACAAATTGCAGAAGATTTAAAGTCATTAAGGAACAAAGTAATTTGTTTTGTTGTTTTTTTTCACAAATAAATATAAACATTGCGCTATAAAATGTGCTTTAAGGTTTATAAGTTCTATCTGCTTTCTATGCGCTTAAGCACTATGTAGCTGATGTACATTTGAATTCAGACAAATAATAAATACAAAAATCACTAATATGCTGTATTCTATACACTCAATGGAAATTAGAAAACAAGTGGCCCTATTAACAAATAAATGAACAAATGCATGTGACCAAAAAAAATAATTGTTGATTCGTTCATGCCATTAAAACCGAAACACTTAAAATGTACAGTTTTAAACTATTAGTTAGTGAGTGATCCACCAATGTACTTGTCAGCTGATTGATCCTGTGTCAGCTGATAAGTGTTGTTTTAGTTCTTGACAATCCTAAGGCTATTTAAAAAAATAAATGCATTTTAAAAGAAACAAATGAGTTTGTGTGTTGCTGCTGGCTTGTAGCATTAGCACTAGCTATCACTTTATAACTTTATTTAGGTTTAAGCTGTTGTCCAGCTTTGCCTCTGCTGCCCTGAAGACGTTTCTCATAGAAAATATTATTATTATTTTTAAATAACCCCTTGAGTGCTAATGACAGCTCAGAGCCGTCGCTAGCACTCAACCACCTTTAGAGCAATCTAGGGGCTCCCACCTCGGGGATTGGGCCTGTATAGTGACAGGCATCATTGGGGCTTCCCGTTACGTGCAGTGACGTCACGCGCAATGACGTGATGACGTCACCGCTCAACTTTATTTAAAATTTACAATACAAAGTATAGGGAAAGGGGCATGCTGCTTAGAAGCCTGTGTCTCAGGCATCTAAGCAGCTACAGACCCCCAAGTCTCACCGTTGGAAAGATAATCGCTTAACCTTTCCAACGTTATAAGACTTGGGGATCTGAAGGGGGGGGGAGTCAAATATTTTTTTTTAAATAGTAAAAAACAGAAAAAAATTAAATCCAGCTTAGCACTCAAAGGATAAACTAATTCTTAAAATGGCCCACTGGTGGCTATAAGATGAAATAAAATATAAATATTTATTTTTCTTTTTTTCTCGTGATGAAGGATTAGTCCTAAATGATTTTTTTTTGTCTTTCTTTTACTGGAAGAAGTGCATCCATCTTCCTAAATATTGTCCTGTAGAGTTTAAATACAACAAAAAATATAAAAAATGTCAGTAAGATACTAATACAAATTGAAAACTATTCAATTTGTAGAGCATTGTTGGTTATAAACTACTTTTTTTTTTCTTTCTTCAAATACTGTGATTTATTAAGTAGTTCACACTACAATATTTCAGAAGACATTTAACATGTGGCGATGAGTAAAACTATGCAAGAAAATTTCCCATCAAATTTAGCACAAAATGTGCACCGCATCAGTGTGACTAGGTCCTGCATAACCTTCCCTTTCGAAAACCCTAATCCAATGGTTTTTAAACCTGCCCTCAGGCCTCCCCAACAGGCCAGATTTTCAGGATTACCTTGGATGAGAGCAGATAAAATAACCATGGTTACTAATCATCTGATTATTTCACCTGTGCTCTAGTTCAGATATCCTCAAACTCTGGCCTGTTCGGGGGGCCTATGTACAGGTTTGAAAACCATTGGTCTAACACCAATATCAAAGTCTACGCAGGCATAGAAACTTGCTTTCTTTTAGAAACCTAGATTAGATATTGTTTGAAACGTTTTATTCATAATATTGAAATTATATTTTTAATTAATTTTCGAACATCTGTTTTCATTGAAAGTTTATTAAAGTTTTTTTGTTTTTTTTTTCAGTTTTCTTTTGTCTAAAGATAAATGTTTGAGAAGATTTTGTTCATCTATTTTTATTCTTATTATCCCTACAGGTAACCTTTGTGTTTTTCATGATCAATCTGTTGTGGATTGTGGCTACTTTCTTTTTGCAAATAATTGGCTCTTCGATCACCATAAAAATACCCAAAGTGTTTGTCAATGGAACCATTTCAGATTTAGAAACATTGCCTGTGGAACCCATTGGATTTATGTTCTTGATATCATTTGCCATCTTAATTCTATTACAGTTTGGTGCACTTCTATATCATAGGTACGTTTGCAAATACTCACAAGGGAATAGTACATCACTAACCGTCATTGATTAAAAGGCCTAATAATCAAAAAATTACATGCTCATATTTGTTAGACTATTGACCCTGCAGTACTGTGTGTTTAATCCCTGCAAAGTTAGTACTGCTTCGGATCCACAAAGCACTGCAGGTCCCGAGCGGAAACCACCTCTGATACAATCAGCAGCGCTAGTTACACATCTTCGTCATGCGACTAGCACTGCTGATTGTAAGGGTTAAACACAGTAGTGCAGGGTCACTAGAGGATGTCATTTTACGGCTATAGGATTAGAGCATGTAAATTTTCGACTATTAAGACCCTTTAACAGACAAAAGTCAGTCTAGTTAACACATTTTTATTATAGACAGGTATATATTTAGGCATATAATACTGAAACAACATAAGCATTTGCCTCGTATTCTTTTTAAATCTACTGTTAAGGGTTGCAAAGCACTAAAATTCATTCACCAGATTGCACATGACCAGCGGCAGGTACAGCTACAGCTCATGACATTATCCCTTTGCATCCCGCCTCGTTTCATGCTCATTGGTCTAGAACACTGGTTTTCAAACTTGTCCTCAGCCTTTCAAACAGACCAGAGCATATCACAGAGGAGAAAATGTTACAGCGCACTGTCCCTTTAATGTAAAAGGATAAAGAAAAAACGATATTATATTTTAGAATATCCTCTTTTAGTTGGAACAAGCAAATGGGCCTTTCATTGGATATTTTCATTACTTACCATTTTCTTAAGTGTTTGTAGTTTTGGTTCAAACCAACTGCATTAAGCGCATTTTAAAGTCTTCTTTTTTTATTTTTTGCAGAATCTATACTTTAATTCATTTCATTGCTTATCAAGAAACTGAAGGGATGATAAACAGAGAGGTGAGTAAATATATTTTAGTAAAGTTGATATTGTCATTATTGTGCTTGGTCTTTGATGTAAATCATTCAAATACAGGCGCATAATTTATATAATAAAGTGTATATTAAAGTGAGAACTAAAAAATCTTTATGTTCATGATAATTGTGATGAAAGGATATGTGACCACCTATCAAGAAACAATGCTGAAGGATAATATCCTAAGATAAAATATTCATGAGGAAAATAAACTTATTAAAATGTAAACAACATATGTACGTTTGAGTTATCGCTATTGTCTGAAAATTGTCAATAAAAATTATTTGAAACAAACAAAAAAAAAAATACCATTAAAATGTTTCAAGACAAAAATGCTTGTTTTTATATGTGATTTTATTATTATTATTATAAATGATGCTTTCCCACGCTCCCTAGAGAGACTGCAAAACAAATTCAGTAAGCTAGGCTTTCAAATTGCTGCAAATCAGATATCTGGTTTAGGCAAACCTAGGTTATAGGGTTTGCTTTTTATGCCCTCTAGGAAGTGTAGCACAATGTGTTACACAAAAGGTCAATAAAGTCATCAGGACCCTTAACAGGCCAGAGTTTAATTATATCTTAACTAGAGCACAGGTGAAATAATCACCTCTGGAGAGCAAAGTTTGGACACCCCTGAAGGGTGAGAGCAGGTTAGTAACCATGGTTACTGAACAGCTTATTATTTCATCTGTGCTCTGGTTAAGATATAATGAATATGTGGCCTGTTAAGGGTCTGGAGGACTGGAGTTTAGAAACACTGATTTAGATAGAACATTCAATGTACTTCTATTATTACATTTACTTGTTCTTTTTGTATCCTTTGTTAAAAAGCATACATAGGTAGGCTCAGGGTCAGCAATGCACTCAACCAGTCTGTTCATCAGTAGTGAATTACTGCTATAGAGCTCATCTTTTTTTATGTGTTTAAACTTTTTTTGCAGCAAAATATGTAAGCAATAGTGCAACAATAAAATACATTGCAGCATTTTCTTTGTTTTACTTGTATGTTCCTTTATAGGGACAGTGAAGTCAAAATTAAATTTTAATGATTCAGATAGAGCATACGATGTTAAACAACTTTCTAATTTACTTCTGTTATCAAATTATCTTTGTTCTCTTGGTATCTTTATTGAAGAGTAAAGCTAGGTAGGCTCATAAGAGCTCAGGATTGTGCACGTGTCTTTAGTATTCTATAGCAGCAGTGTATAACAAAGCTACAAATAATGTTGTAAAACGCTGCTGCCGTAGAGTACTAAAGACACGTGCACAATCCTGAGCCTACCTAGATTTACTCTTCAATAAAAGATACAAAAAGAGTCAAAGCAAATTTGATAACCAAAGTAAGTTGGACATTTGTTTACAATTGCATGCTCTATTCGAATCATAAAAGTTTAATTTTGAATTTAATGACCCTTGAATTTAAGAGGGCTTCTTTTGTCTCAGAATAAAAGTATACTGTCATAAATATAATGACAGCTTTTAGTTTAAAATGTATTTTTATTAAAGTTATATCTTTTTTTTTTTTGCTTTACAGGCCTTTGGAGATGAAAACAAATACAAAGAAATGAGCAATGGAATTAACGAAAATCAAAATATTTATGAGAATCCCATTGTAATAATTGCAGAAAATGAGACAGGCCAAAGTGCTATCCCTTCTCTAGAAATGCATCTTGTAACAAGTTGATTTTTGCACAGACAGTCAGGAACTGCACTAGTGAATATATAGGCTCACCATATGCACGCTATGTCTGGGTCTGGCAATAGGCAGTAAATGATAGTGCTGATATCACCAAGCACAAGTGGATCAGAATAGTGGAAGCATCTAATTCAGGGTTATTCCATACTTTAGTGGAATGGGGTCTATTTTTTTAATGACATTTGTCAGTGTGATTTACTTATGTATGTGCTAAGCATAAGACATTCTGAGCTTTGTAAACAAAGTTGATCTTTTTTTTTATCACAGGGACTAATATTCCTATGCTGAATCACCCTGTTTTAACTGATGACGTTTTATTGGTGGAGAGTTTATTTGTACAAAACACATTTTTACATTTTCTTTAACTTGAGCTTGTGCTATCACTACTGGCTGAGAGAGAAATGTGGACTTATCCAGCAGACTTGTGATCTACTGGTAGATCGCAATCTGAGCACATCTGATCTAATTACTCAGTGATTAGGGGCACTGACCATATAAGTGGTCTGCTTCTATTATGTAGTAAATGTCTACATAAATTGCAAAGAACAATATTAATACAACTACAACAACCATAATCAGAGTCATTCCACTGGAATCTACATGTGCAACACATAACTAAATCTAACATCTTTACTATTAAAAATGCTAATTTTCCTTGTGTGAGAAGAGAAAACTTAAAGAATTTCTCAGCAAAACAATTATGGCTGTCATGATATTATACACCTGCTAGAATATACTGAAAATCTGGTTTGAAGAAAGCTTACAAATTCCAGCCTATTACTCTGCATTTTATTTCTAAAGGTCTTGGACTAATTAGATTAATACTATTAGTGTTGTTTAATTAATAAAACAAATCGATATAGCATTTTACATTAAAAGGGACATTATAATCATATGCTAAATCACTTGAAAGTGATGCAACATAGCTGTTAAAAGCTGACGTGAAAGTATCACCTGAACATCTCTATGTAAAAAGGGAAGATATTTTATCTCAAAAATGTTTCTGAACAGTTATACGTCAGCTGCTGTCCAGCTGCAAGTTGGAAAAAAAATAGTCAATCAGTATCAGCAGTGCTGAGGTCATGCTTTGCTGTGATCTCAAGAGATTTCATATTAAACATTCTTATACTGAATAGGAAAATAACATGACTGTGCCTGCACATGCCTGATGGACACTCCCTTTCAAGTCCTGGGACTAGTATCCTGATTGGCTGCTTACAGTGGGGTGTGATACTTAGGAAATTTTTGAAGTAAAATATTTTCCTTTTATACATAGAGATGTTCAGGTGATATTTTCTAGCCAGCTATTTACAGCTATGCTGCATCACTTTCAAGTACTTCAACAGTTGGGTATCATGGCCCTTTAAACTAGAGAATTTGCCAAGTAGCTGAAACACAAACAGTACATAGTGGTAAAAAGATTGATAAACAATGCAACAAATTTATTTTTAAAAACATGTTTTTAGCTTTGATTAATAATTTTGACTCCAGTAGGATAAGGTTAAATACGGTTACATAAATTATGATGAGTTATTTAACTTTTGAAGAAAAATGTTTGTTATAGAAGTAGTTATTCATTTTTTAACTTATAGCGTATTCCTGTATATATTTATAATAAATTAAATAACACACAGGTAAGTTATTAAAAAATGCTAAACAGTGCGACAGATTTATTTTTTAAATACATTTTTAGTTTTGGTTTAACTCAGTATAATACAGTAAAAAGTGCAATAATTATAATATTTATATACATCATTATTGCACTTTTAACTGTATTGTACTGAGTTAAACTAAAACTAAAAATGTATTTTGAAAATAAATATGTTTATATTTTTTTTAAATAACATATTTATTGCACTTTTAACTGTATATATATTTATTTATGCTAATTAGTTAGTTATTAGTAATTTAAAGTATTAATAATTGTTATAATTAAGTAAATCTTATTTGCATAAGTAATAAAAAATTATGTAAATGCTTTGTATATCTTTTATATACCTGATTATTGCAACTTTTAGAAGTTTTTATTTTTGCATAAGTTAAAGGCACTTGAAACTCAAAAATGGGTTTCATTTCCCTTTGTTTAAATTATTGTTTTGAGATTTTAGAAAAATGTGCCATAAGTTCACTAAATATTTGATGGTTATTGAAAAGCGTTGTCTTTACAGCATTTTCATATAAAGTTTTATAATATTTATAAAACATGTAATCAAATGATTGATATTTGATAATGCAGTTTTGTATATATGTATATATATCATAATTCTTTTTATTTATTGCTGCAAATTTGAAAAATAAATTTATTTTAAATACTAAATAACACTGATATGTGTACTTTATTTTGTATTAATTGTAAAACTATATGCATATATAGATAGATAGTTATAGTGTACATATATATATATATTAATGACTTTTATACTTTGTTATACTTTGTTTATTACCCTTAACAGGCCAGATATTCATTATATCTTAACTAGAGCACAGGTTAAATAATCAGCTGATCAGTAACCATGGTTACTAACCTGCTCCCACCCTTCAGCTGATTATTTCACCTGTGCTCTAGTTAAGATATAATAAATATCTGTCCTGTTGAGGGTCCTGTGGACTGGAGTTGAGAAATGCTGTTTTTTTAGACATGTGCACGTCGGAAAATTTAGTTTCGTATCGATTCAGTATTTTTTTTATTTTTTAGTTTCGGATGCATTCCGATTGATTCGTTATAGCAGTCATTCGTTTCAGATGTATTCGGAAGTTCGTTATGTTATGTTACTTTGATTCAGATGGTTTCAACCAATATAAAATGAATTATTTCACTGTTATATCTCACTATATTTAATTGTAATATTTCTCAATTTTTTTTTTTTTTTTTTATAATAAATATGGAACAGCAAAGGAATTGTGATCAGTCCAGAAAGTCCAACTATCGCGCCATGGCCATTTGAATAAACCGAATGGATCCGAACTAATTTGGATGTTTCATTATAATTTAATTTGAATTAGTTTAGTTCTGTTACTAGGGTGATTCGGAGATTCGGATACATCCGAATCACCCACATTTCGTCCAAATTTTGATTTGGAACGAAACAAATTGCACGTCTAGTTTATATCATTAACAAAGCTGGATCTTCCTTATGACCATTAAGGCTCCTGCTTAGCTAACTAACATGCAAGACCACATCCATCTACTAATACTAACAGAGATTGAGAAACAAAACTAAGTCAAAGCCTGACTAACAATATTACTTAACTCACTCCAGTAATGTGCATCAGCAACTTGCCTGATATGTGAAGAATACAGCTAATAAAATAACCACAAGCCAGCACAGTCAAGAACCATTTGATGTGATGCGCATGTCTGTATGCCTATGCCACTCATAGAAAAACAGCATGTTGGCCAACTCAGGACAAGTATGTTACAACAATATTGGCCATATGAAGTGCTAAGTGACCCCATACATTAATCACTCAAGACTCTGGTTTTTTTCAAGTAGTTCAGTAGTAGTCATGCACATGCATCCGGCTTACTTTAAAAGGATACAAAACTCAACCTTTTTTTCACGATTCAGATAAAGCATGCAATTTTAAGCAACTTTCTAATTACTCCTATTATACATTTTTCTTTTAGGGCTAACTGACAGGCGCAATACCCTGTAAGGTGCAGATTGTTAAGGGGTTAAGTAAGGTCTGTGATTGTAAAATTATTTTCAACTGGGAGATTATTATATTTTTTGACAAATTATCACCTAGATTTAGAGTTCTGCGTTAGCCGTAAAAAGTAGTGTTAAGGGGTCCTAACGCTGCTTTTTAACGCCCGCTGGTATTATGAGTCAGGTAGGTAGAGGTGTACCGCTCACTTTTCTTCCGCGACTTTTGGCTACCGCAAATCCCCTTACGTCAATTGCGTATCCTATCTTTTCTATTGGATTTGCCTAACGCCGGTATTACGAGTCTTGGAAGAAGTGAGCGGTACACCCTCTAACGACAAGACTCCTACCGCCTAAAAAAGTCTGTAGTTAAGAGTTTTATGGGGTAATGCCGGAACATAAAGCTCTTAACTACAGTGCTACAAAGTACACTAACACCCATAAACTACCTATGAACCCCTAAACCAAGGGCCCCCCACATCGCAAACCCTATAATAAAATGATTTAACCCCTAATCTACTGTCCCTAACATCGCCGACACCCACGTTGCCCCTCCAACGTCGCCACCACCTAACTGCAATTATTAACCCCTAATATGCCGACCGGACATCGCCACCACTATAATAAATGTATTAACCCCTAAACCGCTGCACTCCCGCCTCGCTAACACTATAATAAATTGTATTAACCCCTAATCTGCCGTCCCTAACATCGTCGCCACCTACCTGCAATTATTAACCCCTAATCTGCTGCCCCCAACGTCGCCGCTACTATAATAAAGTCATTAACCCCTAAACCTAAGTCTAACCCTAACACCCCCCTAACTTAAATATAATTTAAATAAAACGAAATAAATTTACTATAATTAAATAAATTATTCCTATTTAAAACTAAATACTTACCTATAAAATAAACCCTAATATAGCTACAATATAACTAAGAGTTACATTGTAGCTATTTTAGGATTTATATTTATTTTACAGGCAACTTTGTATTTATTTTAACTAGGTACAATAGCTATTAAATCGTTAATAACTATTTAATAGCTACCTAGTTAAAATGATTACAAAATTACCTGTAAAATAAATCCTAACCTAAGTTACAAATACACCTAACACTACACTATCAATAAATTAATTAAATAAATTGCCTACAATTACCTAAAATTAAATACAATTAAATAAACTAAACTATAGTACAAAAACAAACAAACACTAAATTACAGAAAATAAAAAAAGAATTACAAGTTTAAACTAATTACACCTAATCTAAGCCCCCTAATAAAATAAAAAAGGCCTCCAAAATAATAAAAGTGCCTACCCTATCCTAAATTACAAAGTAATCAGCTCTTTTACCAGCCCTTAAAAGGGCTTTTTGCAGGGCTTTGCCCCAAAGTAATCAGCTCTTTTACCTGTAAAGAAAAATACAATACCCCCCCAACATTAAAACCCACCACCCACATACCCCTACTCTAAAACCCACCCAAACCTAACACTAACCCCCTGAAGATCTCCCTACCTTGAGTCGTCTTCACCCAGCCAAGCCGAATTCTTCATCCAAGCGGGGCAGAAGAGGTCTTCCATCCGGTAGAAGTCTTCATCCAAGAGGGGCAGAAGAGGTCCTCCATCCGGTTTAAGTCATCATCCAAGCAGCATCTTCTATCTTCATCCATCCGGAGCAGAGCGGCAGCATCCTGAAGATCCTGGCCGATGACTGAACTATGAATGACGGTTCCTTTAAATGACGTCATCCAAGATGGCGTCCCTCAAATTCCGATTGGCTGATAGGATTCAGCCAATCGGAATTAAGGTAGGAAAAATCTGATTGGCTGATTCAATCAGCCAATCAGATTGAAGTTCAATCCGATTGGCTGATCCAATCAGTCAATCAGATTGACCTTGCATTCTATTGGCTGTTCCGATCAGCCAATAGAATGCAAGGTCAATCTGATTGGCTGATTCAATCAGCCAATCAGAATTTTCCTACCTTAATTCCGATTGGCTGATAGAATCCTATCTGCTAATCGGAATTTGAGGGACGCCATCTTGGATGACGTCATTTAAAGGAACCATCATTCGTAGTTCAGTCGTCGGCCAGGATGGATGTTCAGCGTCGGAGGTCTTCAGGATGCTCCCGCTCCGGATGGATGAAGATAGAAGATGCAGCTTGGATGAAGACTTCTACCGGATGGAAGACCTCTTCTGCCCCGCTTGGATGAAGAATTCGGCTCTGCTGGGTGAAGACGACTCAAGGTAGGGAGATCTTCAGGGGGTTAGTGTTAGGTTTTTTTAATGGGGGTTTGGGTGAGTTTTAGAGTAAGGGTATGTGGGTGGTGGGTTTTAATGTTGGGGGGGTATTGTATTTTTCTTTACAGGTAAAAGAGCTGATTACTTTGGGGCAATGCCCCGCAAAAATCCCTTTTAAGGGCTGGTAAAAGAGCTGATTACTTTGTAATTTAAGATAGGGTAGGGACTTTTATTATTTTGGGGGGCTTTTTTATTTTATTAGGGAGCTTAGATTAGGTGTAATTAGTTTAAACTTCTTGTAATATTTTTTTATTTTCTGTAATTTAGTGTTTCGTTTTTTTGTACTATAGTTTATTTAATTGTATTTAATTTTAGGTAATTGTAGGTAATTTATTTAATTAATTTATTGATATTGTAGTGTTAGGTGTATTTGTAACTTAGGTTAGGATTTATTTTACAGATAATTTTTTAATTATTTTAACTAGGTAGCTATTAAATAGTTATTAACTATTTAATAGCTATTGTACCTAGTTAAAATAAATACAAAGTTGCCTGTAAAATAAATATAAATCCTAAAATAGCTACAATGTAACTCTTAGTTATATTGTAGCTATGATAGGGTTTATTTTATAGGTAATTATTTAGTTTTAAATAGGAATAATTTATTTAATTATAGTAAATTTATTTTGTTTTATTTAAATTATATTTAAGTTAGGGGGGTGTTAGGGTTAGGTTTAGGGGTTAATAACTTTATTTTAGTAGCAGCGACGTTGGGGGCTGCAGATTAGGGGTTAATAATTGTAGGTAGGTGGCGGTGATGTTAGGGAGGGCAGATTATGGGTTAATAAAATTTATTATAGTGTTTGCGAGACGGGAGTGCGGCGGTTTAGGGGTTAATACATTTATTATAGTGGCGGCGATGTCCGGTTGGCAGATTAGTGGTTAATAAGTGTAGGTAGGTGGCGGCGACGTTGGGGGCGGAAGATTAGGGGTTAATAAATATAATATAGGTGTCGGCGATGTTGGGGGCAGCAGATTAGGGGTTCATAGTGATAATGTACATGGCGGCGGTGTCCGAAGCGGCAGATTAGGGGTTAATAGTATAATGCAGGTATCAGCGATAGCGGGGGTGGCAGATTAGGGGTTAATAAGTGTAAGATTAGGGGTGTTTAGACTCGGGGTTCATGTTAGGGTGTTAGGTGTAGACTTAGAAAGTGTTTCCCCATAGGAAACAATGGGGCTGCGTTAGGAGCTAAACACTGCTTTTTTGCAGGTGTTAGGTTTTTTTCAGCCGAAACTGCCCCATTGTATCCTATGGGGAAATCGTGCACGAACACGTTTTTCCAGCTTAACGCTACCTTAAGCAACGCTGGTATTGAGGGTTGAAGTGGCGCTACATTTGGCTCAACGCTCACTTTTCTGAGGCTAACGCAGCCATTCAGAAAACTCATAATACCAGCGTTGGCTTAAGGGTGTGCTGGAAAAAAAAGGAGCGTTAAGGGCCGCAGGTTTTTACCAACTAAACTCTAAATCTAGCCGAATGTTATTTAGAAAAATATAGTATATTATTCATAATAATTATAAGAGCACTTGCTTAAAAATGGATTTTTAAAAGATGGATTAATTCTAGGTCCTCAATTGTAAGGAACTTAAGCAATGAGATTTGGACCCAAATTATTAAAGAACCTTATTATGCTAAAAAAAGACCCAGATAATAGAATAGAAATATATAATGGAAGTAAATACTTACTAATACTAAAACTCTTAGTCCAATACTGAGATTGGAAAACTTTTATCTCTGAAAAGCACAGTAATGGTGAAGGGCACAAATGATGGCTTGGATTGATGATAGTATACCCACTATCCAAACCAACTTCCTTAGATGAAAAGCTTGTTTGTGTAAGAGAAATGTTTACTTCTTTCTTTATCGCCTTTATTTTCTCTGTGGGCAAATTTAAAGGGACATGAAACCCAATGTGTAAAATGGTGGCAACAAAACCTAAAAACATCTCCATAGATAATTGTTTTAACCACACAATGCAATGGAAACTAGGCCTAATTTTTTTTTAGCTATGTTTTATTGGGAGAAGTTATTATCCAGAAAGAGCATGCCATTTTTAACAACTTTCCAATTTACTTCTATTATCTAATTTGCTTAATTCTCTTGATATCCTTTGTTATAAAAAAGCATATCTAAATAGGCTCAGGAGCGGCTGATTGGTGGCTGCACATAGATGACTAGTGTTATTGGCTCATCCATGTGCACTGCTATTTCTTCAACAAAGGATACATAAATAATGAAGCATATTAGAAGTAAAATGGAAAGTTGCTTAACCCCTTTACTACCGGGACTTTCAGAGAAAAACTTGCACAAAATACCGGATAATTTTTAGCATTTTTGCTATTACTCCATTTAAACAGAAATAGAGCCTTGTTTTTTGTATTTAACTGTCAAAACTATATATATATATATATATATATATATATATATATATATATATATATATATATATATGTGTGTGTGTGTGTTTAAGAAGTCAGACTAAGGTATTGTTTTATGCCCATTTTGGTTTATTTTATGCCACCATTTCACCACCAAATGCGATCAAATAAAAACCGGAATTTTTTTTCACAAACTTTGGGTTACTCACTGAAATTATTTAAATAGTGCTTGTGCAATCATGGCACAAATGGTTGGAAAAGCTTCTCTGGGATCCCATTTGTTCAGAAATAGCAGACATATATGGCTTTGCCATTGCTTTTTCATCATTTGAAGGCCGCTAATTTCACTTGCGCGCCACACTTCTATTATTTCCAACAGTGAATGGGTTAATTAGGTAGCTTGTAAGGTTAATTTTACTTTAGTGTAGAGATTACCCTCCTATCTGACACTTCCCACCCCCTGATCACTCCCAAACAGCTCTCTTCCCTCCCTTACCCCCACTGGTCACCCCATGTTAACTTTTTTTTTTTGCAGGGTAGTATTCCCCCTTACCAACAATATACTGTGAATATTTAAATTAATCCTAAAGGGTTTATATATGTTAATACATTTATAGTAATGATCGTTAACAAACTTTTAAACACTGACTTTTCTTTTTAAGTATTGTAATGTAGATACAGCTGGATAAAAAAACATATATATATCTAGTTCAGAAGTATTCTGAATGACAAAACTAATAAATTGAAATTTACTAATTTGTTATATTTTGATATCTAACAAATTATTTTAAACTATCCATTTTTCATAGAAATTGTATTTGGAAAGGGATTTTGACATAAAGGAAACCACTTCCTAGAAAATCTTGCCAAAAGATAATACATATTCACATTTAATTTACCCAGGAAGCACACATAGTTTATTTCTTCATTCATTCCTACGGGTGTAAGTGATCTTAGGTTATAAATAAATTTACATCCATTTTGAAGCAATATCTTATCGATATTGCCTCCTCTATCTTTGAGGTCTATTTTCTGGAGGCCCCTACATTTGAGTTCATGTTTATTACTGTTATGACTATAAAAAAGTGCCTTGCCACACTACTGGTATCAATTAATTTATTCTTTATATCTCTTTTGTGTTCCTTTATCCTTTCTTTTAGCTCTCTGTAGGTTTTCCCTACGTAATAATATGGGCAGTTACAGTAAATCAAATAAATTACTCCTTCGCTCATACAGTTTATGTGTCCCTGAATGTGCTATTTATTCCTAAATGTATCAATAAATTGATTTCCTATTGTCATGTTTATGCATACTGAACATTTTGAACATTTAAAATTCCCATCAGTATTTTTATATTTAGATAGCCAATTATTACCTTTATCTAGTTGAAAATGGCTTTTAACTAGCTTATCTTTGAGGTTTGGTGCTTTTCTAGCTATCATTTGTGGAATCTCACCTACACATTTAGCTATTAACTAGTCTAAGGTTAGAATGTGCCAATGTCTTAAGAGAATCGCTCTTATTTTGGCCCAAGAGTTATTATAAGTGCTTATGAATCTAACTGTTGCCTCTTTTTGTTCGTCTTTTCTTGTCTGTCTAAGTATCTGGCTTTATCTTGCTTATTGTAGGCCTTTTTTAGGCAGTTTTGTGTATAACCACGTTCCTTAAATCTCTCTTTCAATTCCCTTGCTTCAGTTTTAAAAGTTTCTAGTTTAATACAGTTTCGTCTATGTCTAAGATATTGACCTTGTGGTATGTTTTTAAGTAACTGTTTTTAAGTAAATGTGCTGGATGGTGACTATCAGCTCTCAGTAGGGTATTTCCTGCTCTTAGTTTTCTATTGGTGGCCGTTACAATTGATTGGTTTTCATTTCTTATGATGAGATCCAGAAAGTTAATTTCTATGTTACTACTAGTGTAAGTAAACTTTAAATTGTAATCATTTATATTCAAAGAATTCATGAAGTCTGTTAAACTTTCCTCTGTACCTTCCCAAAGCATAAATGCATCATTTATGAAGCGAATCCACAATCCAATATTATCTTTGAAAAAGACATACCAAATTACTTATTTTTCCCAAAATCCAAGGTACAGGCATGCATACGTCGGAGCACAGCATGTGCCCATGGCTGTACCTAGGATTTGCTCATAGATTTTATGATTAAAGATAAAATAATTATGTCTCAGTAAGAAGTCCAAGAGGGAGATAACAAAATCAGTGTGTTCATTATATTGGTGGCCTCTTTGCTCCAGAAAGTATCTACAAATTTCTACTCCTTTATCATGTGGAATTGAAGAGTATAATCCTTCTACATCAATTGCTACCAGCAAAGTATTTTCAGGAACAAAGAGGCCACCAAGTTTTTTAAGAACATCTAATGAATCTTTGACATAGGATGGTAGTATATCAAGGAAGGGTCTAAGGCAATAATCAACATATTCTGAGATTTTTTCTGTTAATGAGCCGATCCCAGATATTATGGGTCTACCTGGTGGAGGTAGTTTAACCTTATGTAGTTTTGGAATAGTATAGAAAGTAGGTATGGTTGGAAATTTCACTTTCAGGAAATCAAGTTCCCGTTTATTGATTATGCCCTTTTCAAGGGTTTCCCCCAAGATTATATTTAATTGGTCAGAGTAAAGTTCAGTAGGATCTTTTTTTAGAAGTTTATAATGTATTTTATCACGAACTTGTGCCATGCATTCATTTAAGTAATCTTTTGTATTTAGGATATCAACATTGCCGCCCTTATCTGAGGGCTTAATGGTAATGTTCTTATTAGCTTGAAGTTCTTTGATTGATAGCTGTTGTTTACCTGTTAGATTTTTATTTTCTGTTATTTTGTCATCCATTTCTCTTATATCCTTTTCTACAAAGTTATGCACACTGGGAACTGTTGAAAGTGAAGGCATGCAAGTAGATTTTTATTTTTAGTACTAAATCCTATATGGGATAAACTCTGTTGCTCTTGGGTATTAACCTCTGAGGATAGCTCTTACAGACACTTTAAGGCTTGACGATCTCGTATGTCAAGTACATTATCCTTTAATTTTTTTTTCAAATGTCTTTTTTTAAATTAATTTTCTAGCAAATAAATTTAGATCTTTTACTACTGTGAATTTATCACATTTATTTGTAGGTGCAAAGGATAATCCCTTGCCTAGCACTTGAATTTGAGAGTCTGAAAGATCTACCTCAGAGAGACTGACCACTTTTTTAGTTCTAATTACGTTTTCTACTTCTCTTTCACTTGATTTCTCAGTGGATATTTCTTGCTTTCTTGTTATAGTTTGTTTTATGTTTCCTGCCTCCCCTCCTGGTTCTTTTATTTCCTGTTGTTTCTGGCCTAAAAAATCCCTCCTACTCCCAAGTCTTTGCCTAAATCTTTGTTTGTTAGTATTATCAATTAGTGATCTCCCTGATTCTGAACTGCTTGTCTGGTTAAGAGAATAATTATATACTTGATCTTTTTGGTAGTCATCCCAGTCTCTATCAAATTTTCTCCTTTTCCTGAATTTAATTGTGTCTTGAATTTCTTTTACAAGATATAACGAGTCCACGGATATCATCCTTACTTGTGGGATTTATCCTCCTGCTGACAGGAAGTGGCAAAGAGCACCACAGCAGAGCTGTATATATAGCTCCTCCCTTCCCTCCCACTCCAGTTATTCTCTTTGCCTATGCTAGTACTAGGAAGAGGCAAAGTAAGGTGTTAGTTTAGATTCTTCAATCAGAGTTTTTTATTTTAAATGGTGCCGATGTGTACTATTTTTCTTTAGGAGCAGTTCTGGAAGTTATGGTGATGGTAACTTGTGAGGTTTTATCTTGCACTGTGCCTCCCATCATTATACTGCTCCTCAGTATTGGTCTTAGTGAGAATCAACTAAGGCCTATCTGTCTTCACAGGACCTCAAGAGAGAGAAGAGGCCTCTTGACACTGTGGGACATCTTCATGCTGTTATGAAGCATTGAGGTAAGTGCAGACCTTCTTTTTCGGGTGATAAGCTCTCAGACATGGCTATACACTTATCTTTGGCTGGACAGATGAGCTGCAGAGTACAGGGCTCCTTGTCCATAGCCTGTGGGTTCTCTTAGACTTAGGTAGCACTCACTATTGTATTTATTCTCCCTTAAGCTACGTGCTTACTAGGATGACATATTTATTTGCAGTATTTGTACCACATGGTACAATATTTATTTGGCTGGTGCTGTTGATGGGTCTCCTTGTTACCGGAACCATCCGATTTACTTTTAAAAACTTATGTGTGTTTCACTATTACGGCGCCGTCATGACCGCATGGGCTTTATTCAATCTGGCCCGGTCTGACACTATGGCCGTCTTACTTGTGCTTTGGGTTGTTACTCACGCCCACGATAGGCGGGGCTTCCTTGGCGCGCTGGGGCTGTAATTTTGCAGCGCGCTGTTAATTTCTGGTAGTTCCGGGATAGTAGTGTAACATTTCAACCGCATGGATTAGAAGTGAGCGGTTTGCAGCGTCGTCGGGCTGATCGGAGCCGATTTCAGTGGCGGACTGACTGGTGTTCGCTTGAGGGGGCACAGCAGCACTTCTTTCAGTTCCAAGCACGCTTGTTGTCCTCTGGTGCAGACGATCGTGGGTCTTGACAGGTGGAGGTAAGAGCCGCAGCAGAGCTGCAACGGGGTGACTAAGTTTAGTTTTTTTTTTCCCCACATAATTCTGTACTATTTGCCCCCTTAAAGCTATATGACTCAGCAATAATAAAAATAAATACCTTTTTGCCTGCTCTGTTATTAAATTTTTAAACAACCAACTTGCCTGTTTTTGCTGTTTATTCATATCATGGAGGATACTGAACACTAATGTCCTATGTGTCAAAATGCCATTGTGGAACCCCCTGTTACCCTATGTGACACTTGTTTAGAGAGGGCCTTACAATATAAAGAGAGGATATTTTCTAATTCAGATATGTCTGGAGATTGCTCTCAGACCAATGAGACTCAGTGTACGCCGCTAGTTTCTCCCCAAGCATCACAGCCTTTAACGCCCACGCAAATGACGCCATGTTGCTCAACGGCGTCTGCTGCATTTACCTTGCAGGATATGGCTGCAGTTATGTCATCCACCCTCACAGAAGTTTTGTCTAAGTTGCCAGTGTTACAGGGCAAGCATAGCAGGACTCAGACCCATGTGGTCCCTGCAACTTCTGACGCCTTTATGGCTATCTCCGATGTACCCTCACAGGGATCTGAGTTGGAGGGTAGGGAACTTATGTCTGAGGGGGAGCTCTCTGATTCGGGGAGTGCATTACCTCAGACTGACTCGGACGTCATGTCCTTTAAATTTAAGCTGGAACACCTCCGTCTGTTACTTCGGGAGGTTTTAGCGACTCTGGATGATTGTGACACTATAGTGGTACCACCAGTGAAATTGTGTAAGATGGACAGATATTTAGAGTTACCTGTTTACACTGATTTTTTCCCAGTTCCTAAGAGAATTTCTGAGATTATTAAAAAGGAATGGGACAGACTGGGTATCCCATTTTCACCGTCCCCTAATTTTAAAAAGATGTATCCCATAGCTGACTCTGTTCGGGACTCTTGGCAGACAGTTCCCAAAGTGGAGGGAGCTATATCTACCCTAGCTAAGCGTATGACTATTCCTATTTAGGACAGTTGTGCTTTCAAAGACCCTATGGATAAAAAATTGGAGGGTCTGCTAAAGAAGCTATTTATTCATCAGGGTTTCCTTTTACAACCAACGGCCTGCATTGTACCAGTAACCACTGCGACAGCCTTCTGGTTTGATGCCCTAGAAGAGTCTCTAAAGGTTGAGACTCCCTTAGAGGATATTTTAGATAGAATTAAAGCCCTTAAGCTAGCTAATTCTTTTATTACAGATGCCGCCTTTCAGATTGCCAAATTGGCGGCTAAGAATGCTGGTTTTGCCATTTTAGTGTGTAGAGCGTTATGGTTAAAATCCTGGTCTGCTGATGTAACATCTAAATCTAAGCTTTTGGCTATTCCTTTTAAGGGCAAAACCTTATTCGGGTCTGACTTGAAAGAGATCATTTCTGACATTACGGGAGGTAAGGGTCATCTCCGACCTCAGGATAGGACTTCCAAACTGAGGGGTAAACAAAATAATTTTCGCTCCTTTCGGAATTTCAAAGGAGTCCCCTCTTCTTCCTCTTCTTCCGCCAAGCAAGAAGGGAGTTTTGCTCAGGCCAAACCCGTCTGGAGACCCAACCAGGCTTGGAACAAGGGGAAGCAACCCAAGAAGCCCGCTGCTGTGACCAAGACAGCATGAAGGGGCGGCCCCCGATCCGGGACCAGATCTAGTAGGGGGCAGACGTTCTTTCTTTGCCCAGGCTTGGGTAAGAGATGTGCAGGATTCTTGTACACTGGATATTGTGTCCCGTGGATATCAGCTGGAATTCAAAAGTTCTCCCCCAAGGGGGAGGTTTCTTCTTTCACGATTGTCTGTAGACCAGACAAAAAGAGAGGCGTTCTTGCATTGTGTAAAAGACCTCTCTACTATGGGAGTAATTTGTCCAGTCCCAAGACTAGAACAGGGACAGGGGTTTTACTTGAATCTTTTTGTGGTCCCCAAGAAAGAGGGCACATTTTGACCCATTTTAGATCTAAAAGGTCTAAACAAGTTTCTCAGAGTCCCATCCTTCAAGATGGAGACTATTCAAACAATTCTGCCATTGATCAAGGAAGGTCAATATATGACTACCATGGACTTGAAGGATGCATATCTTCATATTCCTATCCACAAGGGTCATCACCAGTTCCTAAGGTTTGCCTTTCTAGACAAACACTTTCAGTTCATGGCTCTTCCCTTCGGGTTGGCCACAGCACCCAGGATCTTCACCAAGGTTCTAGGATCCCTACTGGCGGTTCTCAGACCGTGGGAGATTGCAGTGGCGCCTTATCTGGACGATATTCTGATTCAGGCGTCATCTTACCATCTGACAAAGTCTCATACAGACATAGTTCTGTCCTTTCTGAGGACTCACGGGTGGAAGGTGAATCTACGAAAGAGTTTGCTGGATCCACAGACAAGGGTT
Source organism: Bombina bombina (assembly GCF_027579735.1). NCBI lineage: Eukaryota > Metazoa > Chordata > Amphibia > Anura > Bombinatoridae > Bombina > Bombina bombina. The sequence goes on along the minus strand of NC_069502.1, from coordinate 759,192,489 downwards.
CCCTTCCTGGGAACTCTGATAGATTCCATATCTATGAAAATGTCTCTGACGGAGGTCAGAAAGTTAAAGATTCTGAATACATGCCGATCCCTTCAGTTCACTTCTCAGCCATCAGTGGCTCAGTGCATAGAGGTAATAGGATTGATGGTAGCAGCAATGGACATAGTTCCTTTTGCTTGTTTTCATCTCAGACCGCTACAACTGAGCATGCTCAGGCAGTGGAATGGAGATTATGCAAATTTGTCTCCTCAGATAGACCTGGATCAGGAAACAAGAGACTCTCTTCTTTGGTGGTTGTCGTCGGATCATCTGTCCCAGGGGACGTGCTTCCGCAGACCCTCATGGGTGATAGTGACAATGGACGCCAGTCTACTAGGTTGGGATGCAGTCTGGAATTCCCTGAAGGCTCAGGGTATGTGGAATCAGTTGGAGTCTCTACTTCCAATCAGTATTCTGGAGTTGAGAGCAATATTCAATGCACTTCAGGCGTGGCCTCAGTTGGCGTTGGCCGGGTTCATCCATTTTCAGTCAGACAACATCACGACTGTGGCTTACATCAATCATCAAGGGGGTACAAAGAGTCCCTTAGCCATGACAGAAGTATCAAAGATAATTCAATGGGCGGAGGCTCACTCTTGTTATCTGTCAGCAATCTACATCCCAGGAGTAGACAACTGGGATGCTGACTTTTTAAGCAGACAGACATTTCATCCGGGGGAGTGGGAACTCCATCCGGAGGTATTTGCCACTCTGATTCTCAGATGGGGCAGACATGAATTGGATCTAATGGCATGTCATCAGAATCCCAAGCTCCCGAGATACGGATCCAGGTTGAGGGATCCTCAGGCAGAACTGATAGATGCCTTAGCAGTGCCTTGGTCATTCAGCCTATCTTATGTGTTTCCACCATTTGCTCTCCTTCCCTGGGTGATTGCTCGGATCAAACAGGAGAGGGCTTCGGTAATTCTAATCACACCTGCGTGGCCTCGCAGGACTTGGTATGCCGAACTAGTGGAAATGTTCTCTCTGCCGTCGTGGAGGCTTCCATTTAGGCAGGACCATCTCATTCAGGGACCATTTCAACACCCAAATCTAGTTTCTCTGCAACTGACTGCTTGGAGATTGAACGCTTAATTTTATCTAAGCGGGGGTTCTCTGATTCGGTCATTGATACTTTGATTCAGGCACGAAAGCCTGTTACTAGGAAGATTTACCATAAGATATGGCGTAAATATCTTTATTGGTGTGAATCCAAGGGCTACTCATGGAGTAGAGTTAGGATTCCCAGAATTCTGTCTTTTCTCCAAGAAGGATTAGAGAAAGGGTTATCAGCAAGTTCCTTAAAGGGACAAATCTCTGCTTTGTCAATTTTACTACACAAACGTTTGGCAGATGTTCCAGACGTTCAGTCTTTTTGTCAGGCTCTGACGAAAATCAAGCCTGTGTTTAGGCCAATTGCTTCATCATGGAGTTTGAATTTAGCTCTTAATGTTCTTCAAGGGGTTCTGCTTTAACCCATGCATTCCATAGATATTAAGTTATTATCTTGGAAGGTTTTGTTTTTGGTTGCCATTTCTTCTGCTCGTAGAGTTTCTGAGCTTTCAGCATTACAATGTGACTCGCCTTATCTTATCTTTCATTCTGATAAGGTGGTTCTACGTACCAAACTTGGGTTACTTCCTAAGGTTGTTTCAAATAAGAATATTAATCAGAAAATTGTAGTTCCTTCATTATGTCCTAATCCTTCTTCTAAGAAGGAGCGTTGTTTGCATAACTTGGACGTGGTCCGTGCCTTGAAGTTTTACTTGCAGGCGACTAAAGAATTTCGACAATCTTCTTCTTTATTTGTTGTTTTTTATGGAAAGCATAGGGACCAGAAGGCTACGGCTACCTCGCTTTCTTTTTGGCTGAAGAGTATCATCCGTCTGGCATAAGAGACTGCTGGACAGCAGCCTCCTGAGAGGATTATGGCTTATTCTACTAGGGCTGTGGCTTCTCATGGGCATTTAAAAATGATGCTTCTGTTGAACATATTTGCAAGGCTGCTACTTGGTCGTCTCTTCATACTTTTTCCAAATTTGATACTTTTGCTTCTTCTGAGGCTGTTTTTGGGAGAAAGGTTCTTCAAGCAGTGGTGCCTTCCGTTTAGGTTCCTGTCTTGTCCCTCCCTTTCATCCGTGTCCTACAGCTTTGGTATTGGTATCCCACAAGTAAGGATGAAATCCGTGGACTCGTCATATCTTTGTAAAAGAAAAGGAAATTTATGCTTACCTGATAAATTTCTTTCTTTTACGATATGACAAGTCCACGGCCCACCCTGTCATTTTTAAGACAGGTATATATTTATTTTTATTAAACTTCAGTCACCTCTGCACCTTTAGCTTTTCCTTTCTCTTCCTAACTTTGGTCGAATGACTGGATTGGGAGGGAAGGGAGGAGCTATATATACAGCTCTGCTGTGGTGCTGTTTGCCACTTCCTGTCAGCAGGAGGATAAATCCCACAAGTAAGGATGAAATCCGTGGACTCGTCATATCGTAAAAGAAATAAATTTATCAGGTAAGCATAAAATTTCCTTTTTTCTAACTTCTATTTTTGCCACATTAATTTTTCAGCTTGCTCATTGCTCTTCCATTCATCAACTTTCTCTTTCGCTTCTATTAATTCAGTTTGAATCTGTTTTAGTCTCATCCAATTAAATGCACATTCAGTTGCATAATTATCCCATTTTTTCTGAAAATCCTCAAGTAAAGGTTCATTCAGATTAGAGCCAGGTCTTTTTCTAACATGTAAGCCTCTAGGTATCATTTTTTCTTCCAAATATTTGTTTAAACTAGAAATTTCCCATTTTAATTTCTGCTCTTTTAAAATTTTTGTTTTGTATGTTTTAAAGATTTTAAAGATACTCGGGCTTTCTTCTGAATTTGTTTTAGTATCAGCTGTACTGCCTGGTAAAGAAAAAGTTTAATTCATGTCAAAATCCCACTCTGTTTTATCAAAACCAACCATATCTAAATATACTTATTTGTTGAAGGTTTGACAGTAGATAAAGAATTATGTATGTAACAAGCTTTGCAAGGCAACAAGAAAGACCACTTAAATGGTGAGAAAGTCAATTAACATATATATGTTGTGCAGTATGATAAGCAAAGTACTGCACAACGTATATATAAGTCTTGTTGGAAGAAGGGCTTAAAGTTGTATTCTCTGTCTGAATCATGAAAGAAACATTTTGTATTTCATGTCCCTTTAAACTGGCTATTTGAAATATCTGATTTAGCCTGTAGTATCCCTACCTATACTGAAGTTTCTATACTTAGATATAGGTTATTGACAAACCATGTAAACACAGCCAATAGAAGACATTTCACTCACAGTGGGAGCTGGAAGAGATACGGCTCTAAAATGTCCATTTTTAATTGTTCCTTTTAAGTATTGTACAGAGATTAAAAAATGAAGTATTTGAGTGACAAGATAACGAGATCTGATCTGTCAGCATGCCAAGGCTTTTTTGATGGGCTGTGGTTTCAAAGAGTAAATATAGCTATTTATTTTGTAAAAAAAAAAGCATAAATTTCTCATTAATTTTATACACTGAGCTGGTATAACAAGTCATGGGGAACACATTCAGGGAAAACAATCTTGCAGTGAACTGTCCCTTTAATTCTATTTTTTCTTGAAAGGAAACTACAATTTGTAGATGTTGATAAAATAATTTGCAATCCTGACACATTGTAGCGGATCATGTCTGCCGCACATCGATAAATTCTGACAGGTGGCGGACGAGTTAAGGAGCAGCGGTCTTCAGGCAGACCTGAAGTGGAGTGGGACGGAAGCATCATCCACTGCTTCAAAAATCGACCCCATTGTCTAAAAAAATTATCAAATTCCAATTAGACTTTACCAAGCAACCGCACGCTTCATAAGTTTAGTGAATACCCAAGATTCTGAGGAAAGTCTAAAGGAGAGACAAGAGAATTGCCATGCGGTTTTATACCACAGGAATTTTAAACATTTTCTGAAATCTATGTGAATAGATGTAATCGATTTAACATCTTTTAAGTCTTAGCGAACAACACAGTCTTGATTCATAGTGTATTCTCTCAATAGATGGATCCATCATTTTGAAGGGCTGATATCAAATAAATGAATTGGGGGATTTCAAATTTATCACAGATTGAAATTTACCATTTTTCTTTTTCACTAAAAAAATTTCCTGAGAAAACCATCTTGTGAGGGGCTTTTTCTATTGCTCATTTTGAGAAAAGTTCTGCAATTTCCAAATTTACTTGTGTTCTGTCTTTCACAATCCTACTAGAAAATAACTTCTTCTACTAGTTACTAGTAAAGATGATCTTGTATACATAGGTAACCTTTAAGTAATGAATGTATGCAGGTAAGGAAATTAGGTTTTATGGTAAGAAAAACTCAGAAACAGACCTGCAATTTATATAGACAAGTTTTACTATTTTATGAAAAATAAAGCCCAACAAAAGAATAAGAGCTGCAGAAGTAAAACAAGGCAGTCTAAGATAATGGAAACTGATATAAATACAAAAATAGGAGACAAACAATTTGAATTAAGAGAATAAAGTCCCGGCAAAGGTACAGGTATATGCAGGACAAACTGATGGAGTATAAGTCCAGTGTAGCAGAAAAAATAAAAAATGAAATAATGTCCACAAAGCATAAAGTTAGATCAATCAGGAAATTGAACTTTAAACAGGCAGGATTTTCTAAATAAGCAGGATGGCAAGGGATTACCTTAGAGAGTGAGGAAGAAAACACTGAAGGTAGATCAATCAGCTGGAGTAGAAAATAGATCCGGCTGTTTGTAATAAAAAAAAAAAACTGCAAATAAACTTTAAATGTACTCACTGAGAAAGTAGTTTCCAACAGGACTTTAGGCAGATAGAATTATGCATGCATGGAAATGGAATAAACTGCAAGAATGGTTTCTCCTGAAAAACTGCAGAGGAAAAAAAGATACAGCTTAAGCACAGGCAGTAAGGTTCTCTGAGAAAAGACACAGGCAAAGCTAGGTAGCAGTAATGATATCCAAGCACTTCCTGTATGAAGGAGGTGCTATTTATTAGGAAAACTGCAGACAGGTAAGCAAATAAATTTAAAGGAACAGCAGAAATGTGACATGACCCCCTTCTCAAGGACACCCTCCTGGACGTGCAGCAGGTTTAGTGGGATGGAAAGCTCTAAGCAAGCGTGGAGCATGAAGATGGGTGGCAGGAATCCATGAGTCCTCAGAGGAGTCATACCCCTTCCAACTCAAAAGGTATTGAAGTTGACGTCTGTGGATCCTGGAATCGAGAATACGTCTGACAACATACTGAAGCTCACCATCTACCATTACTGGGTCAGGAGGAGGTAAGGTCCGATGCGGGTAAGGATTGGGTACAAACGGTTTGAGTAAAGAAACGTGAAAGGTAGGATGTATCCGGAGAGAAGGAGATAATTTCAATATGACGGCATTCTTATTGACTATTCGAGAAACAACACAGGGTCCAATGAACATCTTACTCAGTTTCCTGGAGGGAGTTTGGAGTTTCAAATTCTTAGTGGACAACCACACTTTATCACCAATTTGGTAAGACAGAGGAGTAGACCTGTGATTGTCATAATATAATTTGTCTTCTTTGTACATTAGCAATGCTGACTTGAATAATCTGCATGGTGTCCTGAATTTTTGATAAAGTCTGTCCTACTGCATAGTTACGAGATGAACGGTTGGTGAGAGTGTGGAATACAGGATGAAAACCATAATTAGCAAAGAATGGAGTGTATTTGGTTGTTGAACTGTAGTTATTATTGAAGGCAAATTCTGCCAGAGGTAGTAGAGAGTACCAATTGTCTTGAAGATGGGTCGTGAAACATCTTAGGTACTGTTCTAGCCATTGATTAGTTCTTTCTGCTAAGCTGTTAGTCTGTGGATGGTATGCACTGCTAAAACTATTTAATATGGATAGAGATTTGCATAATTCTCTCCAAAATTTAGAAGTGAATTGTACCCCTCTGTCGGATATGATGTTGGATGGTAAACTGTGTAATTTAACAATATTATGAATGAAAGCTTCAGCAGTCTTTGGTGCTGAAGGGAGACTTGTCAGGGGAATAAAGTGGGCCATTTTTGTGAGCTGGTCAACCATTACAAAAATTGTGGTGTAGCCTTGTGAAGGTGGAAGGTCAACAATGAAATCCATTGATACTGAGGACCAAGGACGAGAAGGAATTGGTAGAGAGGATAATAGGCCATATGGTGGAGTTCGACTTGCTTTGGATGTGGAACATACTTGGCAAGAGGTGATGTATTTCTGAATATCCTCAATTATTTTTGGCCACCAGAAATCACGTTGTAGGAGTTCATGGGTTCTTTGTATACCGGGATGACCAGATAATGGTGTATCATGAATTTGTTTAAGTACCTCCACTCTCAAGGTTGGTAGAATGTATAATCTCTGATCCTTGTAAAATAGGCCATCACTGGCTTTTAGGAGGTGAGAAGGTAGAGTAAGATCTGTACTAAGGCTGTCTTTAATTTTAGAAGTGAAATCTTTAACAATCCCAATGAACCGACCCTCTGGGATAATAGAAGTGGGAGTTGCAGGTAATGGAGCAGTGTACATTCTTGATAGAGAGTCAGCCTTACCGTTTAATGTACCAGGTCTGTAAGTGATTTGAAAATTAAATCTTTCAAAGAAAAGACTCCAACAAACCTGTCTTGAGGAGAGTGTCTTGCTGGATTTTAGGAATTCTAAATTCCTGTGGTCAGTGTATATTATAACAGGTTGAATAGTTCCTTCTAGGAGATGTCTCCATATTTTGAAGGTGACTTTTATGGCTAATAATTCTTTTTCACCAATCGGAAAATGGGTCTCGGCGTCAGATAGAGTTTGCGAATGGTAAGCAACAGGATGAATAACACCGGTATCCGGATGTCTTTGTGACAGAATAGCACTAATGTAAAATCGGATGAGTCAACTTCGAGGATGAACTGTAAATATGGATCTGTAGAGATGAGATAAAAACAAACACAGAGGCGCCACATGTGTAGGTCAATATAGCCAAAGAAATCCAAACAGCGACAGAATAAGGGTACTCACAAACGGGGCGGCACTCTGTTGTGCCAGCAGAGACAGGCACTATTGAACTCCAAATATCTCTCAGGTAAAGTTGGTTCTGTAATATGCATGAGAAATCCATTTTGAAGGCATGTTTTTTTTTACAATAATCAGACTGGAAGTCTAGTTTTGACTTATTCCAGGAAATGGAAGGAGAATGGAATTGTAACCAGGAGATAAAGGTACTGTTTGATGCATAATAGGTCCGTTAGCAAAGGAAGAACCATCTATAACTTTGATGGTTACAGGAATTGGTTTCTTTGTAATAGGGATATTATTTTTTCTGACAAGTTCAGAGTCAATAAAGCTTCTACAAGCCCCAGAGTAGAGGATGCAATCACGTTGCAGATGGTTTTGATCCCACTGCAAGGATACACAAAGAGTGAAGAAGGTTGGAGAAATGGAATATATAGACAAGCAGTTATTTTGTACTTGACTCTTACCAGAATGAGTTTTATTTAAAGTTAAACAAGACTTTACATTGTGAATATTTGAAGCACAGTATAAACATAAATTATTTTTCCTTTGTTGCTCCTTTTCTTCAGAGATAAGCGGTCCTCTAGTGAAACCTATCTCCATAGGCTCACTTGGAGAACATCTAAAGGGAGAATAGCAAGCTGGAATGGGTGTGAAACTATGATATTGGTCAGTCTGAAATTTCTCTTTTCTCCTTTCACGAATTCTCCTATCAATTGTTGTAGCCAATTTCATCAATTCTTCTAAGGTGGTTGGAAACTGAACCCTTGATAGTTCGTCCTTTAATGACTCAGAGAGGTTGAGCCTGAACTGATTACGGAGACTGATGTCATTCCTTTGAGAGTCTCTTGCTACACTTTTAAATTTAATAATGTAATCCTCAACTGGTCTCCTACCTTGTTTTAAGACTCTTAAAGCAGTTTCTGCAGTAATTTGAATGTCAGGGTCAGCATATAATGAGGACATAGAAGAGAAAAATGAATCCAAAGAGTTTAGGACAGGATCATTAGTTTCCAGGAAGAAATTGGCCCAGATCCTAGGCTCACCTCTAAGATAAGAGATAACAGTGCATACCTTGATACGGTCAGAACAGTAAGTCTTAGGCTTGAGCATGAATAACAATGCACATGTATTTTTAAAATCACGATATTGGGACCAGTCTCCATGAAATGTGTCAGGTGGGCTAACAATTGGTTCAGGGGCTTCAATAGGAGTAGTGTGTGTTTTAGTCATTGAGTTGCTATGGTAACTTTCATAGTCTGATACGTTGAGTGAGATTCATAGCATGCATAGTAATGTGTGTTTGCTCCATGATACTGAAAAAAAAACAATTTTATTTTTATTTTTTTATGGGCTTGGATATCTATCACAATCCTACTAGAAAATAACTTGTTCTACTAGTTACTAGTAAAGATGATCTTGAATACATAGGTAACCTTTAAGTAATGAATGTATGCAGGTAAGGAAATTAGGTTTTATGGTAAGAAAACTCCAAAACAGACCTGCAATTTATATAGACAAGTTTTACTTATGAAAAATAAAGCCCAACAAAGAATAAGAGCTGCGGAAGTAAAATGAGGCAGTTTAAGATAATGGAACTGATATAAATACAAAAATAGGAGACAAACAATTTGAATTAAGAGAATAAAGTCCCGGCAAAGGTACAGGTATATGCAGAACAAACTGATGGAGTATAAGTCCAGTGTAGCAGAAAAAATGAAATAATGTCCACAAAGCTTACAGTTAGATCAATGAAGAAATTGAACTTTAAACAGGCAGGATATTCTAAATAAGCAGGATGGCAAGGGATTACCTTAGAGAGAGTGAGGACGAAAACACTGAAGGTAGATCAATCCGCTGGAGTAGAAAGTAGATCCGGCTGTTTGTAATAAAAAAAAAAAACTGCAAATAAACTTTAAATGTACTCACTGAGAAAGTAGTTTCCAACAGGACTTTAGGCAGATAGAATTATGCATGCATGGAAATGGAATAAACTGCAAAAATGGTTTCTCCTGAAAAAGTGCAGAGGAAAAAAGATACAGTTTAAACACAGGCAGTAAGGTTCTCTGAGACAAGATACAGGCAAAGCTAGGTAGCAGTAATGATATCCAAGCACTTCCTGTATATGGAGGAGGTGCTATTTATTAGGAAAACTGCAGCCAGGTAAGGAACAGCAGAAATGTGACACTGTCTTTGTCTGAAAAATAGAAAAATGATGGGATTAGGAATGGAGGACTGAATTGGAAAAACGACTAAATCTAATTTTAGTCCTAATACTGCCTGAATAATCCATGGGTCTGAGGTAATATGGAACCTATTGGAAATTAAATAGAAAAGCCTGCCACATATCAACTTTTTGTGAGGAAAAAATAACTTACCTGACTAGAACTTGATCTGGAATGGGTTTCTCTTTGGTCCAGGGACTTCAAATCTGAGGCTGGGAGAATGTTTTGACTGTAGTCATTTAAGAATTAATTATGCATAATGGAGCAAAAGAAAAAGGTGCTAATGCTTGTGTGTGTGTAACAGTTATAGCATTTGAAAGGCTTTTATTAGCTACTTTCATCTGGTGATTAATGCTGTTCTCTCATTGGTCATTTTTTTAACTTATTGTATTGAAACGGTTATGCAAAATATAAGTATCTGGTCTTGTAATAACATTTACAATTTTTGTAAAGTTCAGTCTTAGGGTTGCAGCACAAATATTAGAAAATATTTTCTCTGCTGCCATCAACTGGCCAATTTTGATATTTCTGTCTGTCTAACATTACAATACATTTTAGTGAAATAGATAAAGGGACAAGAAGAAGGCACACACATAGCCCAGTAACGTTTGAACCATGGAGATAGAGAACTATAAAGTTGCACTTACAGAAAGTGAAGCACCATCAGGTGCAATATTAGCAGTACTGATATTACAGCAGTACTGATATTGCACCTGGTGGTGCTTCACTTTCTGTAAGTGCAACTTTATAGTTCTCTATCTCCATGGTTCAAACGTTACTGGGCTATGTGTGTGCCTTCTTCTTGTCCCTTTAGGCTCTAACCAACAGGCCTTACCTAGGATTTTCTGGATCTGAAGCTAAATCTACATTCAACGGCTTTATTTATCAACAGGTCTGTCAAAAACACGCGCGTCAAGTCTGGCACGATTAGTATCGGACTTTTAATAAATAAGAGTCATCTATGTCGCGGATATCCTTATGTATCAAATGATCTACCCCGAATGTCTATCAAATGAAGACGTTTTAGTATTCCAACTTTATACCATTTCATTACTATCCATGAACAAGAACATTTCTCTAAAACTAATCTTACATTACATTTGAATAACACAAGCATCGATTTGCGTCGCATTGATCTTGCGGGAGCGAATATTACGTCACACATTTCAACTATGGCTTCTAATTTGAAGCGGGATTCCAGCATATTATCAGCTGAAGCATTGATAAATCGGCCCCATGTGCTATTATATTGTCTTTTATCATGTAATTGTTGATTATGCAAATCTACTGTATTTACTGGTCCTTTAAAGAGATATTAAAGGAGCAAAAATGAAATGCTCCATTATTGTAGGCCATTTCAATATTTTGGTTTTGCTTGAACAGAACTAAGTTTACCCCTACAAATAGGTGAAGTAAATCTGGATCAGCAATGCATTACTGGCACTAAGCTGAATATTTCTGTCGAGCCAATCATGGTGACAACTGTGCCTAGCTGTCAATAACCAGCCATATTCAGGATTTTCAGTGCCATCTAGAGCTGATTTTCTCTTTGCAGGAGTTAGAGACATGAAACTCAAATGTTTTCTTTCATGATACAGACAAAACATCTAATTTTAAGCAACTTTCCAGTTTACTTCCATTATCAAATCTGCTTCATTGTCTTGTAATCCTTAGTTGAAGGAGCAGCAATGCACTACTTGAAGCTAGCTGAACACATTGGGTGAGCCAATTACTGGTACTGTGAGTGGGCAGGCAATAGCTGGACTAATCTCTGTATTTTTGACGCCGGAACACGAGAGTGGACGGTAAAGGCCTGGAGCGGCGGCTCAGCACAGGCAGCGCTACCCCCCTCGGTTTACCGAGGGTAACTGTCAGGACTGGTATTAACAAATATAAATCTCTCACACCTATTTAGCTCTTTGGTGCATAAAGAATCTCCCCAGTACTAGATAACCTGAGGACATCAACTATTACTACGCAACAAACATGGCTGCCGTGATGGAAATTACCTGCCTGACCCGCATTGATATTTTAATGGAGAAAATGGAGCTACGCTTTATGGACCTATTACAAAGGGCTCCCTGGGACTTTTTAATACAATCACGTATGAAGCACATCAGCTCAGAGCTTGGAGCGAACAAAGAAGTGGTGGCAGTCGTGGAGGTGGGAGTCGCGGTTAAGAGCGCTCCCGCGGCTTCCCCTCCACTGGACAAAAGAGAAATTAAAGTTAGTACAAAGTCATCGCTCCAGGCTGCATCCCGAGAGAAGTCGCCCAAGCAAGTTGACAAGCCGCAAGCGACTGACAAGCTACAGAGGAGCCCTTTCTTCAAAAAATCTCTCAGAGCGACTCCACCTATTAAACACAGGAATGGCGCCAGAGCTAACGGAGCAGTGGCCCCTAATCGCATCAAGAAGCTCAGCACCTTATTCCAAATAAACTCACGGCTAAACGGCCACGCCATGGAAGCACCCGCTGAGCGGGGAGACAGGGGAGACTCCCGATTTGGGATATATATAACGACAACACATCAGTCCTAACGGAATTTGCTCTACCATCTGAGTTGCTGGACATATCTCTTTACCCTGGCAGCATTGTCTCTAAAAGACAGTCCATAAAGCAGCACTGTTGGGGCAGACTTAAGCCAGCCTGAGGACCTATTGGTATCAATATATATTGTTTTATACCGTTGGTTTCAATTTTTTTATTCCTGTTTATCGATGTTCAGCATTAATGGGACTAGCTAAAGCCAGCCCGAGGACTTTCAAGTATCGCTAAATGTTGTTTTATATTGTTGATTTAATAATTGATTTATTCATGTTTACCGATGCCTACACTATGATAACTGTACAGGATGTCGCTTTTTTACGTTTAATCCTAGCTGGTCACATATGCGCACACTAAGTCACGCTACAAGTAAACCTTAGAACTCAATATAGAATCATGGTAAGGTAGAGGCATAGCGAGTGCGCCAGTATCCCTTATCGCTTCGGTGTGTCTCTTGCGGGGTTTAGTGGGGGGCCCCAAGGGCAACATAAAAATATACCTGAAAAAAAAGGGGGTTGATGGTGCATGCGCAGCTCCAGAGAAAAGTAAGAAAAAAGGGTGGATGACATTGGTGCCCCTCCTGCGGTCTGCGGCAGGGACCGCTGATGGGCGCTCATTTATCAACCTTTGATACTAACATGAGCCATACCTGAGAAGTAAGCTATATAAACCATATCTTGTAATTTTGCTTTCTGCCCAGGGCGTGATATATGATATGTTGCTAAAGGTATATGCACGCAGTTACCCAGGCTCAAAAATGTGAAGTATGTATACTGAGAACAGGTTTAATTTAGATGTTCTATTTGTTGTTTTGTTTATGAAGTTATATATTTAGCACATAAAAATGGCTATTTACCTTTGTGAGTTATATGTTAATATAATATCCAGTCTTGACCGGAGCACCTATATTAAGTAGAAATAAGTAGTTTCAGGGGGCGGAGCTAGCCACTACAAGGAAGAGACATGTTTTTTGGTAGCTCCTGCTCATAAAATATAATATTGGCAAAATCTGAGAAATATAACTAAATAAGCCTTCATCATTTGTCTACGATCATATACTCAAAGGTCTGGACTCTTGGAACTTTTAATTCTCAAGCTCACAACAGAGCAGGAGCTAAGATGCCAGGCTCCTACATGAAGAGGCCCTGATCACACGA